>NC_088360.1:37682016-37692016 GCF_034508935.2 Berghia stephanieae
AACAAATAAAACAAGACAATCAACAGCTTGCTGCTTTTGACATTTCAACAGGCGCATGAGTCCTTCGTTGTCATATTATATTATAGAATTATTTTTTTTGAAATGTCATTTAAACCATTTTTGATCAAGAGCATTAATATCTTGTGCGTCTTTTATTTTGATTCGATACGATAAGAGAGATAGCAGGAAGTTAATAGTTAAAAATTCGTCCAGTCATGGTCCGAATTTGAATAACGTAACTAGTTTTCTCATTTGAAATGGATAAGTTATTTTTATTTTGATTCGCTTAAATACCACACAGACAAGCTATGTATTTGTGACTCATAATGTTTTCAAAAATGTGTATATATGTGTGTGTGTGTGTGTGTGTGTGTGAGAGAGAGAGAGAGTCTTTGTGTGTGAGTCAATGTGAGCTTGTTTAGATTCTCTGTTTTTGTATGCGGATGTGTGTGTGTGTGTTTGTATGCGTATGTGTGTGTGTGTGTGTGTGTGTGTGTGTGTGTGTGTAGGACCAATGATAGGACCAATGACATCTGATGTTTATTTAATTTTTTGTTTTCAATGATATGACTATCACGAAGTTGAAAAATAGGAATATGAAAATAGTAATCTACAATTGAATAGAAACGTGTTTGGAAATAAACTGTTAGTAAATATGAATAGCAGATATCAACGTTGATTGAAAAATATTATAATTGTCCAGGTGGTGATTCATGTGCACTCTGAAGGCGGTGGACTGCGGACGCTTAGTGCAATTATTTTAGCTCGACCCATACTCTAGTGTCCATTACTTTGGATGGTGAATATCGTAAATTTAAATCTAATCCAAGGATAATGTTTGCCACCGATTTTATCTCTTTTTTGTGTCTAGCATCGTTAACCTTTTAATGAACATCTGGAACATAAATATTTCAAAGGGCTTTACAAACGGTTCCAAGCGAACACTCTTCTCGACAAAGACAACGCTGGTACGGGCTAGATAAAAGTATTAAACTAGAGCTTTTATCCAGGGCAATATCCACTAAATGTGCTTAAAGCACTTTATAAATGTCTAGAGATGAAGTGAGTAGAAAAGTGCAAGAAGACAATAGAGATTTTTTTAAAATTTCGCGGCGGTGATGGGGATTTGAACCCATGACCTTTTTGGCACGACAACTCCGCCTGGCCGGTGAGACCGTGACTCTACCGTATGAGCTATCCACGATCAAATGTCCCTGACCAACAGCAACATGTAACTTGTAGAACGAGACATAACGCCTGTTAGGCGATATTACAATTTTTTTTCCGACAGAGACAACGCTGTTGACGACCAGGTACTCATTTTACACCTGAGTACGATGAGAGAATGTGAATAAATAGTCTTTTCCAAGGACTCAACTTTGCGCCGAGCGTGGCTCGAACCCAGGACCTTCCGATCCGAAAGCGAGTGTTATACCACACGACCACATAGCCGCACAATAGATTCTTATTAAATACCTGCGCGCGGTAATAGATAATGAATAAAGAGCCTATTCGAAGGACTCAACTTTGTGCCGCCCAGAGCGGGACTCGAACCATGGACCTACCGATCCGAATGCAATTCATTCAATAAACGTATACAAATAACAAGAGACTCATGGAAAGGTGAGTCAAGATTAATTTTGATGATTATGGTTTGGTTGTGTTCGTAATTGTTAATTGTCGCATCATCGGTCTTGTTTATATGTCATAATATATCTCTCCCTCTCTTTCTCTCTCTCTCTCTCTCTCTCTCTCTCTCTCTCTCTCTCTATATATATATATATATATATATATATATATATATATATATATATATATATATACTATATATATATATATATATATCTTTCTATTTTTTCTTTTCTCCCCCCCCCCCCCCATCTCTCTCCTCTCTCTCTCTCTCTCTCTCTCTCTCCCTTTCTCTCTCTCTCTCTCTCTCTCTTTCTCTCTCTCTCTCTCTCTCTCTCTCGACCCACCCTTTTCTTTAGCTATCTCTTTTATTTTTCCTTCTCCCTCTCCCTCTCTGTCTATCGACAACCCCCCCCCCCCCCCCCCCCCCCCCTTCTATATCTAATTTTCCCCTCTCTCTCTCTCTCTCTCTCTCTCTCTCTCTCTCTCTCTTTCTCTCTCTCACAAACACACTCAGACGCACACGCACGTACACACACACACACACACACACACATACACACACTTTCTCTCCATTCTATATATTATCTATCCATTTATTTATCTATCTATCTGAGTGTTTTGTCTCTGTGCACCTTCTGTTTTGTTTGTTTTTTCTTGTTTCTTATTTTTAAAAAGTTGTTATTTTGTTTTTGTTTTTTTAAGTTGTTGTTGTTGTTGTTGTTGTTGTTGTTGTTCTTGTTGACAATATCTCATGTCATTTCATTGATCGGTATCCGGTTAAAGTTAAGGATGTAAACAGGCATTGATAATTATTTCCTTTTCGATTTTAACTGGGCCTTTTTCTTTCTTTCTGTGTGTGTGTGTGTGTGTGTGTGTGTGTGTGTGTGTGTGTAATTCGGTTTTTGGGTTTTTTTTGTGGGTTTTTTTTTTTTTTTTTTTTGGGGGGGGGGGGGGGGTTGTTATGTTTCACTCTCAAACACATCAACCACATTAAAAATGTCCACATAGATTCATAGGACGCCCTTCTCTCTTCAAGATCTATATCAGAAGACTGAGAAAGGCAGAGGGATCCCACACAGAGGATAGAAAATGCGGCCGAGGCCGTAAAATCGTATGATAAGGAGGCGAAAGGCGTTAAGTGAAGTGAAGTCAGATTTATTTTTTTTTTTAATGGAAATGCGACTTTTAAGTCATTTAGTCGTTTTAAGATATGATACACGCACGGGTAGAACGGATTATTAGTCATTTCTTTATGGTTGGAAAACACCAAAATTCCTTTACCTCTAAATTAAGCCAATACTGCAGTATTTATTTTTAATTTGCATTGCGGGGGCAATGTTTTCCATGAAAATAAACACAACAAACACAATCAGGACCACTTTAAATATGTGTTTGTGTGTGTGTGTGTGTGTGTGTGTGTGTGTCTAAAATTAATTTCTTATTCAGGATGCGTAACACGCCCCAGATACCTCACTCTTCTTAAAACTGGCTTGAGACAACTGAGATTTGATCGTTAAGAGGACATCAATATTTATTTTAGTTGGTGTTGATCAATCCTTTCGGCAATTGGAAAACATCAATACTGCCGTACTCTGAGAAAAATCACGTTTTTAACATTTTGGCCAGAAAACCCGCCCATCTAATATCGTCTGAATTCCCAGGTTTCTGAGTTTTTGAAGGTCATTTTAATCGAACGGTATTTGAAGGGCACGTTTTCTCGCTAAAATCAGGTTTGAGGGTTATTGAAAGGATGAGCGTCATTTTAATCGATATATTTTTGAAGGACGAGTTTTCTGACCAAAATTTAGAACGTTGTTTTTAAGAGTACGGCAGAATAATGGTTTTATCTTTGGATTCTCTGGGATTGCCAGACAAAGGCCTTTAGCGATGGTTTGACGAACGGATTCAATAATCATATTTGTTTTATGAGGAAAGTTAATTGAAATATTTTCGAAGTCCATTTTTAAAAAGAAAAACAGGATTGATTGTTTGTTTGTTTGTTTGTTTACAATTATTGGGTTTAACTGGCGTAACATAAAAATATTGATACAGTTTAATGAATGTTACAAAGAAGAAGAAACACATTTCATTAAATTATTTTTAAAGCCGTTTTGAAGTTAAATGAAACAAAATAAATAAATAAAACTCCCTTTATTTATCCCATAGGAGAAATTTGTCTCTAGGGTCTATTCCAAGGGAAGACTGGAATAACCCACCCGCAGTGCAGCGCCGCAATTGAGCTAGGACGAGGTGACTATCTCAAGGCCACACAGTGCGGCAGGGAATTTGAACTCGGTACCTTTTGGGTACGAAGCAAAGACCGTACCGCTGAGCTACGCTGCCCCTAAATAGAATCTTTCTTCTTTTTTTTAAATTACATACTAAAACTCGATTTACAGAGTTTTCAAGACTCTGTTCATTTTCTGTCCATATGCGTCGAGATGCTTTTATTTCTCAAGTGAACAAAAGTTTGAAAGGTTGAAATACACTTCAACAGTCGTAACGTCACTTCCCTTGTAATGACGCATGGTAACTTAGTAACTGGCTCTAAACTATCGGAACAATGGCGGACGCCCTTATGAAATATTTCTCCGACGAGCATAAAAGCGTATTCAGATGAAAAAAAAAAACCATTATAAATCTGATCATGTTTTGACTTTTACACATTCTGATCACAAGACATATGAAAAGTTCTATCCAGCATGAAGAATAAAAAATACCGATTTTCTTTGTTTAGAACCACGATGGCCGCCGTTGCTGGGCAACGTGACACCAGACTATTGAATTCAATTACGAGGCTGAGTTTGAGTATACAGCCAAGATATCCGCATAATAGTAAATAGCTTATATCATAGATTTTTTAAAAAGGAATATCCATGATAAGGGTGTCCTTTTACAAGTCTGTACTTTGTTAGTTAAACTTTATATCAAAATTATTTAAATCAATTCATTTTTGTTCATTGGTCACCATACATATTGCGTGTATTAAGATAATTATTAAAATCATATCTCGTCATTCTATCAAACGAGGATGTTATTATGAAAGCTATTGCAGGATTTCTTGCCCAACGACTTAGGTACTACAAAGTGTTCTTGCATCTTGTAATCGGCTTCGGTCAAGATCCTGCTTAATAGCACTCTCACTACAAGTGGGTACTTGCCACCTGTCCAATATGTACCCGTTATGGCCGAAACCGCAGAGCATCTCGTTGAACGGAGCGTGGTGACGAAGATTCCGGTCGGGTTTGCGACGGTGCTCAAGTGCTGTAATGAGTTTGCATCCTGGATAGATCGTCATATCATAGGAGTGTGACCACCATTAGAAGCTGCCGCCGCACCGATTGAGATCTAAAACCTGCAACTGAGTACCGGAAGGGGAATAACGTGCGCCTTTTCAGATTTAATCAAATTATCTGCCGTACTCTGGAAAAATTGGTCGTTAAAAATTTGGCCAGAAAAATCGTCATTCAAATATCGATCGATTTAATTGACCCTCATCTTGGCATAAACTATCACACCTGGGACCTCGTGAAGAGCAAGATCGACGGGAGAGAAATGTTCGGCACGTCCTAGGATTTTTATACAGAAAGGATGTGCCGGACATTTTTCTGCTGTTTTCATTGGGATTTTTATTGTTGGCTAAAGAAGGGTTTTTGATCCAGAAATGTTCTGTGTTTGGTAATTTGTTCTATTTTTTTTTTCGAAGCTGTTAATATAGAGGTCTATTCATTTTTGTTATTTAGTTCTATCTAATTATTGCTATCTTTTAATATATGACGTCATCAACATTTGTTGCTTTAGTCTAACTCTATCATGGAACCGGAGTATGGATATCAAAAACAAAAATAGAGGGGTTCTGCTCCAGAATAAATGAAAGTTTTAAATTATAAACTACATCCAGTGAATATTAATTCGGCATTATTAAAACTTTTTGAACATTGTTTTACTATCAGGATGCTAAACAGTTTTATGTGGGTATGAAAGTGAAAAACTTTTCCCATTTGAAAGGTCTGTCTTTTTGCATAATATAAATAATGTATAATTTCAATTTATAACAAAATACAAGACTTTATTTCTGTCATCTCGAGGGAAATGTTTGTTTGTTAATGAAGTCCAAAGTCCACTTTCAAATTAATTCGGGGAAACAGTCTATGTAACAGACACACGCTGAGTAAATTGAGCACTACGACACGAATACACGAGATAAATATTAATTACGATTGTTTGAAAAATTGACTTAGAAAACAGTCTCCTAGAATGATACGCCCAAAAAGATAATTGAACCCCGGGTTAAGTCCGCAAAAAAAAAATTAATCAATGTTTACAAAATTACAAGGTTCTCCTTCAACTGTGAATATATTGACTGAAGGAAAAATAATGTCCTCTTTCAAATTACCACATTGAAAATAATCTGATATGGGCTGAGACAATCGATGAGTTGTATGTAAAGAGGACAAGTCTTTTTAATAAAAACCTTTATATTCAATGTATGAAATGTATTGCTATTATAGCATCATTCCAAGCGAAGTTTGCTGTTGATTATTGTGTAAGGCCTAAAGAATAAAGACGTATATAGGGTTATATACACTCGACATAAAATATAATATAATGTACACACAAGCCCACACCATAAACAAACAAGGGAGAGAGAGAGAGAGAGAGAGAGAGAGAGAGAGAGAGAGCGAGAGAGAGCGAGAGAGAGAGAGAGGGAGAGAGAGAGAGACGGAGAGAGAGATGGAGGGAGGGAGAGAGAGAGAGAGAGAGAGAAAGAGAGAAAGAGAGAGAGAGAGAGAGAGAGAGAGAGAGAGAGAGAGAGAGAGAGAGAGAGACTGAAAAATAACCACAAAACTACACACTCACATTTTCATGTGCTATTTTAACCCTTTTCATTTGAAAACAACACAGACACTTAGATTAGATATTGGTAAATTTTGTGAATAATATTTGACATGATCGAAATGAATGCTCGGTGTATGTCTTACAAAATGATAAAATTCGTCAATGCAAGTGTGAAAAAGCGCTTCGTTCTATTTTTTTTTTTTTATCCACTATTTAATCTGAATCAGATTTATATTCTGTCACATTTCGTGTACGATTTATGGTTTACGTAACTTGGAAATAGTCTCGGCTAACCTACTTGAATTCAACATTGATTCATTGGTGTTAAGTTGTCGATCAAGAATCAGTATTATAGAATTATAATATATCGCTTCAACGCGTCTTGTTATGTCTTAATGATTATGCCAAATTGTAGCGAGAAGTTCAAAACGGAGTGTCATTTTATAGCATTGAAACGAAGGCCTTTTAGTCTAGAAAGCCGTGTGAAGAGATTAAGTGTATAGTCTTTCTCTCATCCAATTAAAACATAAATGAATTTTTCTGCTTAATTAGTTATGAATCTCTCAAAACAAATGTGAAAAAATATTTGTATTTCTAAAAACCGACATTTCTTCTTCTTCTTCTTCTTCTTCTTCTTCTTCTTCTTCTTCTTCTTCTTCTTCTTCTTCTTCTTCTTCTTCTTCTTCTTCTTCTTCTTCTTCTTCTTCTTCTTCTTCTTCTTCTTCATCATCATCATCATCTTCTTCTTCTTCTTCCTCTCCTCCTCCTCCTCTTCTTCTTTTTTTTTCTTCTTCTTCTTTTTCTTCTTATTCTTCTTCTCCTCCTCCTCCTCCTCCTCCTCCTCCTCCTCCTCCTCCTCCTCCTCCTCCTCCTCCCACTCTTCCTGCTTTACTTAATATTGTCTTATTTCTTTTTAATTAAGTTGTACATGATTGTTTGTAAGATATATAATAAGTATTTAATTAAGTTACACGAATGAGCTAGTATCTACCAGGGGATTATTAGTTCGTAAGAAAAGTTTGATGAATCGATCTCCTGACCTTTGACACAACGAACTAAACAGTAATAATATAGATGAGGTTGGAAGAAAAGGTTTAGCCGGGACGGCCATGGCCTTATACTGAAGATTACTAATGACAATTTTTAGTTAGGTTCCTGTTGAACAGAAAATACGGGGTTGGGGGGGGGGGGGTTGCCAATAAAAGAAAACAAAGCATGTGAGATTGGTCGCGAAATGAACAATGTAACTTACATAAAATTTGGAATATTGCACCGTTATTCTGTTATTGTATTGTCAGATTTGACAAAATTGAAATGCATGACAGAATACTCATATTCCTCGTATATATAGGGCTTTTAACGGGATTCGCCGCACACAATACGCTTAGCTAAACATCATTCATCGCCCCCCTTCCGCGCCGCATTACTTTGATTTTTGTGTACAATTAGGAATTACGCTATTTTTTTTTTCAATTTATTATCCTTATTATTTTTTTATCTATTATATCGTAATCCTTATTTTTAATAATCCATATCATCAACATTAACATCATCATAACCATCATCATCATTATCATCATCGTCATTATCATTCGGTTATTACACCAGACGAATCCAACAACAATTTGTCACCAGGCACTGTCGTCTATTGGATAGCGGGTATTTCGCGTCGAGTCAGATTGCGTGGGGCTATTGGAAAAGCCTGGGCTGTTATTACAACGTTCATTTTCGTACTGGCCAACGATTTGTATAACGTATGATTAGATCTAATAATATATTAACGTAATGTATGCAGTACTTATCGTCACGGACTGTGGTGATATTTATAATGTCTGGCTAAGTGCTAACTATGTCCACAGATCGGCTTGCAATATTTATTTTCAATGTGCGTTTTATTCACACCTAAAGGACTGTAAAGTATAACTGTGCTAGTGTAATTCGTTTAATTTATTCACTAACGGAAAGGATTCTAAAGTTTGGAGATGGGAGTCTAAATTGACGTTAAAGTCTCATTTTGTTTTATACATTATGCTGGAAGGAGTAAATTCATTTTTGTCTTCAACTTGTGATATTATTGTGTTCTCTGTTTAAGGAGTTATTTTGCTACCAAAAGACGTTCAACTTGATATCTTCAAATTGGATTGCAATTTTATTTTATATATCTGATAGCTAAAACAGAATACAATAGAATTTGCCTTTATGTTGGATATCTTGCATGATATAGCAGATTTTAATTTTCCGAGGTAAGTGCTTTTTAAAAATAATTGTATAATTTGGCCAAGAGGATGGGCTTATTTATTTCACCTGAGTAAACCAAACAGGAAAGAGCGAGAGAGAGAGAGAGAGAGAGAGAGAGAGAGAGAGAGAGAGAGAGAGAGAGAGAGAGAGAGAGAGAGAGAGAGAGCGAGAGAAAGAAGAGAGAGAAAGAGATAGATAGAGTGAGAGCCTGTGTGTGTGTGTGTGCGTGTGTGTCTGTCTGTGTGTGTGTGTGTGTGTGTTAATATATAAAAAAATTCAATAAATTTAAATTTAATAATTTAATATCTTTTTAAAAAATATATATAAGATTGTGGGGAGAATGACCGTTGAAATTTGATAGTTTTGAGTTACAATAACTTTTAATGAGATTTGCACCACTACGACTCTTTTTCCTCATTTTTTTGTCGTACGCAAACAAAACACTTTTTATTAGTTTAATCAAAAAGACGTTTACTTGGTATTTCGAATGAATAAGATGACCCCGGGCTTATTAGAAGTCGTGGGTTAGAATTCATCTTAATCTCTGGATATTTGAAGTTAGGAAAATCAAATAAGAACTGAAGAAGAAAAAAGTTTCTTTGTCCGCGAACGACACTACATCTGTTGTTATAGTATTATATTTTGTCAAAATTTTCAAACCTCTTCTGTTGGGAAAAGGAAGCAGACATCACCTTGGTTAAGTTCTACTTGATATACTAAAAGAGGTCATTACACTGTAATCGTATCAAGTACTGTGTTACCAATAATTTTGTGAAAGAAGTAAACAGCTGGTTTCTATCTTCTGATTTTGGCCTGCTTTGTCTTCAAAAATCTAGGGGGCAAAAAAAATAAAAAATAAATAAATAAAACCAGCAACCAAAGTAAGTTGTAAAACAAAAATAGAGCGAGGTGGCCGAGTAGATAAAGTATTGCATTTCCATCCGGTAGACCCAGGTTCGAGCCCATATGTCGGCGTGTTGTTGTTTTTTCTTTGTGCAAAAGTTTTAGCCCCGATTGCTTACTCTGTAGTGCTGCACTGAGGCTAACCCCTGTGTTATCACGTCTTTTTTCGAGCTAGTTCTAAAGAAAATATCCCCTGTGTATGAATAAATGGAAGTTTTGTTTATTACAAATCATAGACAATATTGAAACAATAGGAAAGATTGTTTATTTCATTTCTTTGAGTTCAGGTTCATTTGAATCCCTCATTTTCGGTTAATCTAAAAGTATCTTACATATTACATTGCCAGCTGTGGCAATTCTGCCGCACTCTGGAGAAACACATATTTAA
>NC_088360.1:37694516-37702016 GCF_034508935.2 Berghia stephanieae
CTTTTTGATGCATGAAAACATTCGTCGCCTCATTGATTTCACAAGAATTTGCCTTTTCAGCTGAGGAATAGCTTTCTACTCTTCGACCAATGCTGCTGTCAAATCGTTGAGTTTCTCAATGCTATCGTGCATATCAAGGCGATGCCCTAAAGGTCCTAGACATGCTATTACAGTTCAAGTCTGGAGTTTAACTTAAACTGGGACAAGCCGTCACATTGAGAGAGTTCTTTCAATGACCGATGAGCGTGGACCAGCATTGTCTTGTTGGAAGATGCTCACTTATGGGTAATTTTGAAGAAGAGGGATAACAATACAGTTTCCTTCGAGAATATGAACCACCTAATTGCTCTCTTTTTGTGCGTTACTTTTTGTCATCTCGTGGTTTTACCTAGTTGTAACTCTATCAAGCGGGTGGTTGGATGGGAGCATCACCCTTGAATCATATACCTATGATGTTCGCATGGGTGTACGATCCGATAGTGATGTCGTTTCTCTTCTTTACAGCCTCCTCTTCTTTGTTGTGATTGTATTTTTGACAGGATATTTTTTTCTGTAAATCTTCTGCTGTTTGTTCTGGTTATTATAATTAGCTTATGATATCTTTAGTATGATTTGATTACATTTGTACTATTTTTGTTAGATTGCTTGTTTTGTTTCAGCGATCTCTCATATAACCTCAATTGTGTTGGAAAACCTAAAGCACAACAAAAAAAAAAAAAAATAACTCTATCAAGGAGTTTGCAGCGAAACTGCTATCAAAATGCATTAACTTGTGTATCAAATTGAGCTTAGAGGAATACTCCATTTAGCTGTAATAATAATATGTGTTGTCTCCATGTATTATTTAACCAAACAATGCTGGTCTTATAAGCGCTGCCTTAATTGTTTGCATGAATTTATTTTTATCTATATTGAGTGTGCGCGCGTGTTTTTGTGTGTGAATGTGCATAATTTGTGTTTCACACGCAAGGCCAGGTATTAACCTATTTATTCGTAATGTTTTCATAGGGGTTAGGCCACCAAACATTTAATACATATCATAGAACGTATTTTATTATGTACGTGGATAGGTACAGTTAGTTTATGTACCACATGTTATTGATGTATTATGTACTATCTATACTGAACGGGTTGAGTAGTAATGAAAAGGATCATTTTATTCCTATTCCTTTATAAAACTAGAGCTAGAGCATTATATAACGCAATATCCACTTAGCATGCTCAAAGCGCTTTCCAAGCGGTCCCTAACCGCTTAACATGTAGGACGAGACATGACGCCTGTTAGGCGATTTAACATTTTTTTCCGACAGAGACAACGCTATTAACGGCTATGTACTCATTCTACACTTGAGTACAATGAGAGAATGTGAGTGAAAAGCCTTTAGGATGAATAAAGGGAATTTATTTTATTTTATATCCATTTAGTCCTGTAGAATCGTAAGGCCCTTGGAGCCGGAGTTTATCCATGTTTTATAGCTTTAAACGACAATGGCAATTCTATCGCAGTGTACTTTTCGCCAGATCTAACATACCAGGCTACCCAATAACTTCTTGGTGGACAAGGGGTTTTAAAAAATCTCTAATTCGCTCGGGATTGATCCTGGGCCCCCATGACTGAGCTATCGGGACCACCGTTACAAGTAACGACAGGCACTTGTAGCGATACAATCTTCTATGTACAAAATATTCATTTTTACAATATTGAATTGTTTTCTTTCGATCATTGCAGGAATTACAAAAGTTCAATGGGACATACAACAGAAGGGAAAGAAAAGGTCCACTTTAAGCTTTTACCACAATACATTGGATTGTACAAAAGAAACCAATACCATTCAAAATACAACATCACAGCTTTATGTTTTGACTGTTGAATCTAACCCATCTTTGAGGGATTCTTGTTAGCCAGAGACTAATTTTACAATCAAATATATTATGCTGAACATGACTCAGGCCCAGGATAGCGTGAAACTTTGTGATAGTACTCATGGCTGCTCCTAGTATGGTGCGGTCCGCCATGGATGTACACAGACGGAATTCTAAAGTGTCTGTCTCTAGACGGAACTCAGGATATGGATCCTTAATCACTGGAAATCTGAGCTCCGGTCAGCCTGTAAGTTTTTGTTGCCGTTGTTGTTGTTGTTGTTGTTGTCGTTGTTGTTGTTGTTAATAATAATGATAATAATAATAATAATAATAATAATAATAATAATAATAATAATAATAATAATAATTATTATTATTATTATTATTATTATTATTATTATATATTATTATTATTATTATTATTATTATTATTATTATTATGTTATTATTATTATTATTATTATTATTATTATTATTATTTATTATTATTATTATATTATTATATTATTATTATTATTATTATTTTATTATTATTATTATTATTATTATTATTATTATATTATTATTATTATTATTATTATTATTATTATTATTATTATTATTATATATTATTATATTATTATTATTATTATTATTATTATTATATTATTATTATTATTATTATTATTATTATTATTATTATTATTATTATTATTATCATTATTATTATTATTGCTGTTGTTGTTGTTGTTGTTGTTGATGATGATGCTGTTGTTTGAAATGATAGATAAATGAATGCACAAATAACTTTTATTCATTCATAATGAGGAAATTTGGTTTACAAACATGAATAACATGAATGGATAGAAAAGCGTTATAATATACATTTACATAATTCTTTTAAAAAATATAGTATATAAGGAAAAATAAAATTAAAACCGTATCTATAATATTAATATTAAAACATAAAATACTTCATTTTGACGGTGATAGCCGCATCGTTAAGATGTCTAACTTGTCATATAGTCGGACATGATCAATGACTGGGTGGCAAGGACAATAAACTCTTCTCAAGGCGTTGGTTCCCTGGATAAAGCAGTTGACAGTAGTTTAAACGCATTAGCCCCACTAATCTTGGGCATGCATTTACAAGGATGATAATGTGCATAATTTTGCATAATTTGGGTTCCAAATGGCATAATTCCTCCAGCTTGGATTAAAAGGATAGACATGTATAAAGTTTTTGAATATTCTTTTAATATAAGAATTTATGACTTTTCAAAATACCCCCCCCCCCCAAACCCGCGCATATATGCGTGCCAGCAGCAATTGTCTGTACGGGTTTTGAATGTAAAATTCTTAGAAAATTCGAGCAAATTAGGCAATTGGGGAGCAAAAGGGGGGGGGGGTATGGCTTTTTGGCAATATTTCTTGCAAATTTTAGGGTTGTGATTAACAAATTTCCAGGGGAACAGGAAAAGCAATACTTCAGAGCCTTGAAGATCACAAAAACGACGTTTAATCCCATATTTAGAAACGTTGAACGGACGATAGCAATTGCTTGCTACCTTTTTGATAGGGCCCTAACCTATCGCAAAGCACTTTCCGCCAGATCTAACGGACCCGGCTACCCAATCACTGCTAAGCGGACAGGCGGGTCCAAAAAAATCCCCTTTTGCATGTGAAGCGAGTGCTCTACCAACTGAGCTATTAGGACCGTAGCTGGACGACATGAGTATTCCAAATTAAAATCGCAAAGCTGGACAGGAGAAAAAAAAAATTGCTTTGTGCGACAGTCAATGTGGTGCAAAACGCCATGTGGTCATAAACGATAAAAACTAAACATTTAAATTTTGACCTTTCTATTGATGTCATGAATAATCAGTCAGAAAGCAATTGCAACAGTTCAGACCAAGGTCAAATGCCACACTATTATTATTCATTGTCTCATATTACATATTTAAAATGGTAATTCTTGGACACAATAGATTTGATAGACCAGCAACTTCTCATGATTTTTTCCACACTCACTAACCGTCCTGAAATATCCGGCTAGCCGTGTCACGATGCAGTGTTCAGCCAGATTATCCTTGTCTTCCGGACAATTCACATACCCTTACAGAGAGAACGTCAACATAGCATTGCTTATGCGTCTCTCTTATCAACTGAGGAAATCTATCGTTTGGTTAATGAGATATCACTATATCTGAGAGATCACTTTTCAAAATGTTATTGTATAGATACTTTTATAGAATACAAATATAAAAACCAATAAACTTATTTTGATGAAAAGTTCACAGTGATGTGATGCAAAGAATGAAAAATAATAAGGAATGCACCCAAGATTAAGATTACCCGATGTGGAAATCACTGACTTCACGGTTCAGTAACTCAGACTAAAAGATAGCTGAGAAACGATTTAACTGGTGCATCACTGTGAACTTTTAATCAAAATAAGTTTATTGGTTATATTTTTATTTTATTAAAGTATGTATATCATAACACTTTTAAAGTGATTTCTAAAATATAATTAGTGATATCTCATTTACCAAACGATAGATTTCCCCAGTTGATAAGAGAGACGCATGCGCAATGCTATGTTGATGTACTCTCTGTAAGGGCATGTGGACAATTCCAGGAACGAGAGAAAGTGGGCGACGCCGCCAGTGCCACTAACTCATAAAGGCGCCATTAGACAAATTCTGGACAATAGACTCTTTGCGGCCAGCCACCCAATGTCTCCTCTTACCGGTGCAGAACCCGGGAAGCTCCTCTCTAAAGTCGTCCTCCATCTTCTATTTTGCGTCCTCTCCGAAGGCAAGGAGTTAAGATTAAGGGCTGTGGGGTTTTCACTCGTCTTGTACAAGGGGTGCCGTCCATTAGGCGTTTGAAATAGATCACCTGTGTCCCTATGGTTATTTGATCTTCCCCCCCCCCCCCCCCCCACCCCACCCAATGGTCTTGCGCAATTGGCATTTGATTAAGTTGTGTTTTTTCCACATTTATCGTTAATAATCACTTCTTCGTTATTTACGACTTGATAAATTAAATAACTGCATTTGAATAGATTTTTGATAGGCTATATAATTAATAATAATATGCTGAACTTATATACGCTATAACCAGACACCAACTCTAACGCTAATTACAAATACTTTGCTGAACATACTCACTTCACACCACAAGCACACACACACAACATACACACACACAACACAACATCAACACAACCAACTATTTGCTCTAACCATCTACTAAAATCGAAACAAAGTTTTAAGCGAACGTTTAAAATAGACAAAGATTCTTTTTCACGAATGCTCTGCGGTAAGGCGTTCCAAATAGAGGGTCCGAAATGAAATATATAATTTTCATATTTCTTTCTCTTAAAAAATATCCCTTATTACGATGTTCAACTGGGTTGTTTCGGACAAATGATCCTCGGTCTTGCCATTGGTTACTTGGCCATAGTAATGGGACTATCTATATTCAGGCTTTTCCAACCGAATCATTGATCACATGGTTTGTTACTGATTATATTTGTTAATAAGTGAAAACACACAGCTTTGTTTATGAACGTTGTAAACATACCCATGGGTCAAGCTAAGCAACATGACCTATTGTGGAGTTTGAGATTTTGAAAACTATGAACTTTTCATTATATTGATCATTTTTAGCACATTTTGCAATGTGACCATTGACTCAAGCACATGGAAAAATAATATAGATCGTCCCGATTGAAAATTTTATCTTTTGATTTCACCAGCCTTATAATTAGTTATTATTCTCTCTCTCTCTCTCTCTCTCTCTCTCTCTCTCTCTCTCTCTCTCTCTCTCTTTCTTTCTCTCTCTCTCTGTCTCTTTCTCTCTCTCTCTCTCTCTCTCTCTCTCTCTCTCACACACACACACACACACAACAGACTTATATTCGCATATTTTTATATATGATAATTTTGGCGATCCATATAGTTGTCAATTTTGTTCTGTCTTTATCAAAATAATATTATGATATATCCTGGAAACTTAATTTGGAGGAAACACACTGATACTCATTACTTACTCCAACGAATATAGCCGGGAGGAGCAAACATAAAACCAACAAAACACAAACAAAATCGAAATAATGGCTCCAATAAAAGTAGACTCCATTTCTTTGTCCCGAGGTATGATTTATGCAACGATATGAATTAGTGATTGCCAATATCACGTTAACCAGCTGACTGCCGTGCTCTGAAAAAAAAAAAAAAACAAAAAAAAAAAAAAACCACCTCGTATTTCAAAATTGGGTCCGAAAACTCGTTCTTCAAATATCTATTGATTTAAATGATCCTTATCTTGGCGCACAAACAAACCAAAAAAAAAAACCCTCAAATCTGGGTTTCCTCACATGTGTGCGTGTATTGCAATATCCCAACCCACAAGAACAGACAAGATAAATTGCTTTTTTGGATGCGATTCTATGTTTTCATCACTTCTTTCCACTAAAGTGAACATTTGTGTTTCTCTATCTATCTATCTATCTATCTATCTATCTATCTATCTATCTATCTATCTATCTATCTATCTATCTATCTATCTATCTATCTATCTATCTATCTATCTATCTATCTATCTAGCTATCTATCTATCTATCTATCTATCTATCTATCTATGTGGTCTTGTGGTATGACACTCGCTTTCGAATCGGAAGGTCCTGGGTTCGAGCCTCGCTCTGCGCATAGTTGGATCATTGGAAAAGGTTCTTTACTCACATTCTCTCACCGTACTCATGTGTAAAATTAGTACATGGCCGTTAACAGCGTTGTCTCTGTCGGAAAAAAATGTAATATCGCCTAGCAGGCGTCATGTCTCGTTCTTCAAGTCACCTGTTGCTGTTGTTGGACCCCTAGTAAAGCGCTTGGGGCACGTTCAGTGGATATTGCGCTATATAAAAGCTCAATTAAAATCAAATTATCTATCTATCTATCTTTCCATTTATCAGTCAATCTATCTATTTGTCTATCTATTTGTCTATCTGTCTATTTATTTATCTATATATCTGTATGTCTATCTATATATTACTCACCTATCTACCCCCCCCCCCCCCTCGCCTTTGTTCCTGAGTGTGTCTGTCCCACGTCCCTCCCCCCCCCCCCACCACCCTCTCTCTCTCTCTCTCTCTCTCTCTCTCTCTCTCTCTTTATCTATATATCTATCTATCTCGCTTTCTCTCTCTCTCTCTCTCTCTCTCTCTCTCTCTCTCTCTCTGTTGTGTACATATATGCCCGTCCTTCCCTTTGGTTCTGACAATATTTACTTCTCCTAAAACAATTTACAAACGCTTATATCCAAAAAAAAAATTAGATCAGTGCATAACAAACCGAAACTAACAAAATGAAACTCTCTGATAATGTTATACTATTGGCCATCTTTACCACCATGCTACTACTTAATATATTGCATTGTTTGCATCTGTCTGATCTCTGCGTATGCCTGAGGCTATGTGGTCTTGTGGTATGACACTCGCCTTCGGATTGGAAGGTCCTGGGTTCGAGTTGAGTCCTTGGAAAAGACTCTTTACTCATATTCTCCTACCGTACTCAGGTGTAAAGTGAATACCTGTCCGTTAACAGCGTTGTCTCTATCCGAAAATATAAGCGCCATGTCTCGTCCTACATGTTT
>NC_088360.1:37707016-37724516 GCF_034508935.2 Berghia stephanieae
GTTTTTTTGGTTGTTTTTTTTTTGTTTTTTTTTTTTTTTGGGGGGGGGGGGGGGGGTTCTGTTGCCATCAATTTATTTTGGAATCTAGAAATAAAGTTGATGTTTTGGGTTCAGCCATACCTAAAGCGGTAATATTTGTTTTCATATTTATTCTGCGTCATATTAAATGCCTCAGTCCTAGATCTAAAAAAAGTATTAAAGAGGAAACGCGAAGTGTGGTAAAATGCAGATGTAAAGTGCAATAAAATTAGGTACTTAAAACCTAATCGGCAGCAGCTGACGTAGAATGTTTATTAAAATGCTTTATTTTTTTCTTCTGAGTTTGCACCTTGCAGATTATTCTCGAACTTACAGTCTAGAATGAGATAGTGATCTCGAACTTACAGTCTAGAATGAGATAGTGATCTCGAACTTACAGTCTAGAATGAGATAGTGATCTCGAACTTTCAGTCTAGAATGAGATAGTGATCTCGAACTTACAGTCTAGAATGAGATAGTGATCTCGAACTTACAGTCTAGAATGAGATAGTGATCTCGAACTTACAGTCTAGAATGAGATGGTGATCTCGAACTTACAGTCTAGAATGAGATAGTGATCATTATATTATATTAGGCGAAAAGATACTTAAAAAAAAAAAATAAAGTAAGTAGAACAACGGACCATATTTGCAGGTCTGATAATCAGGCGCAATATATTGAGCGTTGTTTTGAGAGTATTTCCATTACAACAACGAGGCCATCATGAATTGGGTTATCAGACCTGTAAATAAGTACATATTGCGCAGAACTGATCTGGACCTGTTAAACAACCATATTTCCTTAAATGGAAGTCTTTATATTTTATAACGCCTTTTATGCATGTAACAAGCTTTTACTTCTTTCCAGATAATAAGAATATTTCCAATATTTTCATACTGTGCGTCTAATGTCACCATGGTAACTACGTTGTCGACGCATTTGGATATTTTAATATCTTTCAAGCGTTTCATGTTGTTTTTCATTGACTCACAGATTGCGTGTTTGTTTTCTATAAGCTTTATTTTGTTGGGAATTAAGAGTTGAAATTCTGTGGATGTGGTATGGTTTTAATTGTAAAGATTTTTGTGAACCTAAATCTGGATTAGATCGGATTTTTCAGAATTATCTGAGTAATCAGTTTACACGATAAATAGGAGATAATATTTTAGATTTTCTCGTGCCATCGTCCATTTCCATCGCCAACAGATGAGTTTGTAATATACGTGTTACTTAAACAAGAGTCTGATTCTCCAACTTGTGGTCTGAAAACGTAAACACTCTGTTGAAGGGAAAAAATAATTTCCAAAAATCCCCATGTCAACAATGTTAATAAATTTGCTTTTTGAAATCATACTTGTGAATGGTGAAGGCATTAGGATTTTACACTGTAGCTTCAAAGTTTCAAAAGATTCTAACATTTTCAAAGTTGTGTTATGGTTTACAAGTATTGTTCTTTCTTTGTTATGATCCATTCCGTAACCCTCCCCCCCCACCCCAATTTCTTATTGTACAAATATGTAGCTTTACGGAGTTTGTTTTAAAGCTGTATTGATCAAAACCCAATAGACTTTACCAAAGTAACACACACACACACACAGACACAAACACACACACACACACACACACACACACACACACACACACAAAGATGAACAGCAAATATTAACGCCTTGTAAACGAAACAAAATCCAAAATTATGTATCATATTTTTTTATAATCTATAGAAGGAACGAAGTTGAAGTCACTCAGCTCTTTGTTATTGTTTTTAGACAGCCACTTTAATGATTAGATTAGTTGTCACAAAATTATATCACCCAAACTATAAACGCTCAAGGTTACACATAGTTTTGTGTGTTGGTAAGTTATATCTGATTGGAGGATGATGTGATTTTTTTACTCATAGCATCAATATTTCTACACAAGTTTTGGTTTCAAACCCAAATTTAAGAAACAGCGACAAACGTGATTGAAATGGTTATAAATAGTTATGCTCGCTCATAATAAATAATACGTAACGCTCAGTCTGACAGAGTCAGTTGGTTTATTTGAAGACGAAAAAGACCGATAATGGGTCGACATGGCTTAGTAAATTATAAGGCATTTATTTTAATCCCGTTCCAATCCATTTTCTACATCCTATTGTTTTCCTTGTGCAAGAATTTTTAACCATTTATGATCACGTTACGGTGCTGCACTGCGATCGACATATCGGTTATTTCGGTGGGAAAAGGGGGTGGGAGTTGTGGCGGTAGACTTTTTTTTTTTATCCATGCTGTTAATAAATGGAATGTATAAAAAAAGACATGTCTCTCTTATTCGTTCTATTTTCATACAAGATTTTCATTTGTATTTGCACCTATGAGTCTCAATATTTCATTCATATGGGCAGCGTGGCTCAGCGGTACGGTCTTTGCTTCGTACCCAAAAGGTATCGAGTTCGATCACCCGCCGCTGCGTTGTGTGGCCTTGAGCAAGTCACCTAGCCCTAGCTCACTTTGCGGCGCCGCCTGGTTATTCCAGTCTTCCCTAGGAATAGACCCTAAAGACAAATTTCCCCTTGGGGATGAATAAAGGGAATTTTATTTATTTTATTTTTTTTCTGCCAGTTAAACCATGCCTCAGCCATGGCTTATTTGAAGAGAGAAATGCAATTAAAAAGTTGTTTATAATTCGTGTTCAACACTCCTTTTCCTTTATGTGGACATGTATATGGTTGTACCAATCAGCATGCCTCATTGCTCAAGTGCCCATATATATATTGAGTATTACATATATTATCATTTATCAAAGCATGTCTGAAAGTTCATTGTTGAAAGTCTATACGCATTTTCTGCTTCACCGAATTAATTTCAGATACGTTTTCACGGCAGCTAGTTAACCGTGTAATTAATGAAAACAATTTGACCACTTTGATCTTCTCACAATTCAAAACATGATCACCGACACGGTATTATTTGCTGACTTTTATACCTTGATAATCAATAAAGATCCAAATAAGCTCCCGAGGGATCAACTTCAGAAAAAAAAGAAGAGATCTATTATACCCCTTGCGAACTGTTCTGTAGTTTTGCTAAATGTATGTCTTCATTGACCACTGGCCAGTGGTAATAGTAGTAGTCTCTCAGAGTCATCGGGCTCGTGGGGCCGGAGTTTATCCCGGTTTTGATAGCGCTAAATGGACAATACTAAATGATTGCTACCCTTGGGATAGGACGGTAGTCTATTGCCCATTTCTTTTCACTAGATC
The DNA here is from genome assembly GCF_034508935.2 of Berghia stephanieae. Taxonomy (NCBI): domain Eukaryota; kingdom Metazoa; phylum Mollusca; class Gastropoda; order Nudibranchia; family Aeolidiidae; genus Berghia; species Berghia stephanieae. Next base: position 37,710,282 of record NC_088360.1, read on the forward strand.
TGACAAGATCACTAGAAACAGAAATTCAGAGGCTGAAATTACAGAAAGGCTCTTAAAAGAAGGGCTTTTGAGGCTCTTGAAAATATTTGCAATTCAAAGAAGATGCGCAGACCAAAACAAAGATCAGTTTTTCAAATCCAACATTTTCTCTGTGTTGTTGTATGATACTGAAACATGGAAACTGATAAAGAGCATCTGTATTAAAAAAAAACCCAGCTTGTCACGTTCCAAAATAAGGGCTTGAGGAAGATGCAGAGTAAGTAGATCTAACAAATCCAGTAACCCTATCATTGTTGGATGGACAGGAGAAGGGGGGAGGGGGCGTTCAAGAAAATATATCGACTTCACCCGGAATATATCCCATTCCCTTTGTTTTTGAAGTGTTTTTTTACCAACTGAGCTCTCGGGATCTCACCAAGCCAGTTGACTGGGAGTTAATTTGGATATAAGTAGCAAAGAAAATATGATAGAAAAATTTCTCACTCGGTTTTATCTTTGACGCAAGTAAAATTATGAAACAAAGTGAAATACAGTAGTAAATCTGCAAATTTATTCTGTCATATATAATAATAAAATAAAATAGAACACTAACATTATTCTGTCGAGACGATGGTTTCGATGGATTTCCATTTCTTCGGCCGACATTGGGTCCGTAGTGTACTTTCAAGGGAACTCATTTGAAAGTACATTACGGACCTGTCGGCCAAAGAGTTGGAAACCCATCGAAATGATCGTCTCGACAGAATAATGTGAGTGTTCTTATTTATTTTATATGCTGTAATGAATATTATCGAGCACTCTCGTACCTACAAGTACCCACCATCACTCATATATATATATATATTATTATATATATATATATATATATATATATATATATATTATATATATATATTATATCACACAATTTATCCAGCAATGCTTTAGAGCTTAATAACATAGGATTCAAACCCACGAACCTCAAGCTCATGCTCAGTAAAAGTGCCGGATGCACCGTGTAATGCGGAATGAAAAGACAGTTTACTCAATTGTCACTGATCCATTAATGCCTAAACCGAGGAAGGTAAACATACTAAACGTCCTGGTTTTACCATCATAGCACATATTCCAATACCAACTCCCCCGAGGGAAATTCACCAGCCTAGTTGTGTTGTAATACATATCTCTCTTTACTACGATGAATTGGGTTTGACGTATAAATTGACACATATTTTTGTACTAATAGGGTTAAACAGTCTGACGCCACGTACCCCTAGCAACCATCCTGCTGATTCTAACCAAAGAAAGTCAGTTCTCTTTTTTTTTTAATGTGCTTGCTTGAACTGTCTAAACATCATGTCATCAGAATATGTTAAAAGTCAAAAAATTACCAGATTTATAAGGATTTTCTTCTCTGGATACACTTTTATGTTTATCGGATAAGTACTTCATAAGGGCGGTGATGGAGATATTGGCGTCCGCCATTGTTCCCAATGGGGGTCCCGATAGCCCCCCCCCCCCCCCCCCTTTCAGATCAATCATCCCAACACAGACAATTGTGTGTAACCTTAGACTTGATGAATGTGTTAGAAAGAATTTAGTGAGAACAAATCCTCCAAAACTGGTCTTAAAACAAGAGCAGAGCAAAGATTAAGTGACGTCAACTTTATTCAATCATTAATCATATCAACTATCTCAAGTTTCATGACTTAGATTTTTGTTCCAAGTTTCGATGTCGTTTGAATTAACCAGACATTATAATACCAGGCTGGGTCGGTAGATCACAACCTTTTCTTTACCGGTCCTTGAGTTCTCTGTAAGCTTTAACTAACTTTTCGATGTTGTATTTAACAAGGACGACAAAAATGGCCTTTTTAGATGGGCATTATTTTATTTCGACGTTTGCGACATTTAGATCAGAGAGAGAGAGAGAGAGAGAGAGAGAGAGAGAGAGAGAGAGAGAGAGAGAGAGAGAGAGAGAGAGAGAGAGAGAGAGAGGGGGGGGGGGGTGATAATGTGGGGAGGGGGGGGGGGAGGGCAAAAGAGTGTTGGTACGCAATAACTGACCTCAGATATAATGGTTGTACAGGAGAAAAGGAGGCAGCATGACACTTCTGCCTCGGGGGTTTCTCACTGTTTGAACAGGTTATGAAAGTCGGTGGTCATAATGATATCCGTGGCTGTTTGCACTTAACGGATTGACCAATAGGTAGTGTGATTCAAACACTTCTGCAGTAACCCTGACAAAACTCATTTTTCTTAATTTAGCTTGAAAACTTGTAATTCAAATACTATCCGATTAGAATAACTTCATTATGCGAAAGAGTCTCAAACCTGCTATTTCAAAGAAGTCTCAGGTTTAATGCTTTTTGACAGGATATGGGTCATTTTAATCGATCGATAGTTGAAGTGAAAATTTTCTGTCCAAAATGAAAAAGGTGGGTTTTGTTAAAGTGTTTCTTTCGGAACATGATCAGATCAGAGAAAGAATAACAAAAATGAAGGAGAGTGGCGTCCAATTTGTTCCTGTGTGTCCGCCATGTTTGATACCCAGAGAGAATGACTATAGCAACTAATAATATAATACGAGATAATATTATTATGAATTAATCTCTTTTTTTTTTGGTGACATGGAGTATATTTGAAAATCCTAGATTATGATAATGATAATGATTATGATTATGATGATGATGACGACGATGATGATGATGATGATAATAATAATAATAATAATAATAATAATAATAATAATAATAATAATAATAATAATAATAATAATAATAATAACCAAAAGAAAAAGAAGAGGAATTTATGAGAGAGAGAGATGAGACTTTTTAAAACAATATCTAAGAATTGGTAAACTGCGCTCAAGCGTGTAACACTTTCACTTAACCAGTTTCATGTCGTAATTGGAAAAACTCATCTTTAAAAATTTGAACAGTAAACTCGTCCTTCAAATAACGATCGATAAACTGGCTCTCATCTTGGCAAAAATGATCAAACCTAGGGCTTTGCAAGTTAGCAAGTCTCAAGTATGAAAGCTTTTGCCAAGATGAGGGTAATTTAACTCGATTGATATTTGAAGGAAGGGTTTTCTGGCCAAATTTTAAAATACGAGTTTGGTTGGGTTTCTTTAGAGCACGGATTAATGTGAAAGGGGGAGCGACACACTCCCTCCTTTTATCTAATGAACTTGTCCGATCATTCAGGGCTACTTGTTGTTTATATCATGTTCACAGTACTGGAATTAACCGACTATCGTTTATTTGCTTCAATTTATCATTGCTGTCGATCGAAGCGTAAATTTGTTTTTCTTGGCTCAATCTAAAAATGATTAGCACTGTCGGTACTTTCGGGGATTCGATCAAAGGCCTTTGAACTCTCTTTCAATATTTTGACAAGGTCTTGGCCTTGTATAGCCGGCAGGTGTTATATTATCATGGGTTGATTGTGTTATAAGTGGATTTTGTTATCACGAAGGAGTAGATCTCAGAAAATGAAGAGTGCGCAACTATTTAGATGGATTAAATTCGTAATACTGAGATTGGTGAACGTAATTATCTATCTAGATATTTGTTTTGTAGTTTTCTTGCATTTTTATTAATTAGACGTCTATTTTTCTTTTGCTTTCAATTGAATTGACGCTTTAAAAAAACAACTTTGTCGTTCATAATTCTAGCTTGATGCCACAACTAATGCTAACTAGATAATACTTTTGTTAACTTTATTATGTTTTACACCGGTTTTTTTTTTTTTTTTTTTTTTTTTTTTTAATACCAAGGCTCTCAATCACATTCCATGGTTTTTCACTAAAACGCTATAGAGAATACTGCTGTACATTGACAAAAGGTACTTTTTCCTTTTTTTTTCTTTTTTTTTCTTTTTTTTTCTGACATCTTTAGTATGATATGAAATATTTTTTAATGCCCAAGATATTGCTTTCCGTTCACGTCACAGTAGTTCCGATCCGAGAAATAAGAAAATATACATAAGTTTGGGTAACAAGTCTGTTATGCTGATTTATAAAGATTTTCTTTCTTTTTTACATTGATTTGTTTGATTAAGATAACAAATTGTATTATACCAACACTGTTTAGGAGTCTATTTTACAAATTTGCTATAATGTATTTTACCACATGGCATCGGCCACATTTTCCAGGACGGTTAGCCATAATATGATATGATGTTTTCATAATTGATTTGGCATTCGAATATGCGCATACTCTCAGATCAGCTCTGTTTATTCTTATATAGTATTTAAAGTTTTATCTTTAAACTTTGTATCATCTTATAACATATACCAAATTACGTGTTTTGTTTTCTTTAAAGAAGTTTGCTTCATTTGGTGTTCATATAGTTGGTACTTTTGAATAGTTTTGCAGATCTTAGCAAATGCAGAAATACAAAAATGCTGCTGTTATGATTTATAAAGCAATAATAAAAACAAAATATTAAAAAACACAAACAAATTGAAAAAATTAATGAGAAATGCAATCATTATAAATAACAATTCTCAGATATAGGCTTAACGAATTTCAGTGCTTTCATTATGTTGTTTTATAGGTACAAAGGGCAACAGTATAATTGAGTAGAAATCTCATGGAAAGCTTTCAGATCTCTGATAATGTCAAAGGTTGAAGTTTACATTAATTAATTTTATCTTTCTTTAACTTCTATAACGTTGTCTTATATCTACGAATATGTATGTCTATAGACATAATACTCACAGTAAGATTGTTATAATATAAATTCCTATTAATTTGTGACAACCTGTTAATATTAGCATTATCTGATTTCTCACACAATTCCACCTACATAATATAATATATATTTTCCAATGTTTAATGAAGAGTTTAATCAACATCTTGTTTTCAGTTATACTCTTACATTATCACCTCGAAATTTTGAGACTTTCCTGTTGTTGTTTTTCTTGTTATACAAACATGGACTGAATCAGCCAGCCAAAATGGATTTTTCCCACAATGCACATCTTAAAATAAATTAATTAATTAATTATTTATAGGTTCAAATCTTATCAGACGAGTCATTCATATCTTTTCAACATTATTTCTAGTGAGGATTAGTGATAATGACTATATGGACATAGGCTAAATCATTTGCGTGGACAATAACCAAACAACTTATGCTAAATCATTTGCGTGGACAATAACCAAACAACTTATTCTCTTGGAGAAAAAGGAAGCTGGATTGTCATTTTCCCAATCATTACTGGAAAAGTGTATGACAGTAACATTTTGTGATCAAATATGAGAAGAGTGTTTGCTTTAAGGAGAGACAATTCTCGATTCACTTTCAACAGCTCCATTCCGTCTAATGCTATCGAGGTTTGTTTCTCTGTGTCGTGCGTCGTACACGTGTTCTAATTTATTCGTTGTTTGATTTTACATTGTGATTGTAATCAATTCCAGTCATAGCTGGATGCAGATAGTCTGTATATTTGTTATCAACATCAGGCATGTTAATTTAATTTAGATTTTGACTAAATCTATTTTTCTTTCTTTTCTCATGACTAGTGCAGACTTGTCCCTATTTTTTACTAACTTGTGGAAACATTCTTTTTATAAGCTAAAATTTAAAGATTTAATCTGAAAATATCGAATAAAACTATCATTCTGGTGATATCGATGAATGAGTCAGTACCGCCTCTCTTTAAAAAAACCTTGAGCATGACCAGTGTCTGGCTAAGTAACAATTATAAAATAAAATGTTAGCTCTCCGGCTCACCCAACTCAGTTGTGAATTAATATCGCCAATGGACACAACAAGAGGGCTAATTCACAGGCACTTGATATCTTAACGTATGAAGGGAACTGTTTGTATTCTATGAAGAAATCATATCAAATATTGTGAAGCGCATTGAACACGAGTAAACCATAGACATGTTTCATTTACATGTTTATAATGTGTACAATATCTAATTTAATAGAAGATACGAGTCTTATATTTATATTCAACTGGAATTGTATACCATACCCATCTCATTTTGTATTACAATTTTTGCTAACCGAAGGACACGACTCTGCTACATGCATTATGACAATTCTCTTTTTTTCTCGTTGTCACACATGCCTATTTTGTGGCTGTGAGGTCTCGTGGTTTGACACTTGACTTGTGGGTTGGAGGCCGTCCTTTTGTGGAGAAGTCAAAGTTGAGGCCTTGAAAACTGCTATTTTCACACGTATTTTTTAAAACCAGATTCTGGTTACAGTGTTATCTTTGTCGAAAACAAATTGTAACTGCATCTTACAGGCTACATGTTTCGTCCTACATTATCACTGTTGTTATAGACTTTGAGAATATGAAGTGGATATTGCGGCATAGAGCCTGTATTTCTTGTTTGTTTCTCCTGTCACCTTGTTAAACTCTTAACATTTGATATTAAACAATAATCTCATATTATGCCCATACTTAACAATTTATCATTCTTTATCTTTCTTGTATCACATTTTAACTCATTTCATAACGGAATGCGATATATTATTCAAATAATGTCTCGTCCTGCTGTTGATAAGATGCATGGAAATAAAAAATCAAATAATTTTCTTTATCTTAACATATTTATCTTCAAATCCGTTTGCCACAATATGCAAGTAAATGTTAAGCATTTTACGAGACTAGCTCATTAGTTAAATGTTGAATTAATTGGAGAATGGTTTCCTCTTCACTACACCTAAAAATATTTTAAGTCCCAATTTCTTTGATGTCTCTTCTCACGTGTTTCCTTTTGACCATAATTATTTTAAAAGCAATGTTATTGACAAAAGGAATTCATCGTTGTGAAATCATTCGTTTATCAATTGAACAGTTTGGGGTCATTGGTAATCATTGTAGTCTATCATTTTAACTCAAATGAAGATGAATATGAACATATCATTAAAATAATATTTTGAAAAGATGAAATGCAAAAATTACCTCTTGTTGCTTGAAGTTCAAAAGAAAAATTGTAACGATAAAGTAGAATAATATAATCAGTTGAGGGTGTATCAACTTGTATGACATTGAGTGATATCAAAAGAATTGGAATTTAAGGCTCAGTTTAAAATAAATGTGCCTTTTTACGCCAAAATAATTCATGGAATATGAAGAAATCGTTTTACACAATCGAAATTCGATTCGGGGAATTTGACACAATTTAAGGCTAGCTAATTGTAGAAAGTTTCAACATTCTACAAATTACTGTTTGTATAGTAATGATGCACCAATGGGCAATGGATGTAGACAGAAGTTTCAAAAAAGGTACGTAGCCTACAGGTGTTTATTCGATGACGCGACACTATGGCTAAATAAAGTCGTCATGTTCTGGGATTAAGACTTTTAATAAAAGAGGATTACTTTAAGAAGGCTATCACAAATGAAACGAGATGGTCAAGTGGATTAAACATTGCACTTCCACCCAAGAAATTAGAGTTCGGGCCCAGCTTCGGCATCTCGTTTCATTTTTCTTGAGCCCCTATTGCTCACTTTGTTGATGCCTGGGTTATCCCTGTCTTTTTTCGAGATAGACCCTAAAGAAAAGGTACCCTGATGACGAATGAAGAAAATTTAATTATATTATTAGTTTTCATTAGTCAACAGCGACAATCTCACTATAACTGAAATGCCATTAATTTTGAATTTGCATAAACATCCGTGATAAACTTTAGTAAATTCACATATTTTTATTGATTACATTTAAGAAAACCAAAAGTGAAAAAAATATAGATTTAAATTGGAACTGAATATTACGTTCCAAAGTTCATCTTTAAAGATTTTGGCTTTTCATCCCTCCAGAAAACAGCAAGTGACGATGAGGACGAAGACGAACCTAATATCGGGTAAGTAAATTTATATCTTTTAACCCTTTGACGACGAAACTGAATTCCTTTATGTATCTGTTTATAGCTGTTTTGCCGTGCATTGGCAAAACAACAAATTTTTTAAAAGGCTTAAACTCGAAACTCCATTCTAGTGCTGATAGCTAAATTGTCACTAATTGTCACCCATCTGGTAAATGTTCACGACTATTGTTGCTTAACTGTAACAGTTTTTGAGACATGGTAACCACAACTTTCAAAGATATCACAACGCCAGCGTTCGCCTTTTGTAGGACTGGATTGAATTCTCACAAGAATGATATTCACAATAACTTGAATCAGTTCTTTGTCTTTACAATTTTCCGTATTTCAAATGAAACTTTTCCATTCTGTAATATTATAAATCATAAGGCCGACCCCGGTGCAATCATATGCGCCACCTGTCACGAATCCTCAAAGAACAAAAGCTCTTTTTACTTTCATTAAAATATATCTTATTTAATTGTCGACTCACAAATGCTTTCATTTAATCATCGTGCTATGTGACTGGCCTTTTAAAACTCGGATCCAATATTGGTGGGGGTGCTTAACCCATTCCTTACCACCCATAGAAAAATCGTCACATTCGTTACGATGCAGCCAAAATTTGTCTAATTCTGATTTCTTTTGTACATCACAATATTTGAACAAAAAATATTTTCTATAGTTAAAGTATATTAACACTGAGTTGAAGAGCTTGTTTAGCAGAAAAAAAAATGTATAGCAAGAACTAACAGGTTTTGTGTTTGAGTGAAATAAATCTATTTTTGTATAGGATGGGTGTGAAGTTTTGGAGAAAATCCGGAAAATGGCCGACAAGGAGAGAGTTAAGGCATATCGGGGGCAAAGGAGTAACTCTTGTTAGACCATCATTAGACCATCATTAGACCATCCCGGATGTCGGGCCTATAAGCAGGCGCCTTGAACGGCCCGCCTTGATATGTGACTATGGAGATCCAACCCGGTGCCCGAGTGACCTCGGCCATCCCGGGCTCCATACTACTATAGCATCATGATCGAGCCCAGAATACAGATTCCTCAATAGCGAAGCGGTCAGCCGACTAGCCAAATACTACCGCGATCGTGTCGCCAGGGTCGTCTGTGCGGTCGAGAAATAAGCGAACGTCCCAACACAACTTTAGCTGGAAAATGCGATATCGGGTTCAGCGATCAGACGCACATGTTGTCCCTTAATATCAAGAGTCAGAATATGGATATAAATGAGATTTTATCAAAGTTACTGGCCGTCCATAGCGTTGGCATTCTCCTAGTACAGGAGACCAATCTTTACTCAGGCGCGCAATCTTCTCTATTCCAAATCCCAGGCTATACGGTGGTCCAACGAGAGGACTCTTCGAGGCTCAAAGTAGGTGTTTGCATTTACGCTAAAGAGCAATCGAAGGTAATGGTCATAGAGAGCGTTACGGACAGCAACGGGGTGAATAGAATTTCCGTGAAGGCGGGTGGGCTGTATTTGCACATCTACAAATCACCTAGAGCGACTTGGACTACGCCACCAGTCCCAGTAGTTAGCCATCTTGTCTGGGAGACTTTAATAGCCACCAGCACGAGTGGGGCTACCGAGACTGCAATGAGGCAGGTAGACAACTCCACTCATGGATAGACTGTAACGATCTACACCTAGTGTACGATCCTACAGCCAAGGGTACCTTCAGGGGCACCCGCCATAAGAAGTATACTCATGATCTTACCCTCGTCACGAAGGGAGCGAACGGGGAATCATGCCGGTGAAGGGGACAGTCTTTGGCGACTTCCCGCATAGCCAGAACAGGCCGGTACTTGTTACACCGAGGGTGACAATCCCGAGGGTGCAGTCTCTCCCATTCTGCAGCTGGAACTTCAGGAAGGCTAACTGGCATGGGAGGAATTCAGTTCCTATGTAAGTCAGAGAACATAACCAGATTTAACAGGCTGCTGGTTAAGAACGCTCATCGCTCCATTCCACGTGGCGAACGGAAATTCTACATCCCCTGATGGACGGAGGAGTTAGAATTGCTGTACAAGGTTTACCAGCAGACCTATTCCCAGGACAAAGTCGATAGACTACTTCAGTTTCTGGCAGAAGGAAGGAAGAAACGATAGCAGGAGACCGTGGAAAGTCTCGACATTACACGCTAGAGCCACCACGCTTGGAGACCGTTATAAAATTGGACCCTGGCCGGAATTTCTCGAAGGCTGCACCGGAATGTTAGGACATCCCCGTTCAGTCCCCGAGAAGTGGGTGCAGCCATTAGCGTAAGAACGGCAAAGCGACAAGGCTAAATGGCATATTATATCCCGATATGGTGACGCATCTGGGGCCCTAGGGCACGGGCCTGGCTTGCAGAGGTAATGTCTGACGTCATTGCAAAAGGAAAGTTTCCACAAGTATGGAAGCGCGCTAAGATAGTTGCCATCCTGGAGCAAGGGAAACCGACGAAGGCGGCCGACAGTTTCAGACCCATATCACTTCCGAGCTGCCTTTACCAACTTTTGGAGCGTGTACTACAGAACCGATGGGGGCCTCTCCTAGACACTGTCCTGCCACCCGAGCAGGCGGAATTCTGGGAGGTGTACTACGGAGACAGCCATTGCCCCTACAGAGCATATTGAAACAGAGTTCGAAAGGAAACAACAAACTGGTGTTCTATTTATAGACCTATCGGCGCGTACGATACAGTTTGGTGCGAAGGGTTAATGCTCATACTTGCAAAAATCATAAGGTGCAAAAAAACCTTGAAGTTGCTCCTCAATCTTAGATGAAAGACAATTCCACGTCGCCCTGGGAGCCACTACGAGTGAAGTCAGGAAACTGAAGAATGGGGTCCCTCATGGATCTGTCCTTGCGCCCACGTTGTTTAATGTCTACATTAGCGACATGCCGAACACTTCCTCCCTGAGGCTGGGATACGTTGACCACTGGGCGCTCGTTACTCAAAGTAAAGTGTAGACCCGTCTCGAGATGGTACTCAGGGAGGCCGTCACCAGACTCAAATCCTACTTTGACAAGTGTTACCTGAAGATGAACACTTCCAAAGCTGTGGCCACTGCATTCCACCTATCGCTAGGTATAATATCGATATGGACAAGATGCAGAAAATATTTAATGCGTCAGTCACAATATAAAACTTTGTTAAAGAGAGGGGGGGGGGGACACATAACGTCCTCTTTGTTTAAAACAAATATAAAAATAGAATCTCGTAATTTGATCATAGCAACTATGAACTGAGACGATGAGTCAGGTATAAAGAAATCAATTATTGCGATTCGTTGAAGCTTCACTATTATACCATCCACGGCCTATCATTGAAACGATAAGTCATATATAGAGGAATCAGTTGAAGGTCCACAACTAGATCTATACCATCAACGGCTTATCAATGAGACGATAGTTATGACAAGAGAAATCAGTTATAAATCGTTGAAATTTCACTACTACACCATCCACAGCCTATCATTGAGACGATGAATCATCTTTAGAGAAATCAGTCGAGTCCTTGAGTAATCACCACTGTACCATCCATATCCAATCAATGAGACGATGACGCGTGTTTAGAGAAATCAGTTATAATTTGTTGAATTAAAACTACTTTACTATCCACAGCCTATCGGTAACACACGACAGCACACGGTCTAGAAACCTATCCCCAATTGTTTCTGAGGATGGAAGTCGTCAAAGTAGCGTTGACGGCGTCATAGAGCGAAATTCACAACGCAAACCATTGGCTCCCTTTAATGAAGACGAGTCAGTTCACACACCAGCAGCGCCAGTACAAGAACGCACACTGAATGATGAAAATTTGCATCATAATGACCACCCTTGGGTATGTTTTATTTAAAGAATTTAAAAATTAAAAATTTTAAAAATTCATTTTCTTCCACCAAATTAAAACAAAAAGTTTTCAGGGTTTAATTCAAGGAATGGTTAAGATAACCCAGACGGCAGATGCCACAGTGCAGCGCCCCTAAGTGTTCAATATTATTATATGGGTTTAGTTCCTTGCTTTTGCTTGACGACAAAAGCTGAAATGCCGAAAGCTGAGCTCGAATAGAAAGGGGAGGGGGGAGGGGGGTTGGCTCCGAGTGGAGTACAATGCCTAGTCCTCTCTGCATCTCGCCCCTCCCCATGAACGTAAAAGGCATCCATATCTATGCCCCTCTCCATTCCCTATCCCCCCAAAAAAGCAAACAAGCAAAAAACAACATACAAAAAACAAAACAAAAACGAGCAAGAGTTTTTCGATGCAATGATTTAGAGTTCTGTCTTACAAGGATGTTGTATAAAGTCATGTCTGGTTTATTTGATCAGAAAAATCTTGCGAAGTTCCCGGTTCGTGAGTTTTTGCCAAGATAAGGGTCACGTAAATCGTTCGCTATTTGAAGGACGAGTTTTCTGGCCAAAATTTAAAAAAAACATTTTATTTTTCAGAGTACGGCAATATTGTGTCGGGTTGGGGCAGATGTCAAAAAGAATCATTAATTTAAAATGAGCAGAAATGTCAAATTTAGTATTTATCGTACTTTTTTTTTGCCTATACCTATTATCCTCAATATATAAAATTAACCAACTTTTCAATTTTATGACTATAAATTCAATTCTTATCATCTAAATGGCTACGCGGTCTTGTGATATGATACGCGCCTTTGAATCGGAAGGTCCTGGGTTCGAATCCCTCTGTGAGCATAGTTGAGTCCTTGGAAAAGGCTCTTTACTCACATTCTCTCACCATACTCATGTATAAAATGAGTACATAGTCGTTAACAGCATTGTTTCTGTCGGGAAAAAAATGTAATATCGCCTTAAAGGCGTCTTGTCTCGTCTAACATGGTAAGTGTTGTTGTTGGCTAGGGACCCCTTTGTAAAGCGTTTAGAATAAGTTTCGTGGATACTGCGCTAAATAAAAGCTCAATGGTTTGGGGGTTTGTTTTTTTGTTTTTTTTTTGTTTTTTTTTGTTTTTTTTTTTTTTTTTTTGTTTGTTTGTTTTTTTCTAACAACCCCTACATTTTAAAGTCACATTATAATATCAGAAAATACCTACACGATATTCAGAGTAGATCATTATCTTGTCTTAAATTGGTAATGTGGAACAAGCAATATCGTTAGGTATATTTTAATAAAGCGCTCAAGTCATGACCATCCTCCAATTGTTTTGTTTGCTTTCATCATTGCCAGTATTTACAAGTGCTGAGATGTATATTAAGATATTCTATAGATCCGGATGGATTGCTTTATTTCTATTGGAAGGTAAGGAACTAGAAATCTTTTCTAATTTTAGTCATCATTATAATCATAACTGCCATTATCATCATCGTTGTCGCCATCGTCCATCATCATCACCATCATCATCATCATCATCACCATCATCATTATCATATTATTATTATTATTATTATTATTATTATTATTATTATTATTGTTTTTGTTTGTTATCATAAAAAATACCTTTTTTCATCCCAGTGGGGAAATTTGTCTCTAGGGTTTATTCCAAAGGAAGATTGGAATAATCCAGGCGTCAGCCGCAGTGCAACACCGCAAATTGAGCTCGGGCTAAGTGACTTGCTCAATGCCACACAGTGCAGCGGCGTGTGATCGAACTCGTTACTTTTCGTGTAGGAAGCAAAGACCGTACCGCTTAGCCACGGTGCCCCTTCATTATTATTATTATTATTATTATTATTATTATTATTATTATTATTATTATTATTATTATTATTATTATTATATCCAATTTCGTCGCCACCGTTATCATCACCATCATCCTCACCACCACCACCACTATTATCACCACGCTCGAACTATTATCAATATTTACCTGAAGGCATCAACATTCCCTGTCATCATCCTTCTCTTCTTCAAACGCCAATGATATAAAACGTATGTATAAGCTATAGATAATAATATTGTGATAAAATTACTTCCTATTCCCACAGACGATCCTAACTTTGACAGTCATGTACAATTACGTGATCATCATCCTGAGGATAGCCTTTGATGAAATGAGAAATGAGGTTTGTCACACATTCATTTACGTGGCATGGTTATTGGTTGTAGGTGTGCTATACGGAGGCACATATTGTTTGTTATATAAATCTGACCTGGCCGAATGTCTACTTATCCTTGTTTTTGTTAGAATTCATTTGAATACAAAAACTTGAGGAACCATCAATGACCTCTTGACTTTATTGCATCTCTATATCTACAAAAAAAGTACAATTAACATCACATTTGACCAAGTTTGTCCACCATAGCCTGTGTGAAACTATGTATGTTATATCTGACGGAACTTTCGCCAATAATCAAAAACGACCCTAAACAAATTCTGCCGAAATAACACATTTTCATTAATACAAGAGACTTTACATATCGGTACGAAAAGGAATTGGAATGTTTTACTAGTATTA
>NC_088360.1:37729516-37744516 GCF_034508935.2 Berghia stephanieae
CACGGAAGTTTCGGGTTCAACCCGGTCTTTAGCCAGTAACAAAAACAATTAAAACATAAACAAATCACACTTAGGTGAATTTATGTTTCTATTGATTTTGTTATTAGCTGAAGAAGTGTTTTGAGCCCGAAACGTTTCTTGCTCTGTATTTTGTTCTTTTTTAAAGCTGTTATATCCATTTATTCTTATTATCTTTCAAGAGTAGTGAGTAGTTACGATGTCACTTGATTGTTATGGATTAATCATTAGTATTTCCTTTTCATCTTGACAGCCGGACGAACAGTCCCAACTTACTACGAGCCGTCAGATTGGGTATTCAACTGGCTCTTGTTATCCACTGGATGGCTTGTCTCTATTATATGATCTCTATGGTATGTACGAATTAACTTCATTGGATGGCTTGTTCCTATTATATGATCTCTATGATATGTAAGAATTAACTTCATTGAATGGCTCGTCTCTATTATATTATGATCTATCTCTATGGTATGTACGAATTAACTTCATTGGATGGCTTGTTCTATTATATGATCTCAATGATATGTACGAATTAATTCATTGGATGGCTCGTCTCTATTCTATCTCTATGGTATGTACGAATCTACTTCATTGGATGGCTTGTTTCTATTATGTGATCTCTATGATATGTACGAATTAACTTCATTGGATGACTTGTCTCTATTATATTATGATCTATCTCTATGGTATGTACGAATTAACTTGAAATTATTGCGATCCCTTTTAAATTGCGGGGCTATGTGGTCTAGTGGTATAACTCTCACCTTAGGACAGGAAGGTTCAGGGTTCGAGTCCCTCTCTTAGCCACGCATTGTTGGTGAGTCTTTAGAAAACGCTCTTTACTCACATTATCTCACCGTACTCATGTGTAAAATGAGTACCTGACCGTTAACCGTTGTCTGTGTTGTCTCGCCTTGTCTCGTTCTACATATTGTATTGCTGATGGCTAAGGATCCCTTGTAAAGCGCTTTTTAGCACGTTTAATGGTCATTCCTCTGTATATATGATTACGTTTTTTGTTGGTTTTGTTTTTAGTTTGTATGAAGCTATGGATTCTAAATGTAGTGAACAAGAATTTATTCAACGGCTCAAACTAAAACAAAGCATGTAACAATAAACAATTGTGACCCACTGTCTCAAAACAGTGTTATGTCGTATTATGATATTAAGGCTGAACCAAAATATAAAGGTTGAGTAAAGTTTATATATTTTATTTAGTAGAATGAATATCATGGTTTCATTAAATGCTTTAACCCAAACTTTCATATCTATATTCATTTTAAATTTAGATTCCATTTTTTTAGCATTTGTTTCATTCCTACATAATACCAGTTTGACACGGTTGGTCACATTTGTGCTCATACCGACGTGTACAAAATAGCAGGTCTGATAGCCGAACGCAATTGTGGGTTTGCTTTAGTAATGTCGAAATGGACAATATGTGCGTTGGTTCGAGAGTATTTCCATAACAAAAATTAACCCATGACAATTTAGGTTATCAGGCCTGCAAATAGGTACACGTTGCTCATACCAGTAAAGTAACTCAATTAATTTGAAATCTCTCAGCCACGAGAGACTCATAATATCAAAAAGGATGCATGAAGAATAGTTTGACCCCGAAACATTCCGTGCATATTACATAATGCATACTATTTCACTCATTTTGAATCTGCAGCAATAAGCTTTGCCTGGTAGGTCTTTGATGTTTAATGATGTCATCAATATATAATAATAAGGTTACTAAGAAACACAGATTTCATAATGAGGTTAACACAACACAAATAGAATTATAACTTAATTTGCTAATCTAAGCTCAGGATATTGATCTTGTTTTGTTATTTTGTTGTACGAGTATGGTAAATATACAAAGGCGGACTGATAAATATGTACCGTTTTGTTATAACTTGTTTTTTTTTAATAACACATACAAACATAGTACATGAAATCTTAGAACCTCAGCTACGTATCGTACCATTTGTTTTTCCACACAATTACCACCACGAACAACACAGAGCTGCCAAAGCCAAGCTAGTTGCCGCATGCCGTCAGCGAAGAATCACGGTGATTTTGCTCGGCATTGTCGACGAACATCTGCCACTACATCCAAATCACTGTTTTAGCGGTTTCCTTTCAGATACTTCTTGAGCTCGGGGAACAAGAAATAGTCAGATGGGACAAGATCCTGGGTTTTGTAGGGTCGAAAGTTTGAACGGAATTAATGCGTCTTGGGATTGACGATTAGTGTGTGGTCGCCCATTGTCATGTTGCAATATCGAATCTCTACCACCTCGAACCCGTGCGAGTCTATTTTTGAGGGCTCGTAGAGTTGAAACATATTGTTCAGAGTTCACAGTTTTTGCCCAAGTTCAAAAATTCCATGTGAACTATGCCTTCCATGTCTCAGAAAATAATATGAATAAGACGTTTCTCGCAGAGACAATGACTTTGAATTTTCTTGGACTTGAAGGAGATATATGCCTGTACTCCATTAACTGCACTTTGGTTTCCGGGTCGTAGTGGTGGACCCAGATCCATCACCAGTCACGACTTTCTGCAGAAAAGCCTCTTCTCACTTGTCATATCGTTTCAAATGTTGAGTACAAATTTCTTTTCTCCTCTCTTTTATTTCTGAAGTTAGGTGTCTTGAGATCCATCGTGCAGAGACTTCTCTGCAACCCAAGAGAGACATCATGATAGGTGAACCCGTTCTTTTGAAATTCCGACTTCATCAGAGATATCTGTTTATTTTACCCTTTGATTTGCCCTAATTATACAGTCAATTGTTCCTTGTATCGGATTCAGAAAGGCCTGTCTGCAGAATGGTCAACCTGGTCGCTTGCGTTCAAACACTTTTGTCTCTGTTTGGAGATCACCTTTGAAAATTCTAGCCCACTTTCGATCAGCGCCATAAGTAATACACATATCACCATTAACGGTCTTCATTGTTTGATAGATGTTTGCTGAGCAGCATCCTTTAGCTGTTAGGAATTGAATAACAGAGCGCTGTTTGGCTAGAAGTTTATTATGTGTCACCATTTTCTCAACCGCGTTGTCTTGGAAAGGTTGCTACGTCACTCAATTATGAGCCCAAATGACGTCACATGAATTAGTTGTTGTATATGAGTGTAGAATTATAGTTTGAGAGTGTGTGTGTGAGATATTTCATGAATATACATGAAATACAGTTTGATTTACGGGCAAACAGTATTTATATATCAGCCCACCCTCATATGTATAGATTAAATTGGCATTAACTCTCGTAAGAATATTACTTATTTTTTCTCATGAAAATAACAATAAAGATTGAAAAGATCTTGCGAAACCAATAACATGATCAAGGGCTATATTTCCATGATATTTGATTTGAAATATTCTTTCTCTCACATAATTAAAAGTGTCCATAGAAGTTAATCTAGAAAAACAGTACGATGGAATACAAATTTATCTGATTTTAGACTTCACATCCATTTTATTCATAATTATTTTGATTTTAATCCACAGTACGAAGGACTCGGTTCGTCTGAATGGACTTACCCATCTGATCCTGAGTATCGTGATTTCCAAAGGTAGGAAATTACTTAATCAAGTCAAAGTAACAACTTAGGGCACAGGCACTAGTGTAAGATAGAAATCTGATAGGTTATAATGCAGTGTCAAACAGAGCATAAAAAAACAAGGGGGGTGGGGGGAGCATCCCCCCCAAAAAATTGACCTGATTTGAACATCCGACATCCTGATTACTTCCAGTTCATACACATATTTTGAGTTATGTATTATTGAGAATATTTATCAAAACGATGTTGTTATTATTTAAAGCGATCAATTAGGCAATTTATAAATTTAAGCAAATTTATAAAACTAACCCGATCAAATTTATAAATAAGATAGACAGTATCACATTTTTAGACTACGATCGGGACACAATCGCCTGAAACAAACATACAAAAGATCTTCAAAATAGAATAAACAGGCACATGCCATTGTGGGGAAGAAGAGGAAGATGCCTGCCATCTTCTTCAGATCCCATGATGATGATAATGAAGAAAATGATGATGATGATGATGATGGTGATGATGATGATGATGATGATGATGATGATGATGATGATGATTAATTCATGAAATAAATATCTTTATAATTTCTACTACAATGTTGATTTAACATAGACTATATAATCCTCAGCCTCAATCTAATACTACATGCTGAGTTGAGCCAGCTGCTGAACATTAAATATTAATTCAAAATTGTATTGTCTAGAGTTTGATTGATCGGATAGAAGAAAGTTTGTCGTCTATCACTGTACCGCCAATAATATTTAATTAAGAAGGATTGATCACATTTGTGTAGTATTGAATTATTCAAATCGAATTGTTTCTTTTCAGGAAATACATTGTGTGCATGTACTGGTCAATTATGACTCTCACGACGATCGGGGAAAGGCCATCTCCCGTCACAAGTTTGGTAAATAGACATTCCTTACTATATCATGGAACACACTTAACAGTTTTTTTTTCAGATTCGTGGAAATGCTTCTCGTAATGTTGAACGAATATTGCAGCATAGTGAATATTTAAGATGTGAATTATAATGATCGGTCCTGTTATATTTTTCTCTGTATTTGCCCCAGTTGACCGTGATGAATAAGTTTTTATCATTAAATTGCTTTATTTGTGTTTTATGAGTAGAAAATTGAATTATAATAATTGGAGGTATTGTTTATGTTCAAACTTTTTATTTCTTTTGTTTTTCATCGATTCATCTCCGACTACATTCCTAATTTCTTTTCATTTTTTAAATATTTTAGTTTGTTTGTGCCTTCGCAATTATTACTTCATTGTTACTTGAGACTTTTTGAAAACGTAGTCTATAAATACTTACTAATTTTTCCTTATGTGCACTTTTTACAGGAATACATCTTCACTGGTCTGACATTTCTGATTGGAGTATTTGTGTTTGCTGCGGTAGTTGGGAATGTGGGAGACGTCATTAGCAACATGAATGCTGCACGAAGAGATTTTCAGAACAGGTATGACGACAAAACTGAGGGTCCCTATGGATCAGTTGGTAAAGCACTCGACGAACTTTTGTGGTATCGTTGATGGCAGTCTGCATAACTGAAATAAAGTGTAAATCCAATAATTGAATGTACCTTCTATCACTTTTAGCACTTTGTTGCATAGGTCTGTCATTGAAAATGTCAGTGTGGGGAGGTAACATATCTGCGAGTGGCAAGCAGATTATTCCCAGGTCTAAAGGCGCCAATTCTTTTTACTGCTATGACTCTTTGTTGTGGAAATGTTTCCTTCGTTTCATCAAAGATTATTGACGACTCTTCCAACCCTTTGTCCAAACAAACTAAACCATCACAGAGATGTTGTTGGGTGATATTTCTTTGCAAGAAAATTATAAACATCACTCATATCTTCCTTGCTTCTGGCATCGTGCTGCGACAACAAACCAACCAATGCAGTCTGTAATAATATTTATAGTATTAAACATATTACTTCCGTCTTTTACTTTCAAAATGTATTATATTATTATTGTCATCTGTCCTTATCGATAAAAAGGCATAAGGAGTTCTTTTTTCATCTTTTATAATCTTTTAGATTTACAATTTCTTGCAATACACACCATAAATAATGCATAATAATATAATTGTGTACATCAATATTAATATCATCGATGTGTATTTATAACAGTACTTTATAGATTTATGTAAAACAATAATTTGATTGCCTGTCCATTCATCCTTGAATTTATTGACACAATTTCTTTTTGAAATAGTAAAGTTTATTCATTTTTTGTTGTGTAAAATTGATGTTGACATCTCGGTACACCAAACACTGAACATCAAAAAGATGTTTAATGGAAAAGATATGATTGATGAAATCTTTTATTTTATATTTCCGCTGCACAGAATGGACCAAATCAAGTTTTATCTTAACCACCGTCAGGTTCCAGATGTACTACAGACCCGGATTAAAAGATGGGCGGAATATACATGGGACAGGTTTGTGATGAGACATATTACTTTGATTAACTTACGACAAAAATCTTTCCATTTTAATTCTATTATAGTGTAATCTTAAATAGTGTTAAACTAATATTCTGTGGCAGCAGTGATAAGTTATCATACTGACCTCACCGGAGGTTGCTTTAAAAAACAGAAACATGAAGGTCTTTACTTGAAGCACATTTACCATCTAAATTTACTCAGTGCGATTTCCCTACGCTACGTTTTCACTTAGATGGTATTGGAAAATAATTTGTTCATGTTATACGGTACATTTTGACTTTTGGTCTTTATAACCGCGTTATTTCCCCAATTTAGCACTTTTCCAATGTTTGTTACTTTCTTTTATTATTTTATTGAATAGACGGGATTACTCCATGTAATGTCCAATACAGGATGGAAAGTATGGCATTAATAAAAGATAGGTGTGAGTAAAAAGTGAGCACTGTTTATTGTCTCTTGCTGTTTACGAATCTCAATAGTAAAAATACATATTTTCATCGATGTTTTATTACATTACACTATTGAAATTCATGAATACGTAATAACCAAAAAAAAAATTTTTAACCTAGAACAAAGGCAGTTGATGAACCCAGTGTCTTACAGTGGCTCCCAGAGAGGCTTCGTACCGAGGTGGCCATATATGTTCATCTATCTGTTCTGAAAAAGGTGAGCTCTCACTCCATAATGAAAAGATTACATAATGTTACATGTCGTTAGCATTGCTTCATTTTATGGTGAGGAGAATACATTGAATAGTGGGATTTAAAGATTGCTTACACTAGATTCATAATGTGATAATTTGAAATTGAGATTTATGTTATTTATTATTCCCCACATTTCTAGATAATAAAGAGTGGAAGTTATCACGTGCAATGTAATTGGAATTGGCAGTGTTGATAAATTTTTCGAAAAATATTTGGTGACATGTTCAAATACGTTGTGACATAATTCATCTAAATGTTTTTTAAACATTATATAGAGGCTAAGACGCCTTTTAGATTTCTTTATTCTGTTTTCTTCTCATGGCCGAGCATTATTTTTCATCTTATCTACATCATCTTTCTACATTCTTCGGGCCTTAATCAAACCAGTTTCGTCATTTACTGATTTAAATTATGTCACCTCTTTTTATAAATGTCGATTAAGAAATCCTATTAAAATTTAAAATGCTCTAACATGCAAAAGACGTTTCTTAAAATTAAAATAAAATATATAAAGAATGTTAACTTGTAAAGTGTAGATTTTCAAGTTTCATTATTCATGATTTGTAAACAGGTTTCTATATTTGATGACTGTGAAGAGGGTCTTTTAAGGGAGCTAGTCTTGAAATTGAAGCCACAGATTTATTCACCTGGAGACTACATCTGTAGAATTGGTGAAATTGGTATGTCATGAATTTTTTATCAACATGTAATAGATTTGTTGTCATTAAAATGTTTAATATATGCAACGATCATTCTTGGTATATGTAAACTTTAACCTTTTGACAGATTACTCTAAAATTTGTACAATTGATTTTCTAATAAATATTATATAACTGTGGTGTAATGTAATTTGTAATGATGACATAAAATTTAAAAAGCAGGATGCCAGAATCGTTCATTGTTGCCTATTGTATGCGTTCTTGCTCAACATCAAATCTGTTGTTCTCTGACATAAAACAAAACAAAACACGCATCTAAAATTTCTTCGTGAAGTCCTCAGATTTGAGAGTATGTGAGCGTGTGTGTTTCTGTGTGTGTGTGTGTGTGCGCGCGCGCGCGCGCGTTTGTGTGTGTGTGTGTGTGTGTTTGTGTGAGAGTAAGTGTACCCTCTTTTTTTTTCAAAATTTGAATATAGACGGAGCTGCAAAGATTTTATGGAATTAAAAAGACAAGCGTGGAAACTTATTCAAATTTCACAGGGTTTTTGTTTTGTTTTGTTTGTTTGTTTTTTTTTGTTTTTTGTTTTTTTAATTTGAGTTTTCACGCAAGATGCGCTCATTAATTATTTTCAGGTCGTGAGATGTATATAATCAACCATGGTCAAGTTGAGATATTGTTTCCAGACGTGGATACAGGGGCCATGCGTCAAGTTGCTGTCATGAACCCAGGGAACTTCTTCGGGGAGATCAGTCTCCTCAAACTGGACGATGGGCAAAATAAGTAAGTAAGGCGTGATGATTGTAACCTGTCAACAATGTAACAATGATAAAGTTCACAATAAAATCAGACATTTAACAACGACTTATTTTCATAAGCTTTACTCAGTGTGCGGTTATGTGGTCTTGGGGTTTGACACTCGCTTTCGGATCGGAACATCCTGGGTTCGAGCTTCGCTCGGCGCATGGTTGAGTCCTTGGAAAAGGCTCTTTACTCACATTCCCTTGCCGTATTCAGCTTGTAAAACGAGTATCAGGCCCTTAACAGCGTTGTCTCTGCCGCAAAAAAATTGTAAGATCTTCTAACAGGCGTCATGTCTCGTTCTACATGTTACGTATTGCTGTTGGTCATGGACCCTTTGTAAAGCGCTTTGAGCAGGGTTAGTGGATATTGCACTTTATAAAAGCTCAAGTTTTACACAGACTTGGTACTTCGAAGTTTTAGATTTTATTTTTAGACTCTCCGTAAACCTAGCGGTAAATGGGTATCTGAGCATACTGGAACAGACCACGTGAAGTCCAAGGTTTGAAAGTATTTGACAAGACAAATTAATATCATTTTAATCGATCGATATTTGAAGGACATGTTTTCTAGCCAAAATTTTGAAAATGTCTAGAGCACGGCAGTACGTAGATCTTGCAAAAAAAGTGGTTTGTGATTGACCTAGATTTTTCTTATTGACAATTCTTACTCACAATACAGAAACCAGAATAATACCAGCTCTGAGCATTTAATAGCTTTGGATTAGTATTTTTCGTTTTCAGAAATTAAAGAATATCTTTAATCTATAATGTATTTGCTTTGTAATTTTATATAATTTTGCTTCAACTTTTCTGACGACCTTTTAATCGTAAAATACGACCTAGAGCAATAATTGATAGAGTAAACAATAAATATCCAATAACATTTTAAAACTTTTATTGTATTGATTTTAATCAGTCTAAAAGACTAAAATGAGTCGAACCTGAAAGTAAAATGGAGAGATAAATGTATGTGCCTGGATACCCTAGGTGTATGTAATCATGACGTCTAATAATAGAAATCTGAATCAAGGTTTGACTCGTAATTTGTATGAAAACATGAAAAGTCAGCTGTGTTGAGTATGAATCTTCATATTATTTTCTACCCCAAAATTAAAAAAAAAAAATGAAAGCTACATTTTAAAAAAAATCAAAATACCTACCAACCAGAAAGTATTGCATCTATCATTTAGCTAACACTATGAATTGAAAATCTAATAATTACCTAAAATGTAAAGCAGATTGGGATCAGCAGCATGTTGATAGTTAAATGAGTTTTTCCTTCCGCCAATTTAACTCTCTCCTTAGGACCATTTTCAGAATTTTCCCAAAATGGCAGGCTTACCCAGCAGAAAATAATGGATTTTTAAAACTCAAACGATCTCTCTTCAAAACAACTGTATGTTCTTATTAATTAAACAAAGATCATTGTGATGTACAAAATAAGTCTGAATAAGAAAAAATGTATATTGTGTCGTAACAAAATGTGACGATTTTTCTGTAGGTGGTAAGGAGAGGGTTAAAATAAAATAGAAATGTTTGTTTGGTCTCTAAAAATATGTATGAATCTCCTTCCAGACGTACGGCAGATGTCCGATCAATAGGGTTCTCTGAACTCCTCTGTCTGTCAAGAAGAGACTTAATGGTGGTAAGTTTGAATCCACATGATCGACCATTAAGCTAAATAGCTCGTCAAGACTCGTGTGTGAAGTAGTACCTTGTAATAGGCAACAAGAATTTGTGATAGTCGGGGTCTGGACACAGCATTTATTATATTATGGCTTTCGTTGAAATGATAAAAACAGTTTCCAGGTTTATACTATATATATTGTAGTCCAGCTTGAAAAAAACTAAATAAGCGAGCTGTTTACCCTCTCTTTTCAGACTTTAAAAAATAAATTTAAAATTGAGAAGTTTTTCCTTTAAAAAAACAAACAATTTATTTCTGGAGTATGATTAAACTAAATATACGATGAAACATTGAGCAAGGTAAATAATATATAGATCCCTTCATAAAGTGTCCTACTGAGCACAAATAAAAATGTCTTTATGAGGAGATGTCTTTGTAAACATGCTAAATCACATCCATCCATTGGAAATCTTATATTCTTCAGAGAAAAATGGAAGTTTCAGAGTACTCAGGGGATCGTTCTATCAGACAAACATGACACGTATTTAAGTCACTGAGTAAACGATTAAAAAATAGCTTTATCTGAAAGTCGAGTCCTAATATGTGTGCTGCATTCCACGTAACCTCCTCATAACCTCCTTTTTTTTCTCTCTCTCATTTATTCTTGTCATAATTCAGGCTTTGACCGAGTACCCCGAGGCAAAGAGAATACTCGAGGAACACGCACGCGAAAGGTGACTATTTTAAAGACATTTTTCACACGATTGATTTCAGTTTTTGTTGTGATGGTTCCTTTTAATTCATTTTTGTATCTATTTACGCTTCATTGTCTTTTGTTTGTATTTTCTTTCTTTTCTTTTCCTTTTCTTTAAATTTGCTTTTACCCTCTTTTATTTTATTTTATTTTATTTATTTTGCTTTGTTTATTTTTCTCTTAATCCTTTTTTGCTGATGTTCCCGTCAGAATCAGAATTCTATTTTTCTATTTAAATGAAAAATTGAGCCCTTTGTTTTTTTTTCTTTTATTACAACCCACTATAAAACATACTAAAAATTAAAATAAAGTATATTTCTTTACTCCCTATGGTTTAAAATAGTGCATTTAACCAATTGACGTTGTTTGTTGTTCATTTCAAGATTTCATCAGACTAGGAGACACACTGGAAGCGTGGGAGAAAGTTCTGGCAATTCATCGAGAGAATCTGTAACGTCCACTCCAAACTCCCCCATGTCTGCCAAACAGTTATTTGCCACGGTGATGAAAAAAGAAGGTTTTGGCAACCTCCTGAAACGTAAAGGTAACAGTAGAAGCCTAAACTTACCAATACTTTCTGATCAAGAGTTAAGAATATGGCTACATTTGTACTTGTGTATAAACAAGCAGATTATGATTATTATCTTACTGTGTCAGCGTATCCGGTATCCCGTTTTTTGGGAAATAGTCCTCGATTCGGGCCACGGTAATTCTGGTTCCTTTCTCGCTTTGTCCAAGGGCCATGTCAATGCCTAACTTTCTCTAACGCATAGCCTGATACTTGACAAAAAAATCGTCCTTGGTGGGGTTCTTTGACCTCCCATAGTAGGCAGGGAGGCACTTACTGTGTCTTCTATCTCCCTACATGTGTTTTCTGTCTTTGTCTTGGAAAGATTATTTGGTTTTGTCCTCGCCCTGGCAGGATACCCTGGCTGGGAGGGAAACAGTCAAATCTATAGTTGGAGTTTTGGGAGATGATATTTTTTGTTTTGTAAATCATCTCTCTATTATATACTGTATTATGTTTTGTTTACATATTATATATCAGAACTAGAACGGCATGAACCATTTATAGATACAAATACATTCTGTGGTACCCCTTTAGACAAGTTCCAACCAGTTTCACCTAGTTCCATAAACGAGTTGATAAAAAAGCCCCCATTAAATCCTGCGACCTTGATCCCCTACCAGCACAGCTTTTGGCCAGCTCCATGGATACATTATTACCATCCATTACATCAATCATAAATACATCCATACTGACTGGCGAAGTTCCATCGTGCTTTAAAAGTGCCCTCGTCAAACCACTTCTGAAGAAACCATCATTGGACCACAATATATTAAACAATTATCGTCCTGTATCAAATTTACCTTTTTTGTCAAAACTTTTGGAGAAGGTAGTTCTTACTCAATTAACATCTCATCTTAAGAACAACAGTTTGGAACAACCCTTTCAGTCGGCCTACAAACATCAACACAGTGCTGAACCGGCGCTTCTTAAAATCTTTAATGACTTGTTATGTAATGCTGATGCTAACAATATCAATGTATTATGCCTTTTAGATCTTTCAGCTGCCTTTGACACCATTGACCATGACATTTTGTTAAGAAGACTAGAAAATACGTTCGGCATAAAAGGAATTGCCCTTAAATGGTTTACATCATATTTACAGGATCGATGGCAGACTGTCGTGGTGAATGGTGTTCAGTCAGAAGAAGTTTTACTAAATTTTGGAGTGCCACAAGGCTCTGTTCTTGGCCCTGTCCTTATTACTGTATATATGCAGCCCCTTTCTAGTGTGATATCCAGATTCAATCTGAGTTATCATTGTTATGCAGATGATACGCAAATATATGACTCAGCGCCCCTTAGCAATTTACAGTTCTTAATACAACGAATTACCAGCTGTTTTAATGAGATTAAATCTTGGATGTACCACAATAAGTTAAAATTAAATGATAGTAAAACTGAGATTTTAATGTGTGGAAGGCCGAGTATCCTTAAACAGGCAAGTAAATTACCTATTACTCTCGGAAATAGCACAATAGAATTTTCAAATAAAGCAAAAAACCTTGGCGTCATCATTGATAAAGATCTTTCCATGACAAGCCACGTGAATAACACCATACAATCTATGTACATAGAAATGAAAAAATAAGCAAAATTCGTAATTTAATACCGAAGCATATAGCAGAACTTTTAATTAATTCCCTGGTTTTATCTAACTTGGACTATTGTAACTCCCTTTGGACGAGTTTAGCTAAAGACAAAATTAACAAACTTCAGGTTGCTCAAAATAACGCAGCCAGGCTCATTGTACGCAATAACAAAAAATACCCGTGAGAAACTCGTCTTCTCCGTGAGTTACATTGGCTTCCTGTGGGAAAAAAAGTTGCCTATAAGATTTGTACTGTTGTCTACAAATCCCTGAGCACGAACAGTCCCTCCTATATTAAAGACCTTCTACACATATATGTCCCCAATAGAAACTTGAGGTCAAGCAATGACCAATCAATCCTTGTCAAACCTAAGCCATTCCGTAAAATAGGTGAACAGTCTTTTCAATTTTCGGCCCCCCATTTTTGGAACTCTCTCCCATCACACGTGAGATGCTCGGACTCGTTGACAACGTTCAAATCTCGCTTAAAGTTTTATCTTTTTACGTCATAATGTTGCAATATTATTTTCATATTTTGTTGTTGTTAAATTGAATTCGTATCACGTTTCCTTCACACTTGTCTCACTGTAATTTGTTTTGTTTTATATCACTGTAAAGCGCTTAGACCCTGTGACAACGGGGTAAAGCACTATATAAATGCCATTTATTATTATTATTATTATTATTATTATTATTATTATTATTATTATTATTATTATTATTATTATATTATTATTATTATTATTATTATTATTATTATTATTATTATTATTATTATTATTATTTATTATTATTATTATTATTATTATTATTATTATTATTTACGAAGTGTAAACATTTGAGTATATTCCTTTTAGTGGGGAACTGTGCTTGTGTCTGGATGAGACTTTTAGGTGATCTCAAACTATGTGCTTTGATTGTGTGCTCTTGGAATCTACATCTGTTTCCTATTTGAACCAATTCCCTTTTGTCTAACCTTTTCATGGGGGCTTTAATTGTAATTCTAGAACTTTTTACTATACCATATTATTCCTTTTTACTTGCGCTGATATGACCTGAATGTATTGAAGCGCCGTAAAACCCTTAAAAATAAACGAAAACAAAACAAAAATTCGCCACAATGCTCGACGAAGAATACCGTCAGCAGGGGTGCTTTGTCTCAGTAGATTTGGACAAATCGGATTATATCTAATTTTTTGATTAATTTATTTTGATAAAAAAAATCAAGTCCTCTAATAAGGGGAATAAATGCAACAAGTCTGAGAACACCCAAAATGCCCGAAATCGCTTGAGGCAAAGTCACTCCCAAAAGCAAAGTCACCCCACTTAACAATACATAAAGTAAATAGTATTTTTCATTAAAATAACAAACATTGTCATATATCACATTTAGTGTACAGTTGCATACATCTCATCTTTTGCTTTCTTTTGGTGATAGTCCCCATATAAAATAGTAAAAGTAGTCCTTCAGAGCCACGAGGCCCGTGGAGCCGGATTTTATAGGAAGTTAGTCTATCTGCTCTACTTTCCACCAGATCTAACAGTCCAGGTACACAATCCCTGCTGACTGGGCAGGGGAAGGGTTTACAAAAATCTCGACTACACCCGGAATCGATATTGATCCCTTTTTTATGTGAAGCGAGTGTCCTACCAACTGACCTTTGGGACCCCCAGTCATATTGTACTGTAACATTATTTTTGCAAACTCGGGATAGGAGTTAAAGATCGCTTCGGATATTCGCTTAACGTTTTCCAACCATTATTTTGTGGTAAATTGTAGTCCTATTATAGCTATAAAGTCCCAAGAGCCAGAGTACATTGCGCTTTAGGGCTAACCCACACCGGAGACTGACTCCAACGACCCGGAACTGCCGTCCTCAGCCGTCTTCCGGATAAAGACGTCGGACACGGACAAAATACTAAGAATAAAGAGGAGAGCGCTCGGCCTATCTATACCAAGCACCTAAAATACGGCAGAGGTCGTCGGGTGCTTGTTATGGGTAGTTCTAGCGGCTCTTCTCTTTATTTTTAGTATTTTGTCCGTGCCCGACGTCTTTATCCGGAAGACGGCAGAGGACGGCTGTGCCGGGTCATCGGAGTCAGTGGCCGGTGTGGGTTAGCCCTTATCCAGTTTTAAATGGACATTAACAATGGCTTTCTACTCTTTAGATAGGGGGCCAGATTTAACGGTTTAAGCTAACTAATCACAACTAAGCGGACATGATAACGATACGTATTGAATTGTAAGCTTCAATTTATTAG
>NC_088360.1:37747016-37812838 GCF_034508935.2 Berghia stephanieae
ATAACAACAATTTTAAA
The DNA here is from genome assembly GCF_034508935.2 of Berghia stephanieae. Lineage (NCBI taxonomy): Eukaryota > Metazoa > Mollusca > Gastropoda > Nudibranchia > Aeolidiidae > Berghia > Berghia stephanieae. The sequence continues at coordinate 37,747,034 of NC_088360.1, forward strand.
ACGAGTCCATAACCGCGTCCGGTTATCAGACCTGCAAATATGTTCACGTCGATTTAGACCGGTGTGTCTTTTTTACGAAACCCGCCGAAACCCGCCGAAACCCTGCGAAACCCGCCGAAACCCGACGAAACCCGACGAATCCCGACAAAGTTATGGGAAGTAGGTGGCAGTGGGGAGTGAACCTAGAACTCAGGGAAGTGTACACCATTGGGGAATGAACCTAGGACTGGGTTTTGGCGGGTTTCGTAAAAAAGAATTAGTGCTTTTTTACGAAACCCGCGGAAACCCGGCGAAACCCGGCGAAACCCGACAATATCCAGCAAAGTAATGGGAAGTAGACAACTGTGGGGAGTGAACCCGAGACTCAGGGAGGTGTACACCAGTCGGGAGTGAACCTGAGACTAAGGTTATCGGCCGCTTTAGGCGGGTTTCGTAAAAAATAATTAGTGCTTTATTACGAAACCCGCCGAAACATGCCGAAACCCGACAATATCCGGCAAAGTTATGGGAGTTTGGCAACAGTGGGGGGTGATCCTGGGAATCAGGGCGGTGTACACCAGTGGGGAGTGAACCTGGGACTCAGGGAATTGCACACCAGTGGGGAGTTAACCTGGGAATATGTAAAAAGGATATCAGTGGGAAATAAACCTGGGACTAAAGGGAGATGGATACCATTGAAAGTTGAAGCCGGATATGGGAGTTGAGTACCAGAGGAGAATGAACATGACACTATAGGAGGTGGGCGCCAGTGGGGAGTGAACCTGGGACTATGTAAACAGGATATCAGAGGGAAATAAACCTGGAACTAATGGGAGATGGATACCATTGAAAGTTGAAGCTGGATATGAAAGTTTGGTAACAGAGGAGAATGAACCTGACACTATAGAAGGTGGGCGCCAGTGGGGAGTGAACCTGGGATTATGTAAACAGGATATCAGTGGGAAATAAACCTGGGACTAAAGGGAGATGGATACCGTTGAAAGTTGAAGTCGGATATGGGAGTTGAGTACCAGAGGAGAATGAACCTGACACTATAGGAGACTCAGGGAAGTGCACACCAATTGGGAGTTAACCTGTGAATGTGGGAGATGGATAACGGTGGGTATCCTAGCCGAACTATAGGAGTTGGGTACCAGAGGAGAATGAACCGGACACTATAGAAGGTGGGCGCCAGTGGGGAGTGAACCTGGGACTCAGGGAATTGCACATTAGTGGGGAGTTAACCTGGGAATATGTAAAAAGGATATCAATGGGAAATAAACCTGGGACTAAAGGGAGATGTATACCATTGACAGTTGAAGCCGGATATGAAAGTTTGGTACCAGAGGAGAATGAACCTGACACTATAGGAGGTGGGCGCCAGTGGGGAGTGAACCTGGGACTATGTAAACAGGATATCAGAGGGAAATAAACCTGGGACTAAAGGGAGATGGATACCATTGAAAGTTGAAGCTGGATATGAAAGTTTGGTAACAGAGGAGAATGAACCTGACACTATAGAAGGTGGGCGCCAGTGGGGAGTGAACCTGGGATTATGTAAACAGGATATCAGTGGGAAATAAACCTGGGACTAAAGGGAGATGAATACCATTGAAAGTTGAAGCTGGATATGGGAGTTGAGTACCAGAGGAGAATGAACCTGACACTATAGGAGAAGGGCGCCAGTGTGGAGTGAACCTGGGACTCAGGGAAGTGCACACCAATTTGGAGTTAACCTGGGACTGTGGGAGATAGATAACTGTGGGTATCCGAGCCAAACTATAGGAGTTGAGTACCAGAGGAGAATGAACCTGACACTATAGGAGGTGGGCGCCAGTGGGGAGTGAACCTGGGACTATGTAAACAGGATATCAGAGGGAAATAAACCTGGGACTAATGGGAGATGGATACCATTGAAAGTTGAAGCTGGATATGAACGTTTGGTAACAGAGGAGAATGAACCTGACACTATAGAAGGTGGGTGCCAGTGGGGAGTGAACCTGGGACTCAGGGAATTGCACACCAGTGGGGAGTTAACCTGGGAATATGTAAAAAGGATATCAATGGGAAATAAACCTGGGACTAAAGGGAGCTGTATACCATTGACAGTTGAAGCCGGATATGAAAGTTTGGTACCAGAGGAGAATGAACCTGACACTATAGGAAGTGGGCGCCAGTGGGGAGTGAACCTGGGACTATGTAAACAGGATATCAGAGGGAAATAAACCTGGGACTAATGGGAGATGGATACCATTGAAAGTTGAAGCTGGATATGAAAGTTTGGTAACAGAGGAGAATGAACCTGACACTATAGAAGGTGGGCGCCAGTGGGGAGTGAACCTGTGATTATGTAAACAGGATATCAGTGGGAAATAAACCTGGGACTAAAGGGAGATGGATACCATTGAAAGTTGAAGCCGGATATGGGAGTTGAGTACCAGAGGAGAATGAACCTGACACTATTGGAGACTCAGGGAAGTGCACACCAATTGGGAGTTAACCTGGGACTGTGGGAGATGGATAACTATGGGTATCCGAGCCGAACTATAGGAGTTGGGTACCAGAGGAGAATGAACCGGACACTATAGAAGGTGGGCGCCAGTGGGGAGTGAACCTGGGACTCAGGTAATTGCACACCTGTGGGGAGTTAACCTGGGAATATGTAAAAAGGATATCAATGGGAAATAAACCTGGGACTAAAGGGAGATGTATACCATTGACAGTTGAAGCCGGATATGAAAGTTTGGTACCAGAGGAGAATGAACCTGACACTATAGGAGGTGGGCGCCAGTGGGGAGTGAACCTGGGACTATGTAAACAGGATATCAGAGGGAAATAAACCTGTGACTAAAGGGAGATGGATACCATTGAAAGTTGAAGCTGGATATGAAAGTTTGGTAACAGAGGAGAATGAACCTGACACTATACAAGGTGGGCGCCAGTGGGGAGTGAACCTGGGATTATGTAAACAGGATATCAGTGGGAAATAAACCTGGGACTAAAGGGAGATGAATACCATTGAAAGTTGAAGCTGGATATGGGAGTTGAGTACCAGAGGAGAATGAACCTGTGTAAAAAGGATATCAGTGGGAAATAAACCTGGGACTAAATGGAGATGTATACCATTGACAGTTGAAGCCGGATATGAAAGTTTGGTACCAGAAGGGCGCCAGTGTGGAGTGAACCTGGGACTCAGGGAAGTGCACACCAATTTGGAGTTAACCTGGGACTGTGGGAGATAGATAACTGTGGGTATCCGAGCCGAACTATAGGAGTTGGGTACCAGAGGAGAATGAACCTGACACTATAGAAGGTGGGCGCCAGTGGGGAGTGAACCTGGGACTCAGGGAATTGCACACCAGTGGGGAGTGAACCGGGGACTATGTATAAAGGATATCAGTGGGAAATAAACCTGGGACTAAAGGGAGATGGATACCATTGAAAGTTGAAGCCGGATATGAAAGTTTGGTACCAGAGGAGAATGAACCTGACACTATAGGGGATGGGCGCGAGTGGGGAGTGAACCTGGGACTATGTAAACAGGATATCAGTGGGAAATAAACCTGGGACTAAAGGGAGATGGATACGATCGAAAGTTGAAGCTGGATATGGGAGTTGAGTACCAGAGGAGAATGAACCTGACACTATAGGAGGTGGGCGCCAGTGGGGAGTGAACCTGGGACTATGTAAACAGGATATCAGGGGGAAATAAACCTGGGACTAATGGGAGATGGATACCATTGAAAGTTGAAGCTGGATATGAAAGTTTGGTAACAGAGGAGAATGAACCTGACACTATAGAAGGTGGGCGCCAGTGGGGAGTGAACCTGGGATTATGTAAACAGGATATCAGTGGGAAATAAACCTGGGACTAAAGGGAGATGGATACCATTGAAAGTTGAAGCCGGATATGGGAGTTGAGTACCAGAGGAGAATGAACCTAACACTGTAGGAGACTCAGGGAAGTGCACACCAATTGGGAGTTAACCTGGGAATGTGGGAGATGGATAACTGTGGGTATCCGAGCCGAACTATAGGAGTTGGGTACCAGAGGAGAATGAACCTGACACTATAGAAGGTGGGCGCCAGTGGGGAGTGAACCTGGGACTCAGGGAATTGCACACCAGTGGGGAGTTAACCTGGGAATATGTAAAAAGGATATCAATGGGAAATAAACCTGGGACTAAAGGGAGATGTATACCATTGACAGTTGAAGCCGGATATAAAAGTTTGGTACCAGAGGAGAATGAACTTGACACTATAGGAGGTGGGCGCCAGTGGAGAGTGAACCTGGGACTATGTAAACAGGATATCAGAGGGAAATAAACCTGTGACTAATGGGAGATGGATACCATTGAAAGTTGAAGCTGGATATGAAAGTTTGGTAACAGAGGAGAATGATCCTGACACTATAGAAGGTGGGCGCCAGTGGGGAGTGAACCTGGGACTCAGGGAATTGCACACCAGTGGGGAGTTAACCTGGGAATATGTAAAAAGCATATCAATGGGAAATAAACCTGGGACTAAAGGGAGATGTATACAATTGACAGTTGAAGCCGGATATGAAAGTTTGGTACCAGAGGAGAATGAACCTGACACTATAGGAGGTGGGCGCCAGTGGGGAGTGAACCTGGGATTGTGTAAAAAGGATATCAGTGGGAAATAAACCTGGGACTAAAGGGAGATGGATACCATTGAAAGTTGAAGCCGGATATGGGAGTTGAGTACCAGAGGAGAATGAACCTGACACTATAGTAGACTCAGGGAAGTGCACACCAATTGGGAGTTAACCTGGGAATGTGGGAGATGGATAACTGTGGGTATCCGAGCCGAACTATAGGAGTTGGATACCAGAGGAGAATGAACCTGACACTATAGAAGGTGGGCGCCAGTGGGGAGTGAACCTGGGACTCAGGGAATTGCACACAGTGGGGAGTTAACCTGGGAATATGTAAAAAGGATATCAATGGGAAATAAACCTGGGACTAAAGGGAGATGTATACCATTGACAGTTGAAGCCGGATATGAAAGTTTGGTACCAGAGGAGAATGAACCTGACACTATAGGAGGTGGGCGCCAGTGGGGAGTGAACCTGGGACTATGTAAACAGGATATCAGAGGGAAATAAACCTGGGACTAAAGGGAGATGGATACCATTGAAAGTTGAAGCTGGATATGAAAGTTTGGTAACAGAGGAGAATGAACCTGACACTATACAAGGTGGGCGCCAGTGGGGAGTGAACCTGGGATTATGTAAACAGGATATCAGTGGGAAATAAACCTGGGACTAAAGGGAGATGAATACCATTGAAAGTTGAAGCTGGATATGGGAGTTGAGTACCAGAGGAGAATGAACCTGACACTATAGGAGAAGGGCGCCAGTGTGGAGTGAACCTGGGACTCAGGGAAGTGCACACCAATTTGGAGTTAACCTGGGACTGTGGGAGATAGATAACTGTGGGTAATGAGCCGAACTATAGGAGTTGGGTACCAGAGGAGAATGAACCTGACAATGTAGAAGGTGGGCGCCAGTGGGGAGTGAACCTGGGAGTCAGGGAATTGCACACCAGTGGGGAGTTAACCTGGGACTGTGTAAAAAGGATATCAGTGGGAAATAAACCTGGGACTAAAGGAAGATGGATACCATTGAAAGTTGAAGCCGGATATGGGAGTTGAGTACCAGAGAAGATTGAACCTGACACTATAGGAGATGGGCGCCAGTGTGGAGTGAACCTGGGACTCAGGGAATTGCACACCAGTGGGGAGTTAACCTGTAAATATCTAAAAAAGGATATCAGTGGGAAATAAATCCGGCTTCAACTCCCAATTGTATCCATCTCCCTTTAGTCCCAGATTTAATTCCTACTGATATCCTTTATACATATTCCCAGGTTAACTCCCCACTGGTGTGCAATTCTCTGAGTCCCAGGTTCACTCTCCACTGGCGCCCATCTCCTATTGTGTCCGGTTCATTCTCCTCTTTACCGAACTTTCATATCCGGCTTTAACTTTCAATGGTATCCATGTCCCTTTAGTCCAAGGTTTATTTCCCACTGATATCCTGTTTACATAGTCCCAGGTTCACTCCCCACTGGCGCCCACCTCCTATAGTGTCAGGTTCATTCTCCTCTGGTACCAAACTCTCATACCCGGCTTCAACTCCCAATGATATCCATCTCCCTTTAGTCCCAGATTTATTTCCTACTGATATCCTTTTTATATAGTCCCAGGTTCACTCCCCACTGGCGCCCACCCCTATAGTGTCAGGTTCATTCTCCTCTGGTACCAAGCTCTCATATCCGGCTTCAACTTTCAATGGTATCCATTTCCCTTTAGTCCCAGGTTTATTTCCCACTGATATCTTGTTTACGTAGTCCAGGTTCACTCCCCACTGGCGCCCACCTACTATAGTGTCAGGTTCATTCTCCTCTGGTACCAAACTCTCATACCCGGCTTCAAATTTCAATGGTATCCATCTCCCTTTAGTCCCTGGTTTATTTCCCACTGATATCCTTTTTACATATTCCCAGGTTAAATCCCCACTGGTGTGCAATTCCCTGAATCCCAGGTTCAGTCCCTCTGGCGCCCACCTCCTATAGTGTCAGGTTCATTCTCCTCTGGTACCAAACTCTCATATCCGGCTTCAACTTTCAATGATATTCATCTCCCTTTAGTCCCAGGTTTATTTCCCACTGATATCCTTTTTACATAGTCCCAGGTTCACTCCCACTGGCGCCCACCTCCTATAGTGTCAGGTTTCTCTCTCCTCTGGTACCCAACTCCCAAATCCGGCTTCAACTCCCAATGGCATCCATCTCCCTTTAGTCCCTGATTTATTTCCTACTGATATCCTTTTTATATAGTCCCAGGTTCACTCCCCACTGGCGCCTACCCCTATAGTGTCAGATTTCTCTCTCCTCTGGTACCCAACTCCCAAATCCGGCTTCAACTCCCAATGGCATCCATCTCCCTTTAGTCCCAGATTTATTTCCTACTGATATCCTTTTTATATAGTCCCAGGTTCACTCCCCACTGGCGCCTACCCCCTATAGTGTCAGGTTCATTCTCCTCTGGTACCAAGCTCTCATATCCGGCTTCAACTTTCAATGGTATCCATTTCCCTTTAGTCCCAGGTTTATTTCCCACTGATATCTTGTTTACATAGTCCCAGGTTCACTCCCCACTGGCGCCCACCTCCTATAGTGTCAGGTTCATTCTCCTCTGGTACCAAACTCTCATACCCGGCTTCAAATTTCAATGATATCCATCTCCCTTTAGTCCCAGGTTTATTTCCCACTGATATCCTTTTTACATATTCCCAGGTTAAATCACCACTGGTGTGCAATTCCCTGAATCCCAGGTTCACTCCCCACTGGCGCCCACCTTCTATAATGTCAGGTTCATTCTCCTCTGGTACCCAACTCCTATAGATAGTATGCGCTTGGCTCAGAAGCTCATAACATTGCCATCAGGAAGTATAACATCCAACACACAAAGCTGTGTGTATCCATGAACGTTTATAGTCAGGTTAATATAGTTCAGTGAGCATTACTCATAAACGCGGATGGCAAACAACAATAACAAAGACTTGAGTGACGTCATCTTCGAACTATCTATAGTTCGGCTCGGATACCCACAGTTCATCTCCCACAGTCCAAGGTTAACTCCCAATTGGTGTGCACATCCCTGAGTCCCAGGTTCACTCCACACTGGCGCCCATCTCCTATAGTGTCAGGTTCATTCTCCTCTGGTACTCAACTCCCATATCCGGCTACCAACTTTCAATGGTATCCATCTCCCTTTAGTCCCAGGTTTATTTCCCACTGATATCCTTTTTACACAGTCCCAAGTTAACTCCCCACTGGTGTGCACTTCCCTGAGTCCCAGGTTCACTCCCCACTGGCGCCCACCTTCTATAGTGTCAGGTTCATTCTCCTCTGGTACTCAACTCCCATATCCGGCTTCAACTTTCAATGGTATCCATCTCCCTTTAGTCCCAGGTTTATTTCCCACTGATATCCTTTTTACATATTCCCAGGTGAAATCCCCACTGGTGTGCAATTCCCTGAATCCCAGGTTCACTCCCCACTGGCGCCCACCTTCTATAGTGTCAGGTTCATTCCCCTCTGGTACCCAACTCCTATAGTTCGGCTCGGATACCCACAGTTATCCATCTCCCACAGTCCAAGGTTAACTCCCAATTGGTGTGCACTTCCCTGAGCCCCAGGTTCACTCCACACCGGTGCCCATCTCCTATAGTGTCAGGTTCATTCTCTTCTGGTACTCAGCTCCCATATCCAGCTTCAACTTTCAATGGTATTCATCTCCCTTTAGTCCCAGGTTTATTTCCCACTGATATCCTTTTTACACAGTCCCAGGTTTACTCCCCCACTGGTGTGCGATTCCCTGAGTCCCAGGTTCACTCCCCACTGGCGCCCACCTTCTATAGTGTCAGGTTTATTCTCCTCTGGTACTCAACTCCCATATCCAGCTTCAACTTTCAATGGTATTCATCTCCCTTTAGTCCCAGGTTTATTTCCCACTGATATCCTTTTTACACAGTCCCAGGTTAACTCCCCACTGGTGTGCAATTCCCTGACTCCCAGGATCACCCCCCACTGTTACCAAACTCACATAACTTTGCCGGATATTGTCGGGTTTCGGCGGGTTTCGTAATAAAGCACTAATTCTTTTTTAGGAAACCCGCCGAAACCGGCCGATAACCTTAGTCTCAGGTTCACTCCTACTGGTGTACACTTCCGTGAGTCTCGGGTTCACTCCCGACAGTTGTCTACTTCCCATAACTTTGCTGGATATTGTCGGGTTTCGCCGGGTTTCGGCGGGTTTCGTAAAAAAGCACTAGTTCTTTTTTACGAAACTCGCCGAAACCCAGTCCCAGGTTCACTCCCCAATGGTGTACACTTCCCTGTGTTCTAGGTTCACTGCCCACTGCCACCTACTTCCCATAACTTTGTCGGGATTCGTCGGGTTTCGTCGGGTTTCGGCGGGTTTCGGCAGGTTTCGGCGGGTTTCGGCGGGTTTCGGCGGGTTTCGTAAAAAAGACACACCGCATTTATACGAGGGCTCTTTCAGAAATAACCGAAAAATGCCCATTGCTCAGCAACCAGTGGAGATTTTTTAATTCTGTAAACGACATGATATTCCTTATTTCCCTACGGATATTCCCAGAAATTATGAAGTGCATCATTTTGCACAATGAATTTCTAGACGATTTTAAAGATGGCGGCCCACCTTGAAACTTGGTCAAAGGAGGAAATCAGAGCTGTCATACGTTTTTTGAACGCCAAAAGTCTGAATCCTACCGAAATTCATAAAGAACTTCAGGGTGTATATGGTGAGCATGTTATAAGCCGTACACAAGTCTATCACTGGTGTAATTTGTTTGAAGCCGGCCATTCCGACTTGACAGACAGGGAAGGGAGAGGGCGTTCGATAACTGCGACGTCAGAAGACAATGTGAAGTGAGTTGATGAGCTTATTCGTCAAGACAGGAGGTTGAAACTTCATGAAATCGCAAGCAGTCTTGAAATTTCGGAAACTTCTGCCCATAGAATTGTATTTGATGAACTTGGCTACAGAAAAGTCAGCGCAAGATGGGTTCCTAAGCAATTGACAGACAATCATAAAGAACAAAGATTGGACATCTGCAGGGAACTTTTGAAAAGAAGCAAGAGCTCACGCAGGGTTCACGGGCATACTGCCAACGCCGGCGGAGACTTTCTAGGGTACGATGTGACTTTTCTTGACAGCATAGTCACCGGTGATGAGACTTGGTCGCACCATTGCACCCCAGAAACAAAGCAAGATTCGATGACATCCTCACCTGTCGCGAAGAAATTCAAAGTCATGCGGTCAGCAAAGAAAATAATGGGAACTGTTTTCTGGGACAGTCGTGGTGTTATTCTGTTCGAAACCTTACAACCTGGAGAAACAATCAATGCTGCAAGGTACTGCCAAACTCTTGACAAGCTTAGGGAGGCCATTCGCAGAAAGCGCCCAGGGCAGTTGACCAACGGGGTCATTTTGCAACACGACAACGCTACACCCCACACAGCACGAGTGACGCAAGGTTGGCTAGAGAAATATGGATGGGAGATTTTGCCACACCCACCACACAGTCCAGACCTCGCACCATCTGATTATCACCTCTTTGGGCCACTGAAACGTGAGCTGGCAGGAAAGCGCTTTGATGTCGATGGACAGCTTGTTGACCATGTGCGGAAATGGCTACAAAACCTTGACGGAAATTTCTTCCGAGAGGGTATCTATTCCATGGTGCGGCGTTGGCAGAAGTGTGTCGACAGACTTGGCTGTTACGTAGAGAAATGAAGGACGAGTCAAGGTATGAACACGTGCAAGAATTTTGTTGATAGCATAAAAAACGCGGATTTTACAGGCATTTTTCGGTTAATTATGAAAGAGCCCTCGTAATGAGGATTACACTAAAAAAAATCTTTATTCGGGAATATTTTTAAGAAGTATCATAACATAAAACTCGGTTTTCTGCATCCAGTTCATTCCGACATAATACCAGGTTGATACGACGGGCCTCATTTATTATGGTTTGTATACTATTTATTTTGTGGGGAAAGAATTAGGTATAATATTATAGATAGCCCTGTCCTTAGCAGTCTTCTTGATATGCCTACTTACTTCGGTCTTTCACTCGCCATTCATGATATACGCTCTTGCAAATGCACGTTACACGGTCTATTATATTATTATAAGCTATAAATTGTCCCAACTGTCAGGTAATCTCTGTGATGTAAGGGTTACACATCAAACGGGTAATTAGCAGGTTTGAGGTTCGATCCTCAGTCGATGTAAGCTGATTTTGGGAGGGGGGAGGGGAATGAGTTTGTTTCTTTTACTGTTTCTTACTGCTTGTTTGGCACTGTTTCATACACTGCCTTTCATGTTTTTATCTTACATCAATGCCTGATTAGTCAATTTGATTCTCAGTAATCTCTGAATTTTGATTTCCATTGACAGATTCGAGATTTGAACAGAGAGGTGATGCAAAAGGAACTAGAGATGCAAGAGGCTAAAGCCGAAATTGATTACCTCAAGTCAGTCATATCTCAACAATCCAGCTCACATAGTCTTGAGCATGGAGCGGTCGATGACTTCAATGAATCTCAATCTAGAGATGAAATCTCAAACAATCACGTATCGCCACACAAAAACGGAATAAATGTTGCTAATATCATTCCAAGGAGCCCGTCTTCTGACCAACGATTCCGAACGCAATTTTACTCCAATCACGAAGAATCTACAACACCAAATGCACTTGATAACGATGGTGAATTTCGCAATAACTTTTACAAACTTTCGTTCTTTGTAAATTCACAGGATTTTAATGATCTGAACTCCGAGTCCAAAGATTCCGATAAAAATGTTGGTGCGGTGAACTCATCATTTCAATCTGACGATGAGAGTAGCGATGAAGATTTAGATTCTATTGAAGAAAAATTTGATAACATTGGCAAAAACGGTGTGTATGTATGTGCCAAGAGAAGTGTTTCTATGAATGTTTTGAGTGAGTTGAGTAATCAACAAAAACACAAATCCGAAGTGGAGTACGAGCCTGTTCGAAAAGCATCTTTCCAAATAAGCAAACCCCCAAATTTGAGCACGCCCAAACACCTCACTACCTCTGTATCAGACAATGTTGTGGATAAGATAATTTGTAACGACGATGATCACCTGAGACGCAATTATTCATCGTGATTCGAATTATATTATGTGAGCAATGTTATATCAATGTTTTAAAACGGACTTAAGTGCAATAACATAGTGAAATAATACAATTATAGTAATTACATGTGATGATGTAACAGTTGTGATATTTAAATTTTACATAAACTGTGTGTATGTAAATAGCAACATAGATTAATATATTATTGTACTATTCTACGGCAATATAGTTTTGTTTTTAAAATATTTGACCCATCGTCTCAAAACGGTTATATATCTGGGTGAACCAAATGCCATAAAGTGATAACAAAATCAAGAATGAACTGGAATGTGACATTTTAGTTTTCGTTTCTTTTAAGAAATTATATTATTAAATTTCCACATTAAAACACAAAGACGAGTCTTATGTAGTTTGACAATAAATGCAATTACTATCACCTAAATCACCCACCCCCAAAAATCCCTTTAAGGCAATGCGTCACAAATGTGAGCATTTATATAGAGCAATATCCACTAAACGTACTCAAAGCGCTTTACAAAGGGTCCCTATCCAACAGCAGCACTTAACATATAGGACGAGACATGACGCCTGTCAGGCGATATTTCCTTTTATTTTATTTTGACAGAGACAAAGCTGTTAACGGAGAGGTAATGATTTTACGGTGAGAGAATGTGAGTAAAGAAACTTTTTTCAGGGACTCAAATACGCGCCGATCAGAGCGGGACTCGAGCCCAAGACTTTCCGATCAGAAGGCGAATGTCATAGAACAAGATCACATAGCCGCACTAGTAGCAATCGATCAGGAATTAAATGGATAAGAGAGAGAGAGAGAGAGAGAGAGAGAGAGAGAGAGAGAGAGAGAGAGAGAGAGAGAGAGAGAGAGAGAGATTGCAAACTGATTTTCAGCATATGGCTCAACTGTAAACCACATCCCACATTTCGTCTCCGAATTGAGCATGATGAAAAATGTGACAATGCGATAAATAAATTATTGTGATTATCCATGATTTATTTAATTTATTGATAGGTTTTCATGTTAACATGATGGCATAAATATAAACTGTGGTGGTCTTAATGGTTCATTGATGTACAACAAAGTGTATTTTCATTGTGCCAGCATTAAAATAATATGAACGAATATAAGTGTCAAAAAGGTGTTTCTGTTTAATTCTCTATCAATTAGAAATAATCACAGTTCACGACTTATCAGCCAACATAAAAACAGCAGCTTTTATATGATCATATCTGATATAACTACTTTATCGACAATCTTTGACAAATGAAAATAAATAAATCGCCTATTATATTCATATATATTTAATAAGAACAGGATTGCATTACTTGTTATGTAAAGTAGCATCTGCCATCGTGTTATCCACTTTACGGGTGCAAATAGATCGTTGATGATTAATGGTGGGGCCCGTCATGTGATACCGTCGATATTGGCTTCCCGAGTCTCTGTACGGTAGTCTTAGATCACTGGGTTTTATTGGCTCCATATAAAATGGTTCGGCAAACGGTACTGTTGTACTGCCTATTAAACTGAAAAATAAATTTAAACATAAAAAATACAATAACAAAAAACTAATATTTAATGTTATACTACTACTACTACTACTACTACTACTACTACTACTACTACTACTACTACTACTACTACTACTACTACTACTACTACTACTAATAAACTACTATACTATATATTATACTACTACTACTATACTACTAATAATAATAATGATATAATATAATAATAATATATAATATATATAATAATAATAATAATAATGATAAAATAATAATAAAATAATAATAATATTATATTATTATTATTATATTTTTATATATTATTATATTATTATTATATTATTATTATTAATTATTATTATTATTATTAATAATAACAAATAAATAAATAAATAATGATAGTATAGAATTTATGTAATGTATAATCATGATTATACTAGATTTGCCTTTCGGGCTCCCCGACGAGTCAAATCATATATTATATCCAATAGGGAATGAGATTAGCGGAAGAGAAGCGTCCCTTGATTGGACGTCACCTTACAGAGAGAACGTCAAAATGGTTTTGCGCATGCGTCTCTCTCGTCCTCGCTTTCGGTGAAGTGTCTCATGCTGCACAACCAACATGACGTTCTCTCTCTAATACCTTTTCCGCTCGTGACTTCCAATCAAGGGACGCTAGTCTTCCGCTAATCTCATTCCCTATAATAGATTCAACCAAACTATAACTTTTTAATATATTAACCCCAAGCATTTGGAGTAAACAGGGGTCTGTGTTAGGACCTTTCTTTCTAGACGATTTAGAGCATCAATAGACAGCACAAATCTTCGGCATTTTGACAGTTTTATGTTGACTTGGCCACAATCAGTTGAAGCTCCCAATGTAAACAAAGCGATCGGAAGTTACAGGGTACTCGATTCGAGGGAAGCAACCGTAAATGATATATTTTTGACGTCATCGGCATTCGGTCTATAGAGGGCCATGGTCTATATAAATCCCAAGTGATGCGCACAGAGAACTCGATAGCTAAGCTAGTTCAGCACTTACCTCACAAGAAAAGGTGCTGGTATCGGGCAGTTCCCTACTTTCTTGCACATGAAAAGAAAATATCAATATCATCTGAGCATTCCATGTGTAATTTTTTTTTAAGTTATGTGAAAATAATTAAATTGACACTTTGTAAAATAATGCTCTTGTGAAAAATAATTAGGTTAAAAATGTAAACGTTTGCATTCGGCGCTTGACATTTTATTTGGTTCCGGAAGAGACCATTCAAAATTTGACGGTTTTTTGAAAATGACATTAATACGAGTCAGAGAAAATATCCACTGAACTAGGGACCATTACCAGTCCCTTTGTTTGTGAGGCAAGTGCTGTACTAACTGAGCTATCAAGACCTCTGTTCGCATTCATCATCAATACTCTTCAACAGTCGTAACGTCACTTCCTTCCTAATGACGCATGGTAACTTAGTAACACTGGCTCTAAACTATCGGAACAATGGCGGACGCCCGTATGAAATATTTCTCCGGCGAGCATAAAAGCGTATCCAGAGGGGGAAAAAAACATAAATTTGATCATGTTTTGACTTTTACACATTCTGATCACAAGGCATATGAAAGTTCTAGCCAGCATGAAGATTAAAAAGTAATGATATTCTTTGTTTAGAACCAAGATGACCGCCGTTGCCGGGCGGCGTGACATCAGACTACTGGATCCTATTGTGATTTGTAGTTTTTATAAACAACAAAAAGCATTTTTATAGAGCAATGTCCACTTAACGTGCGCAGTAAAAAGAAATAAAGAAAATTGAATATAACAGCTTCAAAACAAAAGAATAAAATACTAAACACGGAACATTTCGGGCTCAAACACCTTCAGTCAGTAAAAAAAAAACAGGTCGACGGAAATAAATATAACACACCGTCTCTCTCTCTCTCTCTCTCTCTCTCTCTCTCTCTCTCTCTCTCTCTCTCTCTCTCTCTCTCTCTCTCTCTCTCTCTCTCTCTCTCTCTCTCTCTCTCTCTCTCTCTCTCTCTCTCTCTCTCTCTCTCTCTCTCTCTAAAAATCTTGGAATGTAAACTGTTGACCCTTTCCATTTCATGGAAGGAGGAAGGGTGGGTAAGAAATTGAATTGTAAGATTATTATTACCCGTTATTTATGTAGGAGACATTTGGCGGCTGGTCCGGCTCTTCGAAATTATAACGTATCCCGTTAGCAGCTCTCTTTATGATAATGTGAATACGCATCGCATCAAGCATGTTGTGCACTCCTATTCTGTGTAAAGAAGGGGGGATAAACATTGCATATTTATTATTACATACCTGACAACTTATAATTCTAAAAAAAATTGTAGTTTTCCCGGGAAAATAATAAGTTCCTTTTACATCTATATAAATGATCCATTTTTTTCTCCAGCAGAACATTGAAATTTGCTTCAAAAATTGTTTGGTTAATGTATAATGACACCGAAATGATATGTGACCCTTCGCTTCAAAACGGTATTCAGTCGGGTTGGTTAAGATGTTGAAAATTTAATTTATAACCAGAAATATCAGACTTGTGTTGAGCTTGTTTGTTTTATTGAGGAGAATGGATACCATAGTTTAGGGTGCTAATGTCAACAGTTTATATTTTTGACGAGTTTAACATTTAATTCGCCTTTTAAGCATATGATTTGCTCCGACAGAATATAATACCGTTTTGAATTAATGATGCTAAGATTTTGTAGAAATAAAACAAAGAATTGCGATCGGTGAAAACATATTCCACAATCCAAGAGCCACCAATATCAAATTAAACAAGAAATTCAAGGTGATCCGAACTTACATTCTCTCGTCTCTCCTTTACGCGTGTGAAACCTGGACTCTGGACAAGAAATGTCAAAACCGCCAAGAAGCTTTCGAAGACTGCAAAACATCAAATAGTCAGAAAGAATGGCAAACGAAGAAGTTTTGCATAGAATAGGGAAATCCATACAGATTGTGAAAACTGCCAGAAAAGGCAACGAGGGCACGTTGAAAGCCTAACACTTAGTGGCTACATTGAAGGAAAATGAGCCCGGGGTCGTTTGAGGTTGACGCTCTTGACCAGTTAGGGACTGTCAATAAGCAACAATCCCTACAAACTCCGAGTACATGAGGGAGGCAGAGGATAGATCGTCGTGGAGGCATATGACAGGCAACGTGCATACAAGCTCAGGCCACGGATAAGGAAGTAAGTAAGATGCTAATGTTGCTCTGCAGTTGGAGAATTCTACGAATTTTCGATGTAGTGAACAGGTCTGATTTACAATGTTTGCTCGATTTTCATGACATGCATCAGTGATTTACAATTCACAGAAATGGGAAAAAGGTGACCCTCGTCTTCAAAACGGAATTAAGTCGGGTTGGTTAAGATGTTGAAAATTTAATTTATAACCAGAAATATCAGACTTGTGTTGAGCTTGTATGTTTTATTGAGGAGAATGGATACCATATTTTTGGGTGCTAATGCCAACAGTTTATATTTTTGACATTTAATTCGCCTTTTAAGCATATGATTCGTTCCGACATAATACTGTTTTGAGGCGATGGGTCACAAATGTTTTGGTGATGAATCACGGGGGTAACTGTCTTGAATCTTGAGCTTTAAAATAAAACAATATCCACGAAATTAATATGCTAAAAGCGCGTTACAAGGGATCCCAAATCAACAGCGATAATTATCATTTAAAACAAGACATTACAGCTGCAAAAGTCGCTATTAAAATTTTGTCCACAGAGACAACACTGTTAGCTACATCGCCAAGAACATATTTTGCACCTGAGTGTGGCGAAAAATGCCTTTTCCATTGACTCACATTTTTGCGCAACCAGAGCGGACTCGAACCAGGTACTTACCGTTCCATGACCCCACAGGGCCACAAAGCCGCACACAGTAAAAGTTGCATTTATCATTTTAAAAGATAATAATATATTATGAGTGAAAATTTTGAGAGCAGACATTAGTGCAGGTTCAAATTTGAAACATTAATGTGTGAATAATATAGAAAAAGTCAGAAAAATACTAGGAAAAAAACGTCCCAAACAATCAGCCTTCCTAAATTATTCTTGTTTAAGTTTTTAATTGTGTTGACAAAATTCATTTTGTATGTTCATCAAATGGTATGACCTGACAGTTAATGGACCAGTCTCCAGTCGGCAGACCCACTAATTGCCAAAACAAAAGTTTGTGCACTCCTTTTCTGTGTAAAGAAGGGGGATAAACATTGCATATTTATTACACACCTGACAACTTATAATTCTAAAAAAAAATGTAGTTCCTTATACATCTATATAAATGATCCATTTATTTTTCTCCTGCAGAACATTGAAATTTGACCAAGATTAAGATTTGAACAAGTGTGTATGAAAGGTACCCTGCAAAGCAAGAAAGAAAAATAGAAGGAAAAAAAAACATCCCAAAAAATCAGTCGACTGATTTTTTGGCATGTTTTTTTTTTTACTGTCTTCTATTTTTCTTTCTTGTTTTGGCTGGCACCTTTCATACACACTTGTTCAGATCTTTATCTTATACTGGGGCCTGTTCCATAATTTCTTTAATTTACCAAGGTAGTTGCTATGACGAACATAATAATCCGAATAAAGTGAAAAATGTCCTCAAATAATTCTAATCACAAACATTAAATATTCACGTGTCCCTTATCAAATAGTCACTTTAGGCCAGCATAAACACTAAGCTGGCAAAAGCTGTAGACTATGAAAAGTGTTGATCAGAAATGAATAATTGTTCTTTATCAAAGCTGTTACTATTTTAATTTTTGTTGAATACCTAGGCTGTGTAGAAAGTCTTAGTTTGATAAAAAGCAAACTAGCAGTACTAATAGCAAGTTATATTGTCATTTACAAGAAAGACAAACATCTACATTTGTGACCTATCTTCTCAAAACGGTTTTATGTCGGGATGAAGTTGGGGTGGAAAATTGAAATTATCGTCAGGAATATGAAACTTGGGGTGGAAAATTGAAATTATCGTATGAAATATGAAACTTGGGGTGGAAAATTGAAATTATCGTATGAAATATGAAACTTGGGGTTAATTTATATTCAATAAGATGGATAATAAATACAATGTCTTATCTCAAAAACTTCAAAGTTCCTATTTCTTGTCATTTTAATTCTAAATTCGCTTTGAAGGGTCCAGCTCATCCCGACTTAATACCGTTTTGAGACGATGAGTCATATTTTCTATTAAAAGAAATTATAAATGATTATGAAATGGTCATAGGGCAGGTTTCATCTACCTGGGTTCGATCCTCGATCGATATAGCTGGGTCCTTGGAAAGTCTCTTTACTCACATTCTCATTCTCTCACCGTACTCATGTGTACAATGAGAACTTGGCCGTTAACAGCGTTGTCCCTGTCGGTAAAATTGTAATATTGCCTAGCAGGCGTCATGTCTCGTTCTACGTGTTGCAGTTGGATATGGACACATTGTAAAGCGCTTTGAGCACGTTTAGTAGATATTGCGCTTTATATAAGCTTATTCTTTTTTTATTCTATTTACCTTTGAAGATCAAACGCACTCAACTCTTTAAAGTCTTGACCATTGATCATATTGTCCATGAAACATTTTGAATATCGGGGATAACCGATATCTCGAATAAAACGGCCAACATCTAGGGTTGTCCACATATGAGTGAAGGACCAACCTACAGGTCTCGAAGAGTCAGCTGTCTCCTCGCTTGAAATGCCAGATATTTCCTCCATGGCGTATTTTTTGCTTTTCTCAACCCTACACTTCCTAGTTGCTTTTGTTTTGAACGACAACGCACCGATATGCACAAGACAAATTTCGGAGAAAAGATTATTGATACTAAGCAGCTTGATGATGTGGACTGTAAAATTAAAAAAAAAAAGTAATGAACAAAAATGAATCTTTAATCCATAAAGATTTTGTTGATTTTTTTTTTTTTTTTACCTTTTTCAAAAGTATTATGTTCTTTTTTTTTTCAAAGCTGTCTATTCACTTTCGGAGAAATAATAAGTTTCAAAAGATAAAATGTGATGAAAATGCATATCTGGTGAATTAAACAGTGACAATAATGAGGCGCATAAATATATAAACTCCAGAGAACGCAGAGTTGTGCGGCTAGAATAGCCATGAGAAAGTCTCATATCAATCACAAAGAGATATTATTTTATTTTATTATATTTAAGGCTGAATATAGGACTTACTTATCAATGCTTGCTTTATCTCACGCCATTTTGCTAGGGTCAAAGAACTGGGTCAGCAATAAACCGACGATGGTGGAATCTGGTGTCGATGCTGGTTGTTTGGTGTTGCTCCACTTGATTTGTAGGGCAGCATGATCACAGTGCTATTTAATTTGACTATAAAAAGTGGAGTCTATGATCTTAATTTTCTTCTTTAGGAAGAAAGACAATTTATCTCAACTCACTTGTTGACATTCAAATTACTTATTACATCCCCTTAAGCGGGTCGTATGCCCTCAATAGTTGTAAGTCTAGATTTACGCATTTTTCAGGAGATAGTAAAAAAAAAAAAATCACCAATATTTCAATTTTCTACATTTTTTCTCTCTCCAAAACTCAACTATGTTATGTTAAAAACAATACTTCAATTGACCATATAAATTACATTGGTTTGCATGCCGCAAAATGACGAAATCTCACCCTTTTTTTTTCTTTTTTCTATTCTTTTTTTTTACAACAGTTGAGTATTCCGATTACTGGGCATATTTCCGTGGACTACAACAGTCGATTCAGGTTTACCTTTCATTTTTAAAAGAAGACAATTTCGCTTAACGGCTGAGGAGAGAGAGAGGGAGAGAGAGAGAGAGAGAGAGAGAGAGAGAGAGAGAGGGAGAGAGAGAGAGAGAGAGAGAGAGAGAGAGAGAGAGAGAGAGAGAGAAATAATAATATGATATAATAATATAATGAATTTATATAGCGCCTAGTTCCAATTTAGACTTGTTCACTGGCGCTTTACATCAACACATCATGTATGATATACAAATATAGAACTGGCATGTTAAAAACCACACAAATTCGATGACAACATAATATATTATAATAAAATACATACTAAGAGTCCAAATTATATGCCCTACAGAAAAGCTCAGTTTTTAACCGTTTTACAAAGATAAGTGGATTTTCACTATTTTTAGTTTCAATATTGATGGAGTTCCACAGTCGGGGTAATGGTGGTCAAAGGATTTCTCATGAAAAACTAACGATTTTGGGGGTTTCCTTAGGTTGTTTAAATTAGCAGATCTTAAATTTCGACTGGGTTCATAAAGGTGGATAAGTTCCTGAAGGTAAACAGGAGCAGAATTGTTTAAGCAATTGAAAACATGGGTGAGTATTTTAGATTCAATTCTAAACTTTACAGGTAGCTAGTGTAGGTCCTCCAATATTGGAGTGTTTTATCTACAATTTAAATAACAAAGACGGGAGATCTATTTTGAGTATGTGTTTATTTTGGCACCCAACAACCACATTTTAATGGATACTTTTTTTTCTATAATTTGCTATGGAAGGTGAGCGGTCAAAGGCAGGTGAACGTGTTTTACCACATGCTACCAGACTTTTGTTTTGAAGACGTTATCTAAATGGTTACCATCTGCTTTCGTCTGATATCTCATATGTTTTGCACACGTCACATGGTGTTTCCCAGTTTTAAATAGGAATAATAATGATGATGATAATAATAATAATAATAATAATAATAATAATAATAATAATAATAATAATAATAATAATAATAATAATAATAATAATAATATAATATGATAATGATAATAATAATAATAATAATAATAATAATAATAATAATAATAATAATAATAATAAAATAACAATAACAATGATAATGATAATGATGATGATAATGCTAATAATATAGTATATCCCAGAAGGTAATTATGTCACTACAATCCAAAGACGAACCAAGAGCAATTATGTCAATATATTGCATCTCATCACTTGCCAACAATATGCATCATTTTTCAAACGTTGTGTTAAAATTGGAAGTAGAAGTCTTGACGTCACACCTTCCTGTGTTCCAGTAATATCTCATTGGAAGTGTGTAAACAGTCCTCCAGATGACAAACAATGAACAGATTGAATCATACGGTGGATTACTATTTTAGTCGCAGGATGTATATGCAGATTTTTATAATTGCATGGCGTAAAAGAGCGAGGATGGATGATCTTTCAAACTATCAGTTGCACAAGGCATGTATCCAGCCATCCGGGGAGATTGGAACCAGTATTTTGACATCACATTATTGTTGCTTATTGTGGGTGATGCTCAGGATCTGTGGGCTGTGTGCTCCGGGTGATAAGCATGTACTGAGGTGGCTTCTGTTCACGTTCATGGGTTAATACCAGTCAAAAATAAAAACACTGAAATGTTTATTCGACTAGTTTAACAAAGTATTCTATAAATGACGTACGGTATCGAATTTTCAAAAGAGTATGCATTGTATGTTGATTGAATTACCCGAGACTCATTCTATAAGGCAACCATGTCAAGAGCTTGCCAGGTAAAGCAACAAGACATCACGGAGGAACCATCAAATTGACATAGATTAAATGGAGCACCCTTAAAACCTTTGGCTAAATATATTATAATAATGCCCATCATCTTGTCCACGAATCTCAGTAACAGTTGCTGCAGTGAATGGTCATGGTTATTTTTACCACAGCAACGACAACGGATGACAACGCACGACAACGGCGACGCAAATGACGATGATGATAATGATGATGATGATGATGATGATGATGATGATGATAATGATGATGATGATGATGATGATGATGATGATGATGATGATGATGATGATGATGATGATGATGATGATGGTGAATATTGGGTCTAAAGTTTATCCAGAAGTTGATATATTTTCGACAATAATCATAAGCAGGACGATAAAAACTGTATATAAAAAAAGGAAAAGAAATAAATCTAAACAAAATAATCTCATCGTAACAAACAACAACAACATATAATAATAATTAATATTATTACTATTATTTTTATCTTTATTATTATTATTATTGTTATTATTATTATTATTATTATTATTATTATATTATTATTATTATTATTATTATTATTATTATTATTATTATTTATTATTATTAGCCTTATTATTATTATTATTATCATCATCATCTTCACCATCATCATCATCATCATCATCATCATCATCATCATCATCATCATTTATATTATATTATTATTATTATTATCATTATTATTATTATTATTATTATTATTATTATTATTATTATTACAGGTTATTATGCGGCTATATGGTCTTGTGGTATGACACTCGCTTTCGGATCGGAAGGTCCTGGGTTCGAGCCTCGCGCTCGGCGCATAGTTAGTCCTTGGATAAGGCTCTTTACTCACTTTCTCTCACCGTACTCGGGTGTAAAATGAGTACCTGGCCGTTAACAGCGTTGTCTTTGTCCGAAAAAAATGTAATATCGCCTAACAGGCGGCATGTCCCGTGACATGTTAAATTTTGCTGTTGACCAGGGCCCCTTGTAAAGCGCTTTGAGCACATTTAGTGGATATTGCGCTATATAAAGCTCAATTAACATTATTATTATTATTATTATTATTATTATTATTATTATTATTATTATTAGCCAACTGGGTCAAATTTCATCATTATCAATATTGCCCCCCCCCCCCCGCCCCCCTCGTTTTAAGAATAAAACTCTTAACATGCCAGCCGCATAGAAGGTACCAGCACAAAGAAAAGAAATGTAACCTTAAACGTTTATTGTCTGATTAATACAATTGAGAGAGAACTATTAATTGAAATGGCTGGCTAAAAGCGAACATAGCTAAATGACGTCAATTTCGTTCTATCTTTAGGGTTTTAAAAGCAGATGATATTGATGCATTGCGTTTATCTAAAACTTTACAACATCCGCCAGCCGAGTATAACGTACCGACACAAAACAATGTGTAACGTTAAACGTTTATAGCCTGATTAATACAATTAGTGAGAACCAATCATAAAAATGGCTGGCTAAAATAATAACAATGAGCTGAGTGACGTCAATTTCGTTCTATCTATATCAGACCCTGTCAAGTTGGTAAACATTCTCTCGCTCATAATATTTATTTGTATATTATCTTAAATTTCGCAGCTTTCTATCTTCAGTTGGGAGATTACTTATCACAAAACTCTCTTTGACAGACTATAGATAGAATGCGCTTGGCCAAGGGGTTCACAACATTGCCATCCGGAAGTATAACGGACCAACACACAAACTCTGTGTAACCATGAACTTTTATAGTCTGGTTAATACAGTTTAGTGAGAACAACTCACAAACGCGGATGGCAAAAACAATAACAAAGGCCTAAGTGACGTCATCTGCATACTATCTATAAACTTTTGTGTATTTTGACGATTGCTATTATCGGGGGGTAGAAATGGTGTGTGTATTATTGAAACACATACCGACTCTGTTGTTTTATAAGCTTTTATATAGCGCAATATCCACTAAACGTGCTCAAAGAACTTTATAAGGGTCCCCGACCAACAGCAACACATAACATGTAGAACGAGACATTACGCCTGTTAGGCGATATTACAATTTCTTTTCCGACAGAGACAACGCTGTAAACGGCCAGATACTCATTTTATATCTGAGCACGGTGAGAGAATGTGAATAAAGAGCCTGTTCCCAGGACTCAACTATGCGCCGAGCGAGGCTCGAACCCAGGACCTTCCTATCCGAAAGCGAGTGTCATACCACAAGACCACATAACCGACTTGACATTGATACCCACATACGGAAGTTCCCCCTTAGTTTCATGTCCCGATAGTCATTTTAGACTCTGTCTATATAATAAGACAGACGGTTGGTGAGTACTACTCAATGTGTGTGTGTGTGTATGTTTGTTTGTGTGTGTGTGGTTCATTGGGTTATAACCATGAACAAATGCAACAGCTTAACACAATACAAATTGTAAAGATAGAACGAAGAGGTCGTCATTCAGGTCTTTGTTATTGTTTTTTGCTATCCACGTTTATGAGTACTTCTCACTAAACTGTATTATCCAGACTATAAAAGTTCATGGTGACTCATAGTTTGGTATGTTGGTCCGTTATAACATACTTCCGGATGGTAATGTTATGAGCTTCTTAGCCAAGCTCAAACTATCTATAGATATAATTAAGTTGAATTCACTCGGGCCTTTGTAATTGTGTGTTTTTTTTTTTGTGTGTGGCAATGTTATGAGCTTCTTAGCCAAGCTCAAACTATCTATAGATATAATTAAGTTGAATTCACTCGGGCCTTTGTAATTGTGTGTTTTTTTTTTTGTGTGTGGCAATGTTCTGAGCTTCTTAGCCAAGCGCACATTACCTAAAATTGAATGAAGTTGAATCAACGAGTATAATATCATTGGTTGAATTCATCCAGCTCTTACTGTTTTTAGACCGCCACTTGGGTGATAAGCTCTCAAGGTCTCATTAAGTTATCTCAAACAGACTATACATGTTTATGGTTACACAAAGTTTTGTGTGTTGGTGTGATTGACCTGGCGAGAATAAATGGATTCTTGAGCTTTACTCAGCGTGTTTTTTGGATTTTTTCACGCGCCACTTCTTCGTGATATTCATTACAAAATCAATTTGTCGACCCAATGACTTCAATGCCCAAAGGTCTACAATTTTCATTACACGTTTAGAAGGAGATAGGAGAAATTATTGGGAAAAAAAACAGTCCCCAGCAGGTAAGAAAAGCTTATAATATTCAGTCACATTTCAAATATTATCTTATTGTAGAATGCGGTTTTGCGGTCTTAATTTATCCCCAGAACGATGTAAGTCACTGCAAATCGAATTGGATTATTATAAAACTGCTCCTTTCCTTTTCTTTCTTCTTTTTTTTTTTTTTTATTATTTTTTTTTTTTTGATGTTTTTTTTCTTAGGGTTAGCAGCGTTCTGTAGCAGTTCCTTTACCCCGAGGATGTTACGAAATGCTTCCCCAAAATTTTAGAGCAAGTCTCCTTAATAATAATTTTTTTAAACCCAACTAAAATAATTGTCTATGCATATTCGGTTAAGGTTTCGATAACTTAGATTAGAGCCTACGCTTAACATCTGTCCAGGATGCAGTCACGGTAGGTTTTTTTTCTTCTGAATTACACACAATTCTGAATTAGAATTCTGAATTAGACTGCTGGTCTATCCAAATAGTAGCAAGCGATTGTTAATGTCCATTTAACATTTTAAAAATTTTACTCAACCCACCTCATGACTCTGAAAGACTAGAATGCCTGTATTGAGATCCGTCCTTTTTTAGGTGACTTCACGGTGTCTTGAATTGAATAGGCCTAATTGCTCTTACTTTGATTTAGTTGTTTAAACTATTGCACTTTTCATTTTTGATGAATACTGATATACTCATGATCAACAATAAGTACACAGATTTAAAATCAAGGCTGAAAGTCTGACCTCCCATAGCGGGCAGGGGGGTCCATAGTCTTCTATCCCCCTATGTCTGTTTTCCAACATGCTTTGTCCGTCTTGGAATGAGATTACTTGGTTTTGTCCTGGCCCTGGCCGGAGTCCTGGCTGGGAGAGAAACGGTCAAATGCATAGTTATTGTTTTGAGAGATTTTTTTTTCCTTATCATCTCTCTGTTATGTATTATATTATTTTTAATGTATAATGTAAGCATCTGAGTGTTTTCCTCTTTGTTGATTTTGTGCTTGTGTCCGGATGAGACTTATAGGTGATCTCAAGCTAAGTACATTGGTGGTATGCTCTTGGAATCTACATCTGATCCCTATTGGTTCCCAGTTCCCCTTTGTCTTACTTTTTCTTGGGTGCTTTAATTGTAATTCTAGAACTTTTTACGATCCCATTTTCTTCCTTTTTACTGGCGCTGATATAACTTATATGTGTTGCAAGCGCTGTAAAATCCTTAAAAACAAAGGCTGAAATTCCACATACAGGCGGTGGACTTCCGTAGTTTCACAGCCCTTTACTAACGATACATGATGAAACATGTTTGCCATCATTTACAATATCGAAACTGAATGGAAACACAGTAATAATGGCGTCGTAAACAACCGAGTCAGAAAATTGTTTGAAGTTAGAAAAATCACACCACTTATAAAAATTAAATGATCTAATTATTGGGCATTGCAACTTAGTCAAATTCCAACACGTCTAAAAGATTAAATAAGATAAATAATAGTTTGTGAAACCAAGAAAGTCCTGCCGTAAACATTGTTTCATCGGTTAATAGTACCTCTAGTTAGGGTTGAGAGGAGTAAATAATGGGTGGGGCCTACGGGAGGGGGTCTCTTCCCTCCCCCCCCCCCCCTGATTATATGTGTGTGTGAATATATATATATATATATATATATATATATATATATATATATATATATATATAATATATATATATATATATATATAAATCCCCTCTTTAGATGCTGTGAAACTATAGTCCTTCCCCATTGATTATGGTGGTACGTTTAAAAAAAACTGCTCTCAAACGTTAATAAACGAAGCTATGCGGTCTTGTGATTTGACGCCTGCCTTCGGATCGCAAGGTCCAAAATTCGAGTCCAGCCATGAGCAGCGCACAGTTAAGTATGTAGGGAATAATATGCCTTTTTATTTTGTGTGTCTGTGTGTTGGTGTGTACTATCTCGATCGAGGCTGTTGTGAGTTGTTGTCATGATGTTCCTTTTGTGATTGCGACGTCATATTTTGTTTGTCAGCGTATAGATAGAATGAAGTTGACGTCACTCATGTGTTAATGTTTTTTGCCATCCATGTTTATGAGTAACTCTCACTAAACTGTATTAACCAGACTATAAACGATAAAAGTTCGAGGTTACACATAGATTTATGTGTTGGTCCGTTATACTTCCGGATGGCAATGTTGTGAGTTTCTTAGCCAAGCGCATAATATCTATATAAGCGACAGTCACCGCTTACTCACTCTCTTTGACCTATTGAATCTCTATAAAACGTTTCGTGTTAGGAACAACCAAAATCTAGGTATGTGTACTTAGCAAATCGCGTTCTACCCACTTCGGTGGAGATGCATGCCTCGTGCATATTATTTATTTTATTTCTCATCGTGAATGAGATGTAAAAATCTATTCACGACAAGTACTTGGAAAAGGCTGTTTACTCGCATTCTCTTACCATACGCGGATGCAAAGTGAGCACATGACCATTAACACCGTTGTCTTTGTCGGAAAAAATGCAATATCACCTCACAGGTGGCATGTCTCGTCCTACATGTTACATGTCGCTGTTGTCTAGGGGTCCCTTGTAAAGCGCTTTGAGCATGTTTAGTGAATGTTTCACAATATAAAGGCCCCAGTTGTTTTTAAAGTATCTAATTATATTGTGATGGCTTTACTTCGAATATATTTAATATTAGTTATGTTTGTCTCAAACATTTCAGAATTTCATGATACCTACAACCTCCCCCACCTCCATCTGTAATGCTTTCCTAACCGCCAAACATGTGATCTTGAAAGCCCCATCAATTTGATCATCACACACACAAAAAAAAAAGAAAATATCACACGGGTAAGAATATTTTGTCATATTTCAAATCGGCATTGTCAATGAATAACTTTGTCTAAAGAAAATAGCAGTTAAACACGAAACTAGGACAATATCAGAATTACAACACCTGGCACGTCATAATTTGTTTTTCAACAATTTTGATTTTCAAAAATTCCATCATTAGAGATTATGTTGAAACTATAAAAATGAATCAGATAAAGACGGAGTGGATCTACGTACTTTGTCTTTGTTCATAAATGATCCCGTTTTGATTTATGTGGAGTATGCTGGATTTATTTTTCTGACCAGGAGTTTTATGTGTTTAAAAAATCAAGGAAACCACATATACATGTTTTTATGATTGACACCAAAACTACAAATCAATGCCTTTTTTAAAAAGTATGCTTTGCACAGTCGTGAAGACGGAATAGATTTTATCTCCATGCTCACATTTACATTCTAATATAAATATTCCTTCATAGCCATGAGATCCTGAGGACCTGTCCTGTAGTGTTCTGGAAAAAAAATTGACCAGAAAACTTCAAATATCGATGTATTAAAATGATCGGTATTTGAAGGACGAGTTTTCTGGTCAAAGTTCTTTTTCAGAGTATGACAGATCTGGACAATCGATATGGGTGAAAAAAAAACTAGAATGGATTTATATCACAATAATATAAAAAGCATAAAATAAAATTGTATCATTTTCTATGCTACGAAATTATTACGACTACGGTGATGGTGCTGATGATGGTGGTGGTGGGTAGACAAATCAACGTAAGACAATGGTTTTACACAATTGATTTCCGGTGTTATTTGTGTGGACATTCTCTTAAAGAAATACAGAAATAGAAGTGGGATCAGACATTTTCAATTTGTCCAATTTATTTTTTACAGCACGCTTGCAAAACCCTACAAGTAACACCTGCTCTTTGCTATCACAGACACTGGGGACATTTTTGAAATGCATCCATAAAAAAAGGAAATTATAACGTCAAGGCTGCCATGTACATATCTGTTCATGACAATACAGCCAGACTATCTAATGGAGAGCCATGAGTCAAATTGGTAAGTCTACAACATTGACATTTTCAGACCTGCCTACTAATACTACAAAAACTATCGAATTACGATTTCTTGGCTTCAATTTCAGAACATCATAAGCATCTAAGTCATAAAAACTTTTTTTTTTTTAATGAAACTTGATGCCAGACGGCATAATTTAATTAGATTATGAAGTGTTATGTAATTCTTGTGAGTAAAATGTTGATCCTAAAGGTAAATATGGTGACTACTATTGCTATCTCCTAAAAACTTTCAATTTTTAAATTTTCAAGTAGGCAGGTCTGCACTTACGACTCATCGCCTCAAGACGTTTTATGTCGTACGTAAATCAGATACCAGACAGAGGCGACAGGCCACAAATATACAATAAATGAAAGTCCACTATTAACTCGTCGATTTCAAACGACTGGTATTTTGAATTTTTTAGTCTCAATTTTTTGTTTTTGTTTTTTTTGGTTGGGTGGAAAAAAAGTAAAAATTTTGGCAAGAAAACTCTTCCTACAATTATCGATCGATTGAAGTGACGGATGTTTGAAGGACCAAGTTTTCTTGTCAAATTTAAGTGGTTTTTCAGAGTACAGCAGATCTTGGCAAATAAAAATGAGAATTTTGGGGGAGTCTTTTGACCTCACACGGTGGGCAGGGGGTCACTTGCTATGTTTTCTATTCCCCCTTGTTTTCGGAGTTGCTTTCCGTCTTTTTCTTGGAATAGGATTACTTGGTTTTGTAACAGTCAAATGAATAGCGTTAGATTTGGTATGTGATAGTTTTTCCAAGGGATGTTAGTTATATTTTTGTTTTGAACATATCTTGCTAACATTTGAAAGTTTTCCTCTCTGTGGGGTCCTGCGTTGGTTTTGGAAGAGACGTTTAGATGATTTCAAACTATTTACATCAATGGAATAAAATTAGAACCTAGACCCGTCTACATCTGTTCATATGAACCAATTTCCTTTCATCTTATTTTTGTCTTGATTTTTATAATTGCACTTATATTTTTTTACTATTTAATTTGCATCTTTTTTATTGGCGCTGATACGACCCAAATGTCGCAAGCGTCGAAAAAGCCTTTTAAATAAGCAAAAACGAGAAATGATTTTATACAAGATAATAGATAAAAGCATAAAGTTAATCTATTGCATATAATTTCAATACAATTTATTCGGCGATGATAGTGTTGTGGTGGCGACGACGACGACGATGATGATGGTGGTGGTGGTGATGATGATGATGATGATGATGATGATGATGATGATGATGATGATGATGATGATGATAGATGGAATCAGCATAATAAGACGATGGTTTTACACAATGGAAATCCCATAGTTATTTTCATTTTATTCATGTTTTTCTTGGTTTGCAGCGCTCTTGTAAAAACCCTACCAGCACCTCTTGTTCCTTACCACCAAAGATACTAGGGGAATTTGAATAATGCATCCATCAGAAAAGAGGGAGTAATGTCAATGATTTACAGAGGCTGTCATTCTCATTTCTACTAAATACAGAACAGCCCGATTATCCAGTGGAAAGGATAAAGATCAAGTAAGTCTCCAACTTTGACATGTGTAATCCATCGCATAAAAACGGGATTATGTTGGGGTAAACCAGATGCCAGTAAGAGATTTCAATTTCAAGATTTCAGGCTATGTGGTCTTGTGGTATGACATTTGCTTTTGGAGCGGAAGGTCCTGGTTCGAGCCTGGATTGGCGCACAGTTGAGTCCCCTGGAAAAGGCTCTTTACTCACATTCTCTCACCGTAATCGGGTGTAAAATGAGTACCTAGCCGTTAGCAGCGTTGTCTTCCCTGTCGGAAAAAAGTGTAGTATCGCCTAACAGACGTCGTGTCTCGTTCTACTTGTAACTTTGAGCTTGTTTAGTGGATATTGCGCTATATAAAAAAAGCTCATTTTGTTCTCACCAAAAAAGATGGTAGGCCTATACTTATTCTACTCGTATTGTATGACCTTTGTCTAAAAGTTCAATTTCTTAATAACAGAAATAATACCGCTTTAATCCTCCGGTCAGATTTATCATCCTGTCGCGTTTCAAAAACTCATACAGTAGATTGCGGCATTTGGTCTTATCTATTTAAATCGGATATAAAATCACCAGCCGTGGGCCGGGAAGACCTTGCTGTCTTTTTTTTTTACTCCTCTCCCCTACTCCTTCCACTGACAGCTTGAACAACGCTGCTTTTTTCTTAAAATGAGATTACTCTTGTTCTGACAGAGCTTGGACTTGGATCATTTGCCAAGAGGGAAGTAGTCGGGATTTTTTTAGGGAGGAAGGGAGGAGTGGGAGCCGGGAGATATATTTTATTCATTGTAAATTACATTGTTACATTTAAATGCTTTTAAAATTGTTAATGCTTCGTGAAAAATAATATATGTCGCTCATGTCGGGTTGGTATCTTGTGTTTAAAATGAGAATTTCACAATGGCTCTATTCTGACCCAAGCACTAATAATTATGAATATAGATAATGAATACCTTCCACTTCTTGTCGTCCTTATGTTACTTTACCTTTTTCCTTCTCATTGCAGATCATCCTTTCTACAATGTATCATTTCAAGAAATCATGTAAATGAAAATTTGTCAAGAACCGAACAAGTAAATTTGTCAAGAAACGACCAAGTCATCTCTCATCTTACATCTGAATTTATTGTTGCACTCCGGTTTCAAGTATGGTGAGATCGTCTTGATGGTGGTTACCTATCATAATTTGTAGGATTTTTATTTGTCAATTTATCTGTTCTCATTGCTTTTTACTCGTCAACAAACCAAAGATGAAAGTCTAATTTTCCCTCGTAAATCATCAATGCTAGATGAAACTTACCTCAAGCAGTGACGGAAAGGATGATTCCTATGAAGTGGGAACTTGATTTAATAATAATATAGCCTGATGGGTAGATAAATTTGATAAGGATTATAATGACATTGAACATTATGCCCATGTGGCTTACACCCAGTCTATACATGGCTGGGATGTGGAAACCAGGGCTACATTATACCATCTGTCTGTTTTTGTCGAAAATGGGAAGTGGCTTTGTTCAGGTTTTTTAGACTGTTTTTTTATTCTTCAGTAACCACCCCCCTTGCAGTGTGATGCGGGACAAAACTATTGCAGTTTCTTACTATCTCAATAGACTTGAGTACATGTGAACACATAGGGTGATGGAATTAATGGGTGGGCATCACAGAACACGATTGAGGATGTTTGCTGATACCATGCACCTATTTCTCGTAAATCATTTCGATCTGAACAAGGCCATTATGATTCTCATTCTGAAAACAGACAGAGGAACATTACTCCTTCCTTTCTATTTCTCTTCTCCCTTTCATCTAGTCTTGTCTTACTTCATCCTTGGTGCTTATGTGAACAAATGTCTTGGAAGCGCAGTTGAAACAAAAGAAAAACTTAATAATAATATTAATGATTGTGATAATGATAATAAACATGATGAAGACGATGCTGAAAATCATAAAATTATGCTGATAATAATGTTAATGTGGATAATGATGATATTGGTGATAATATAGTCATCATGGTGGTGGTGTCGTGGCAGTAGTAGTAGTAGTGGTAGATGTAGCAGTTGAAATATTTGTAGTAGTTGTAGTTAAAATAGTAGAAATTTGTTTCTTTAACCTGAGGAATAATGCATTTGTCGACATTTTGTTAGTTTACCTTTAGTTTATCTAGTTTCGATTTAAATCTCATTTTTGGTTCGCTCTTTAAAAATCCTTTTACATATTATAAATCACATGCTTGTTTTGCTTTTGGCTTCATACTCAATATATTAAGTTTTAATTAAGAGGGGAAAAGCACGAAATGATTGAAATGAAAGGGAAATACATAGATAAGAATAAATTAGAAGTAAATGATGAAACACATAATTGCAGAACTAGACAAATAAATGAAATATGAATAAAATAATAAGTGAAAATTGAAGGAATATTGATTGAAAAATAAATGAAAAGAGTTGCCAGTAAGTCGAAAAAAATTAGACAACTGAAGTCGGAGAAGATTTGTCTAAGAAAAATCCAGCGGCCACCCGGTTATGTCAAATTCAATGTCAGCTATATTGTAGGGACATCATTTTATAACTTTTTATTTCATGTTGAATCCTCTTTAAAAGTATTTTTTTTTTTTGTTTATTTTTTTTTTTTTTCTTGTTTGGAAGCCATTGCGTTTGTGGAATGACATTCTTACAGCAATCACAAGGCAACATTGATATTTTAAAACCTTTTTTAATAGGACATTTCCATTTTTCTCTTGAATTTTAACCTTGATATTCATCAATATTCATTATGCGTCATTCACCATCACTACAAACTTAAGCATTTCATACCCCTTGAAATGAAACACAACCCCATTTATACACTGAACATTGCTGCTTAGTTTTGAAAACAATGACACTTTAGGTAGAAATGTGAAACAGAAACCCAGATAAAAATATTAAAATAGTTGCGTTATGAAATACAAGCTAGGGTTTTAAAAATGGATTATTCGATATTTATTTTTTTTCATACTCTGTTACATTTTGGGTTTGTTTTGAGCATCTTGTTATATTTCGATTGGTTGGTTTTCCAAATATTTCAATATTTGTCTAGCTTTATTCAGATTGGTACCTTTCCTTTTTCCCCGTGTGGTGTCCGGGGTCCCTCAACTGAGAGGGTCAAGAATAGCCCAACGCCAAGCCAGCGTGTCGTAAAAGGCGACTAATGGTATGATTCCCCCATCTTTGAGTCACCTGGTCCTCCAGGTTGGGGGTCGGCAAAGGGTTAACACCCCTTTCCGTTAAACTCAACCCGTTACAGAAACGCAGACGGACAAACCAAATCCTTTTTTTAGATTGTTAGCTCATGATAGAAACTGTTTGTCTGTGGCCTATACCCTGACCCAGGGTGAAAAAGGCGATGATGATGATGATGATGATGATGACCTTTCCTATTCATACAATTGGGACGCATCAGCCACCTCTTTCATCATCTGAGATCCCCCAAAATTTAACAGGGTTTCTGTCACAAATCTTACATCAAGTCTTCCACTCAATCTAAATATTACATTTCCATGAAATCAATTTTTGTTTGCCAATCAATTAAATCATTTAATATTAAATACACGTTTTAAAGCTATGGGGATAGAATTTAGCTTTTATTACATAGTTCAAAGATTTTGAAATAAAATAGTTTTTGCACGGTTAACCAATAATTTATCAATACTTTCCGACTTTTATCCTCGACGCGTTTGAATCCCTTCGTACTCTCTCTGGCATCTTTTCTTTTGTCGGCCTTTTCTTTGCCTACTTTCCATCTTTCCATTGTTTCATTCTTTAATCTTGTTGATTATGCTTTGTAAAAAAAAGCATTTCAATTATTAGATTATCTCTGGTGTAATGGTAACACGACTGACCAACTAATCAGGAGATCTGAGAGTCGAATCCCAGTAGAGCAAGGCTGATTTTCGGGATGTTTTTTTTTTCTTCTTTCATTCTGCTTAACCTAAGTCTTAAAATAACTACAATGTGTATAATGACGCTCAGCATAATTTTTTTTCGGAATATAGTTCACTGATTGCCTACGAGAAATAGTTATAAAAATTAATTTGTGTTTTCTCAGGCAATGAAATGATTTAATAGAATTTTTCAAGTGTCAAGCTTCTTTATCTCATTGTGATCGTCATATGTGTATCAGTTTAACAAGAATTTCTATTAAATTTTTATTTAAACCGATTGTAGTTAAAATGACAAATTTTATTAGTCACAATAACACTGCTTCAACATTGCGGCAGTTATGACCGACATCTAAAACTCTTTACTCCTTTCTCCGCATCAATGATTTTACCCGACTGTTTTCCCATTTATCACACATTCATATCATTACCGACAAGACGTCATCTCGTTCCTTACCGTTGCAATCTATCTAATCCTATTCCCGAATACTGTTTCAATAATGTCACATTCATGCCTGATATCTTCAACATCCCCACAGTCACTTGTAAAGAATTTCAGCTATACGATTGTTGGTGCAACATTTTTCACTAAAAAACCAATATGATTTAATACACCAAACTTTTGGCATTCGGTATCAAATACAATTTTGAGAAAGTCTCTTTTCATAAAATCTAATAGGACGGAATCTCTGGACAATCATCAGGTAAATGTGATTAAAAATAGTATTAAACAGTTCTGGAAGTTACGTAGATTCGGCTTTTATTCACCAATTTAAGGATTTTATATGCATCTATTTATATATTATTGAAGACTGATAATGAAATCGCTTATGAGGGAAATGGTTGTGGGGGCTGGTGTTGGTAAGGATTGTGACGTGGGGGTAGAATTGGGGATGAAGTAATTGTGGTGATATACTTTAGGACTTGGATTCCAAATCATGCTTCGACATTCTGAAACCAAGTGAGTCCACATTAAGCCTTTCTTTCCACTTCATTGTGGTCATTATTCATGTGAGATACTGAGAAACGTACTTCTACCGGTCGAAGTGCACTGGCTTTTTTAGTATTGAACCTCGTACATAAAAGTTACTCGGAGGTCTACGAATAACTGGTTTGTATTTGTATGGGATGTTGTCTAACGGTGACTTTGGTAACAAGAACGAATGTAATTGGCTTGACTCTTCCTTGTCGAATCACCTTAGGGCTAGGTCTGGAACTGTAACATTATTTGATCTCCGTCGCTGAATTTGCGTCTGTCGTCATCTCCTTAACAACACCAACATCCATTGTCACCAATCTTGCATTGGGGTCTAAAAAATAATGCGATTTAATGTACATAATTTTTGGCATTCAGTATCAAATACATTTTGAGTCTCTTTTCATGAAATTTCATAGGACGGAACCTCTGGAAAATCATTAGATAAATGTGTGTTATTGAACATTTCTGGAAGCTACCTAGATTGGGGTTTTACTCAACAATTTACGGATTTTTATGCATCTATTTATATGTTACTGCACGGTTAGGGCTTTAAAAATGGTCGTTTTAAAAAATATATCCCTTCGCAAGGCGTTTGAATCAATTCGTACTCTCTCTGGCATATTTTCATTTGTCGGCCTTCTTTTTGACCTACTTTCCATACTTGCATTGTTTCATTTTTTAATCTCGTTGCTTATTCTTTGTGAAAAAGCATTTTGATTATTGAATTATCTCTTTGATGTAATGGTAACACGAATGACCAACTAATCAGATCTGAGGTTCGATGCCCAATGGAGAAAGGTTGATTTTTGCGATGATCTGTTTTAATTTCATTCTGCTTAATCTAACAGTCTTACAATAACTACAATCCGTATAATGACGCTCATGATAATTTTTTTTCGGAATATAGTTCACTGATTCACAAGAAATAGTTATAAAAATTAATGCCGGTCACAGTGTTCCAAAAGCGATCTTTTAGTTCAGCCCGCTTTAACCCTGCTCTCACAATGCATACTGTCACGCTTCACCGATTTCTGCTATTCAGTCAGAGCCTTTTGTGACTATTGAAATTATCAACCTTTGTTATGGTTTTTAAACCTGTTTTTAACTATTTTAAAAATGTTATTTATAAATACAAAGTGATTACTTAGAAAAAGGAGAAGATGATCTTTATTCTGATATAATTTTATTAATAATAAGATGTATATAATTTTCACACTAAGCATTAACTTTCAGAGTATTTTTGAAAAAAAATTCACTCAAACATGCATAATAAACTCTTAATTATCTAAAAATTTAAACGACCAAAGTTTAAAAAAAATTCACTAATTAAAAGTCAAAGACTATTTCTAATTAGTCACAAAATTTCACATGTGCCGGAAATTTGGTTATTTTACTATTCCGTCAGATATTTGAACCCTCCCATT
Source organism: Berghia stephanieae (assembly GCF_034508935.2). Lineage (NCBI taxonomy): Eukaryota > Metazoa > Mollusca > Gastropoda > Nudibranchia > Aeolidiidae > Berghia > Berghia stephanieae. The sequence continues at coordinate 37,783,765 of NC_088360.1, forward strand.
CAACATTCGACGGCCTTGAGGATTCAATATGCAATCTCTCTTGCATTACAACTCCAGATTACAGAATATAGTTAGAATGCCATCAAACATACTTTAATATTATATATTCACTTTCTTTAAAAAGCAGATACCCAGCACTTTCTCTGTGTTTACAAAAAATTGAATTCATTTTATTTTAAAAGTCATTGTGAAAACTAGTAGAGTCCATTAATGCGTCCAAACCCATTTATAAATTAGATATTAAGTAATTTGCGTATTGAGTAATTTGCGTGTCAATGCATGTGTGTGTTTATATGTGTGTGTGTGTGTGTTTTGTGTTAGAGATGGGGAGTTGCTAGTGTGTGTTGGTATGTGTATGGATCTGTTTAGGTATGAGAAAGACCAAAAAGATTTGTGGTGGAGGATGTAGCTATTGAACGGAGGATAGTTGGAGGGAGAAAGGGATAAGTAGAAAAGAGAAAAAAAGGGGATTGAGAAAGCAACATATAACTCAAAATATACAAATAACAGCTCTATTTTTAGAGGAAGTTTAACCACGTAATATGTCAAATGTTTTAAGATGTTTAAGTATTATTTTGTTTGATTCATCAAATTTTCATTTCTCTCTAACTTTCTTTTTTTGGGGGGGCACATACGACATGATATCAGGAGAAACCTGCAGGAGGTTACTTTTTATTGTTTTTGAGATGATTATGTTCTCATTGATTGTGTTCTCTTTTCAATTTTTGAAATTGTTGAATGTAACAATTCACCTCCTTGTTCTCCTAAAAGACCTAGACCAAAAGTATATTTCTTCATAAAAGGTATGCAATGGGTTTCCAATATGTGGTGTTTTGGAAGTACATTTTGAGGAAAGTAATTACGGTATATTGTCATATATTTCTCTATCTTGCTATTAACACTTTCTATTACTGTCTCTGTGACTGGTTTTGTGTGAGAAATTAGTGAATGTATTTCAGAATAAGCTCCATTTATTTCATCAAAACATTTGTTTATAGTTTCAGCTTTGTCCCTGATTAATTTATTGTTTGTATACATGTATGTTTTAGAAACGACATTTTCAGTGAGTTTTTCGTAAACGTCTTGTGTGTAATATCTATGGCAATGATTTCCTATGAAGCTACGACTATGACATACTTGAGATATGATTTTGTTTGTTTTTAATATATCATCAAGAGAACTGCAGACTGGCCCACATCGTTCTGACAGTTTCTCTTTATGAACAACTAAGGCTATTTTTTCTTCTGTGATTGGGATCTTAGTTTCCCATTCTTATTTTTTCTCTTGAGGCACATCAGTGAGCAATTCACAGGTCTTGTAAGATTCTACAACTGCTAGTAGACTCGTATATGTTTTCATGTCTCTAATTTTCTTTTCACATTTATAGCATATAACTTCTGAATGTTTATTTTTAAGGTCCGTTCCAATATCAATGTCAAAGAACAGTTTGATTTCATTTTTGAAGTCTTTACAAAAATGTTTTTCCTGTTTTTAGCCTTTTCTTTAACTGTTAGTGCACCTTTAGCACATAAACAACATAGTGAATTGAGATTTTTAAGTGTATCTCAAGTGTATGTTCCCTTTTTATCTGATAGGTGAAACCAAAAAAATCATAAAAAATAAACTACGCTTCGCGCACTAACCGAACTTTCACACCTAAAAGACAATAAAATTTTATAACTTATAAATTATCAACGAAGGAAATCTATCGTTTGGTTAATGAGATATCACTAATTATATTTGAGAAATCACTTTTCAAAATTCTATTATGTACATACTTTTATAACCCAAGTTACAACATAACCAATAAACTTATTTTGATAAAAATTTCACAATGATGTGTAGCAAAGAAGGGTAAATGATATTCAACTAAAAATATAATGTTATATTTAATTATCGGGGTGAGAAAATGTTTGAATTAACACAAAAAAACGGAAGATAGGGATTAGTAAGGAATGCACCCAGGATTAAGATTACCTGCCGTGAAATCACTGACTTCACGGTTCAGTGACTCAGACTAAAAGATCGCTGAGAAGCAATTTGGAACACTGTGCGGTATCTCGAGAAGACTAATACGTAATTTTCCGGACCAATGAACGCCTTTGTCAGACAAAATACGGAATCAGCCATTTCAATTTCATGGCGTAAATGTAGATCGGATGCTACGGTCATTATTTCTCCCGTCATTGCCGTATTACATTGAATCGTTGCCTATTTTTTCAAGTAGTTTTGATTTTTATTGGAAGTCTTGTCAAATGTGCATCCAGCTGGATTTCCTCTGTTTTTATCATTGGTGCTCATTTAATTTTCAGTGGTGCACTAAATGTCATAATGCATAAATTTTGGTTATTTGCATAGTTCACCAATAATTAAACAATACTTTCCCCACATTTATTATCTTCGACATCAATATTATTCATCATTCACCAATCACCATCAGCTTGCGGGCGGTTGGAGGGGCTGCTGGTAGGGTCTGTTTTCTATCCCGCTTGTCCCTTTCTTTGCGGATTTCTGTCTGTGTCCTGGAATGAGATTACTGGGATTTGTCCAGGCGTTTTGTGAACTCGGGTTAGTTGCAAGTCGGATACAGATAGATTTCTGCTCTATCTTTTCCTATTTTTCTATTGTCTTTCTTTTTCTAAGCCACTTGTGAACCAAACGTCTCGCAGGTGGTTACACCTACATCTACCTATCTGTCCTTTTGTGTTGTTTTCTCAAGCTTCTTTATCTCATTGTGACGTCATATGTGTTTCAGTTTTACAAGAATTTCTGCTATTAAATTAAGTTTTATTTAAACCGATTGTAGTTAAATGACAAATTTTATTAGTAACAATAACAATGTTTCAACATTGCGGCAGACATGACTGACATCTTAACCTCTTTACCCCTTGCTCCGCATCAATGATTGTACCCGAGTGTGTTTCCAATTTATCACACATTCATATCATTATCGACAAGACGTCATCTCGTTCCATACCGTTGCAATCTATCTAATCCTGTTCCCGAATACTGCTTCAATAATGCCACAGTCATGCCTGACATCTTCAACATCCCCACAGTCACTTGTAAAGAATTTCAGCTATACGATTGTTGGTGCAACATTTTTCACTAAAAAACCAATATGATTTAATACACTAAAATTTTGGCATTCGGTATCAAATACAATTTTGAGAAAGTCTCTTTTCATAAAATCTAATAGGACGGAATCTCTGGACAATCATCAGGTAAATGTGATTAAAAATAGTATTAAACAATTCTGGAAGCTACGTAGATTCGGCTTTTATTCACCAATTTAGGGATTTTATATGCATCTATTTATATATTATTGAAGACTGATAATGAAATCGCTTATTAGGGAAATGGTTGTGGGCGCTGGTGTTGGTAAGGATTGTGACGATGGAGGTAGAATTGAGGATGAAGTAATTATGGTGATATATTTTAGGACTTGGATTCCAAATCATGCTTCGACATTCTGAAACCAAGTGAGTCCACATTAAGCCTTTCTTTCCACTGTCATTGTGGTCATTATTCATGTGAGATACTGAGAAACGTACTTCTACCGGTCGAAGTGCACTGGCTTTTTTAGTATTGAACCTCGTACATAAAAGTTACTCGGAGGTCTACGAATAACTGGATTGCAGTTGTATGGGATGTCGTCTAACGGTGACTTTGGTAACAAGAACGAATGTAATTGGCTTGACTCTTCCTTGTCGAATCACCTTAGGGGTAGGTCTGGAACTGTAACATTATTTGATCTCCGTCGCTGAATTTGCGTCTATCGTCATCTCCTTAACAACACCAACATCCATTGTCACCAATCTTGCATTGGGGTCTAAAATAACAATGCGATTTAATGTACATAATTTTTGGCATTCGGTATCAAATACATTTTGAGTCTCTTTTCATTAAATTTCATAGGACGGAACCTCTGGACAATCATTCGTTAAATGTGTAAAAATGTTATTGAACATTTCTGGAAGCTACCTAGATTGGGGTTTTATTCAACAATTTACGGATTTTTATGCATTTATTTATATGTTACTGCACGGTTAGGGCTTTAAAAATGGTCGTTTTAAAAAATATATCCCTTCGCAAGGCGTTTGAATCAATTTGTTCTCTCTCTCTGGCATATTTTCATTTTCGGCCTTCTTTTTGACCTACTTTCCATATTTCCATTGTTTCATTTTTTAATCTCGTTGCTTATTCTTTGTGAAAAAGCATTTTAATTATTGGATTATCTCTTTGATGTAATGGTAACACGAATGAACAATTAATCAGATCTTAGGTTCGATGCCCAATGGAGTAAGGTTAATTTTTGCGATGATCAGTTTTAATTTCATTCTGCTTAATCTAACAGTCTTACAATAACTACAATCCGTATAATGACTCTCATAATAATTTTTTTCGGAGTATAGTTCACTGATTGCTACAAGAAATAGTTATAAAAATTAATGCCGATATCTCGAGAAGACTAATACGTAATTTTCCGGACCAATGAACGCCTTTGTCAAACAAAATACGGAATCAGCCATGTCAATTTCATGGCGTAAATGTAGATCGGATGCTACGGTCATTATTTCTCCCGTCATTGCCGTATTACATTGAATCGTTGCCTATTTTTTCAAGTAGTTTTGATTTTTATTGGAAGTCTTGTCAAATGTGCATCCAGCTGGATTTCCTCTGTTTTTATCATTGGTGCACGTTTAATTTTCAGTGGTGCACTAAATGTCATAATGCATAAATTTTGGTTATTTGCATAGTTCACCAATAATTCAACAATACTTTCCCACATTTATTATCCTCGACATCAATATTATTCATCATTCACCAATCACCATCAGCTTGCGGGCGGTTGGAGGGGCTGCTGGTAGGGTCTGTTTTCTATCCCGCTTGTCCCTTTCTTTGCGGATTTCTGTCTGTGTCCTGGAATGAGATTACTGGGATTTTCCAGGCGTTTTGTGAACTCGGGTTAGTTGCAAGTCGGACACAGATAGATTTCTGCTCTATCTTTTCCTATTCTTCTATTGTCTTTCTTTTTCTAAGCCACTTGTGAACCAAACGTCTCGCAGGTGGTTACACCTACATCTACCTATCTGTCCTTTTGTGTTGTTTTCTCAAGCTTCTTTATCTCATTGTGACGTCATATGCGTTTCAGTTTTACAAGAATTTCTGCTATTAAATTAAGTTTTATTTAAACCGATTGTAATTAAAATGATAAATTTTATTAGTCACAATAACACTGCTTCAACATTGCGGCAGTCCTGACTGACATCTTAACCTCTTTACCCCTTTATCCGCATCAATGATTGTACCCGAGTGTTTTCCAATTTGTCACACATTCATATCATTATCGACAAGACGTCATCTCGTTCCTTACCGTTGCAATCTATCTAATACTGTTCCCGAATACTGCTTCAATAATGCCACAGTTCTGCCTGATATCTTCAACATCCCCACAGTCACTTGTAAAGAATTTCAGCTATACGATTGTTGGTGCAACATTTTTCACTAAAAAACCAATATGATTTAATACACTAAACTTTTGGCATTCGGTATCAAATACAATTTTGAGAAAGTCTCTTTTCATAAAATCTAATAGGACGGAATCTCTGGACAATCATCAGGTAAATGTGATTAAAAATAGTATTAAACAGTTCTGGAAGCTACGTAGATTCGGCTTTTATTCACCAATTTAGGGATTTTATATGCATCTATTTATATATTACGGAAGACTGATAATGAAATCGATTATGAGGGAAATGGTTGTGGGGGCTGGTGTTGGTAAGGATTGTGACGATGGAGGTAGAATTGGGGATGAAGTAATTGTGGTGATATACTTTAGGACTTGGATTCCAAATCATGCTTCGACATTCTGAAACCAAGTGAGTCCACATTAAGCCTTTCTTTCCACTGTCATTGTGGTCATTATTCATGTGAGATACTGAGAAACGTACTTCTACCGGTCGAAGTGCACTGGCTTTTTTAGTATTGAACCTCGTACATAAAGTTACTCGGAGGTCTAAGAATAACTGGATTGTATTTGTATGGGATGTTGTCTAACGGTGACTTTGATAACAAGAACGAATGTAATTGGCTTGACTATTCCTTGTCGAATCACCTTAGGGGTAGGTCAGAACTGTAACATTATTTGATCTCCGTCGCTGAATTTGCGTCTATCGTCATCTCCTTAACAACACCAACATCCATTGTCACCAATCTTGCATTGGGGTCTAACATAACAATGCGATTTAATGTACATAATTTTTGGCATTCGGTATCAAATACATTTTGAGTCTCTTTTCATTAAATTTCATAGGACGGAACCTCTGGACAATCATTCGTTAAATGTGTAAAAGTGTTATTGAACATTTCTGGAAGCTACCTAGATTGGGGTTTTATTCAACAATTTACGGATTTTTATGCATTTATTTATATGTTACTGCACGGTTAGGGCTTTAAAAATGGTCGTTTTAAAAATATATCCCTTCGCAAGGCGTTTGAATCAATTTGTTCTCTCTCTCTGGCATATTTTCATTTTCGGCCTTCTTTTTGACCTACTTTCCATATTTCCATTGTTTCATTTTTTAATCTCGTTGCTTATTCTTTGTGAAAAAGCATTTTAATTATTGGATTATCTCTTTGATGTAATGGTAACACGATTGACCAATTAATCAGATCTGAGGTTCGATGCCCAATGGAGTAAGGTTAATTTTTGCGATGATCTGTTTTAATTTCATTCTGCTTAATCTAACAGTCTTACAATAACTACAATCCGTATAATGACTCTCATAATAATTTTTTTCGGAGTATAGTTCACTGATTCACAAGAAATAGTTATAAAAATTAATGCCGGTATCTCGAGAAGACTATTACGTAATTTTCCGGACCCTTTAACGCCTTTGTCAGACAAAATACGGAATCAGCCATGTCAATTTCATGGCGTAAATGTAGATCGGATGCTACTGTCATTATTTCTCCCGTCATTGCCGTATTACATTGAATCGTTGCCTATTTTTTCAAGTAGTTTTGATTTTTATTGGAAGTCTTGTCAAATGTGCATCCAGCTGGATTTCCTCTGTTTTTATCATTGGTGCTAATTTAATTTTCAGTGGTGCACTAAATGTCATAATGCATAAATTTTGGTTATTTGCATAGTTCACCGATAATTCAACAATACTTTCCCACATTTATTATCCTCGACATCAATATTATTCATCATTCACCAATCACCATCAGCTTGCGGGCGGTTGGAGGGGCTGCTGGTAGGTCTGTTTTCTATCCCGCTTGTCCCTTTCTTTGCGGATTTCTGTCTGTGTCCTGGAATGAGATTACTGGGATTTGTCCAGGCGTTTTGTGAACTCGGGTTAGTTGCAAGTCGGATACAGATAGATTTCTGCTCTATCTTTTCCTATTCTTCTATTGTCTTTCTTTTTCTAAGCCACTTGTGAACCAAACGTCTCGCAGGTGGTTACACTACATCTACCTATCTGTCCTTTTGTGTTGTTTTCTCAAGCTTCTTTATCTCATTGTGACGTCATATGTGTTTCAGTTTTACAAGAATTTCTGCTATTAAATTAAGTTTTATTTAAACCGATTGTAGTTAAAATGACAAATTTTATTAGTAACAATAACACTGTTTCAACATTGCGGCAGTCATGACTGACATCTTAACCTCTTTACCCCTTCTCCGCATCAATGATTGTACCCGAGTGTTTTCCAATTTATCACACATTCATATCATTATCGACAGACGTCATCTCGTTCCTACCGTTGCAATCTATCTAATCCTGTTCCCGAATACTGCTTCAATAATGCCACAGTCATGCCTGACATCTTCAACATCCCCACAGTCACTTGTAAAGAATTTCAGCTATACGATTGTTGGTGCAACATTTTTCACTAAAAAACCAATATGATTTAATACACTAAACTTTTGGCATTCGGTATCAAATACAATTTTGAGAAAGTCTCTTTTCATAAAATCTAATAGGACGGAATCTCTGGACAATCATCAGGTAAATGTGATTAAAAATAGTATTAAACAGTTCTGGAAGCTACGTAGATTCGGCTTTTATTCACCAATTTAGGGATTTTATATGCATCTATTTATATAATTACTGAAGACTGATAATGAAATCGCTTATGAGGGAAATGGTTGTGGGGGCTGGTGTTGGTAAGGATTGTGACGATGGAGGTAGAATTGGGGATGAAGTAATTGTGGTGATATACTTTAGGACTTGGATTCCAAATCATGCTTCGACATTCTGAAACCAAGTGAGTCCACATTAAGCCTTTCTTTCCACTGTCATTGTGGTCATTATTCATGTGAGATACTGAGAAACGTACTTCTACCGGTCGAAGTGCACTGGCTTTTTTAGTATTGAACCTCGTACATAAAAGTTACTCGGAGGTCTACGAATAACTGGTTTGTATTTGTATGGGATGTTGTCTAACGTGACTTTGGTAACAAGAACGAATGTAATTGGCTTGACTCTTCCTTGTCGAATCACCTTAGGGCTAGGTCTGAAACTGTAACATTATTTGATCTCCGTCGCTGAATTTGCGTCTATCGTCATTCCTTAACAACACCAACATCTATTGTCACCAATCTTCCATTGGGGTCTAAAAAAATAATGCAATTTAATGTACATAATTTTTGGCATTCGGTATCAAATACATTTTGAGTCTCTTTTCATGAAATTTCATAGGACGGTACCTCTGGACAATCATTCGTTAAATGTGTAAAAGTGTTATTGAACATTTCTGGAAGCTACCTAGATTGGTGTTTTATTCAACAATTTACGGATTTTTATGCATCTATTTATATGTTACTGCACGGTTAGGGCTTTAAAAATGGTCGTTTTAAAAAAATATATCCCTTCGCAAGGCGTTTGAATCAATTTGTTCTCTCTCTCTGGCATATTTTCATTTTCGGCCTTCTTTTTGACCTACTTTCCATATTTCCATTGTTTCATTTTTTAATCTCGTTGCTTATTCTTTGTGAAAAAGCATTTTAATTATTGGATTATCTCTTTGATGTAATGGTAACACGAATGACCAATTAATCAGATCTTAGGTTCGATGCCCAATGGAGTAAGGTTAATTTTTGCGATGATCTGTTTTAATTTCATCTGCTTAATCTAACAGTCTTACAATAACTACAATCCGTATAATGACGCTCATAATAATTTTTTTCGGAATATAGTTCACTGATTCACAAGAAATAGTTATAAAAATTAATGCCGGTACTCGAGAAGACTAATACGTAATTTTTCCGGACCATGAACGCTTTGTCAGACAAAATACGGAATCAGCCATGTCAATTTCATGGCGTAAATGTAGATCGGATGCTACTGTCATATTTCTCCGTCATTGCCGTATTACATTGAATCGTTGCCTAATTTTTTCAAGTAGTTTTGATTTTTATTGAAGTCTTGTCAAATGTTGCATCAGCTGGATTTCCTCTGTTTTTATCATGTGCTAATTTAATTTTCAGTGGTGCACTAAATGTCTAATGCTTAAAATTTGGTTATTTGCATAGTTCACCGATAATTCAACAATACTTTCCCACATTTTATTATCCTCGACATCAATATTATTCATCATTCCAATCACCATCAGCTTGCGGCGGTTGGATGGGGCTGCTGGTAGGGTCTGTTTTCTATCCCGCTTGTCCCTTTCTTTGCGGATTTCTGTCTGTGTCCTGGAATGAGATTACTGGGATTTGTCCAGGCGTTTTGTGAACTCGGGTTAGTTGCAAGTCGGATACAGATAGATTTCTGCTCTATCTTTTCCTATTCTTCTATTGTCTTTCTTTTTCTAAGCCACTTGTGAACCAAACGTCTCGCAGGTCGTTACACCTACATCTACCTTTCTGTCATTTTGTGTTGTTTTCTCATGCTTCTTTATCTCATTGTGACGTCATATGTGTTTCAGTTTTACCAGAATTTCTGCTATTAAATTAAGTTTTATTTAAACCGATTGTAGTTATAATGACAAATTTTATTACTAACAATAACACTGTTTCAACATTGCGGCAGTCATGACTGACATCTTAACCTCTTTACCCCTTGCTCCGCATCAATGATTGTACCCGAGTGTTTTCCAATTTATCACACATTCATATCATTATCGACAAGACGTCATCTCGTTCCTACCGTTGCAATCTATCTAATCCTGTTCCCGAATACTGCTTCAATAATGCCACAGTCATGCCTGACATCTTCAATATCCCCACAGTCACTTGTAAAGAATTTCAGCTATACGATTGTTGGTGCATCATTTTTCACAAAAAAAAACAATATGATTTAATACACTAAACTTTTGGCATTCGGTATCAAATACAATTTTGAGAAAGTCTCTTTCATAAAATCTAATAGGACGGAATCTCTGGACAATCATCAGGTAAATGTGATTAAAAATAGTATTAAACAGTTCTGGAAGCTACGTAGATTCGGCTTTTATTCACCAATTTAGGATTTTATATTCATCTATTTATATATTACTGAAGACTGATAATGAAATCGCTTATGAGGGAAATGGTTGTGGGCGCTGGTGTTGGTAAGGATTGTGACGATGGAGGTAGAATTGGGGATGAAGTAATTGTGGTGATATACTTTAGGACTTGGATTCCAAATCATGCTTCGACATTCTGAAACCAAGTGAGTCCACATTAAGCCTTTCTTTCCACTGTCATTGTGGTCATTATTCATGTGAGATACTGAGAAACGTACTTCTACCGGTCGAAGTGCACTGGCTTTTTTAGTATTGAACCTCGTACATAAAAGTTACTCGGAGGTCTACGAATAACTGGTTTGTATTTGTATGGGATGTTGTCTAACGGTGACTTTGGTAACAAGAACGAATGTAATTGGCTTGACTCTTCCTTGTCGAATCACCTTAGGGCTAGGTCTGAAACGTAACATTATTTGATCTCCGTCGCTGAATTTGCGTCTATCGTCATCTCCTTAACAACACCAACATCATTGTCACCAATCTTCCATTGGGGTCTAAAAAATAATGCAATTTAATGTACATAATTTTTGGCATTCGGTATCAAATACATTTTGAGTCTCTTTTCATGAAATTTCATAGGACGGTACCTCTGGACTATCATTCGTTAAATGTGTAAAAGTGTTATTGAACATTTCTGGAAGCTACCTAGATTGGGGTTTTATTCAACAATTTACGGATTTTTATGCATTATTTATATGTTACTGCACGGTTAGGGCTTTAAAAATGGTCGTTTTAAAAAATATATCCCTTCGCAAGGCGTTTGAATCAATTTGTTCTCTCTCTCTGGCATATTTTCATTTTCGGCCTTCTTTTTGACCTACTTTCCATATTTCCATTGTTTCATTTTTAATCTCGTTGCTTATTCTTTGTGAAAAAGCATTTTAATTATTGGATTATCTCTTTGATGTAATGGTAACACGAATGACCAATTAATCAGATCTGAGGTTCGATGCCCAATGGAGTAAGGTTAATTTTTGCGATGATCTGTTTTAATTTCATTCTGCTTAATCTAACAGTCTTACAATAACTACAATCCGTATAATGACGCTCATAATAATTTTTTTTCGGAATATAGTTCACTGATTCACAAGAAATAGTTATAAAAATTAATGCCGGTATCTCGAGAAGACTAATACGTAATTTTCCGGACCAATGAACGCCTTTGTCAGACAAAATACGGAATCAGCCATGTCAATTTCATGGCTAAATGTAGATCGGATGCTACTGTCATTATTTCTCCCGTCATTGCCGTATTACATTGAATCGTTGCCTATTTTTTCAAGTAGTTTTGATTTTTATTGGAAGTCTTGTCAAATGTGCATCCAGCTGGATTTCCTCTGTTTTTATCATTGGTGCTATTTAATTTTCAGTGCGTGCACTAAATGTCATAATGCATAAATTTTGGTTATTTGCATAGTTCACCAATAATTCAACAATACTTTCCCACATTTATTATCCTCGACATCAATATTATTCATCATTCACCAATCACCATCAGCTTGCGGGCGGTTGGAGGGGCTGCTGGTAGGGTCTGTTTTCTATCCCGCTTGTCCCTTCTTTGCGGATTTCTGTCTGTGTCCTGGAATGAGATTACTGGGATTTGTCCAGGCGTTTTGTGAACTCGGGTTAGTTGCAAGTCGGATACAGATAGATTTCTGCTCTATCTTTTCCTATTCTTCTATTGTCTTTCTTTTTCTAAGCCACTTGTGAACCAAACGTCTCGCAGGTGGTTACACCTACATCTACCTATCTGTCCTTTTGTGTTGTTTTCTCAAGCTTCTTTATCTCATTGTGACGTCATATGTGTTTCAGTTTTACAAGAATTTCTGATATTAAATTAAGTTTTATTTAAACCGATTGTAGTTAAAATGACAAATTTTATTAGTAACAATAATACTGTTTCAACATTGCGGCAGTCATGACTGACATCTTAACCTCTTTACCCCTTCCTCCGCATCAATGATTGTACCCGAGTGTTTTCCAATTTATCACACATTCATATCATTATCGACAAGACGTCATCTCGTTCCATACCGTTGCAATCTATCTAATCCTGTTCCCGAATACTGCTTCAATAATGCCACAGTCATGCCTGACATCTTCAACATCCCCACAGTCACTTGTAAAGAATTTCAGCTATACGATTGTTGGTGCAACATTTTTCACTAAAAAACCAATATGATTTAATACACTAAACTTTTGGCATTCGGTATCAAATACAATTTTGAGAAAGTCTCTTTTCATAAAATCTAATAGGACGGAATCTCTGGACAATCATCAGGTAAATGTGATTAAAAATAGTATTAAACAGTTCTGGAAGCTACGTAGATTCGGCTTTTATTCACCAATTTAGGGATTTTATATGCATCTATTTATATATTACTGAAGACTGATAATGAAATCGCTTATGAGGGAAATGGTTGTGGGGGCTGGTGTTGGTAAGGATTGTGACGATGGAGGTAGAATTGGGGATGAAGTAATTGTGGTGATATACTTTAGGACTTGGATTCCAAATCATGCTTCGACATTCTGAAACCAAGTGAGTCCACATTAAGCCTTTCTTTCCACTGTCATTGTGGTCATTATTCATGTGAGATACTGAGAAACGTACTTCTACCGGTCGAAGTGCACTGGCTTTTTTAGTATTGAACCTCGTACATAAAAGTTACTCGGAGGTCTACGAATAACTGGTTTGTATTTGTATGGGATGTTGTCTAACGGTGACTTTGGTAACAAGAACGAATGTAATTGGCTTGACTCTTCCTTGTCGAATCACCTTAGGGCTAGGTCTGAAACTGTAACATTATTTGATCTCCGTCGCTGAATTTGCGTCTATCGTCATCTCCTTAACAACACCAACATCTATTGTCACCAATCTTCCATTGGGGTCTAAAAAAAATAATTTTGAGTCTCTTTTCATGAAATTTCATAGGACGGTACCTCTGGACAATCATTCGTTAAATGTGTAAAAGTGTTATTGAACATTTCTGGAAGCTACCTAGATTGGGGTTTTATTCAACAATTTACGGATTTTTATGCATCTATTTATATGTTACTGCACGGTTAGGGCTTTAAAAATGGTCGTTTTAAAAAATATATCCCTTCGCAAGGCGTTTGAATCAATTTGTTCTCTCTCTCTGGCATATTTTCATTTTCGGCCTTCTTTTTGACCTACTTTCCATATTTCCATTGTTTCATTTTTTAATCTCGTTGCTTATTCTTTGTGAAAAAGCATTTTAATTATTGGATTATCTCTTTGATGTAATGGTAACACGAATGACCAATTAATCAGATCTTAGGTTCGATGCCCAATGGAGTAAGGTTAATTTTTGCGATGATCTGTTTTAATTTCATTCTGCTTAATCTAACAGTCTTACAATAACTACAATCCGTATAATGACGCTCATAATAATTTTTTTTCGGAATATAGTTCACTGATTCACAAGAAATAGTTATAAAAATTAATGCCGGTATCTCGAGAAGACTAATACGTAATTTTCCGGACCAATGAACGCCTTTGTCAGACAAAATACGGAATCAGCCATGTCAATTTCATGGCGTAAATGTAGATCGGATGCTACTGTCATTATTTCTCCCGTCATTGCCGTATTACATTGAATCGTTGCCTATTTTTTCAAGTAGTTTTGATTTTTATTGGAAGTCTTGTCAAATGTGCATCCAGCTGGATTTCCTCTGTTTTTATCATTGGTGCTAATTTAATTTTCAGTGGTGCACTAAATGTCATAATGCATAAATTTTGGTTATTTGCATAGTTCACCAATAATTCAACAATACTTTCCCACATTTATTATCCTCGACATCAATATTATTCATCATTCACCAATCACCATTAGCTTGCGGGCGGTTGGAGGGGCTGATGGTAGGGTCTGTTTTCTATCCCGCTTGTCCCTTTCTTTGCGGATTTCTGTCTGTGTCCTGGAATGAGATTACTGGGATTTGTCCAGGCGTTTTGTGAACTCGGGTTAGTTGCAAGTCGGATACAGATAGATTTCTGCTCTATCTTTTCCTATTCTTCTATTGTCTTTCTTTTTCTAAGCCACTTGTGAACCAAACGTCTCGCAGGTGGTTACACCTACATCTACCTATCTGTCCTTTTGTGTTGTTTTCTCAAGCTTCTTTATCTCATTGTGACGTCATATGTGTTTCAGTTTTACAAGAATTTCTGCTATTAAATTAAGTTTTATTTAAACCGATTGTAGTTAAAATGACAAATTTTATTAGTAACAATAACACTGTTTCAACATTGCGGCAGTCATGACTGACATCTTAACCTCTTTACCCCTTGCTCCGCATCAATGATTGTACCCGAGTGTTTTCCAATTTATCACACATTCATATCATTATCGACAAGACGTCATCTCGTTCCATACCGTTGCAATCTATCTAATCCTGTTCCCGAATACTGCTTCAATAATGCCACAGTCATGCCTGACATCTTCAACATCCCCACAGTCACTTGTAAAGAATTTCAGCTATACGATTGTTGGTGCAACATTTTTCACTAAAAAACCAATATGATTTAATACACTAAACTTTTGGCATTCGGTATCAAATACAATTTTGAGAAAGTCTCTTTTCATAAAATCTAATAGGACGGAATCTCTGGACAATCATCAGGTAAATGTGATTAAAAATAGTATTAAACAGTTCTGGAAGCTACGTAGATTCGGCTTTTATTCACCAATTTAGGGATTTTATATGCATCTATTTATATATTACTGAAGACTGATAATGAAATCGCTTATGAGGGAAATGGTTGTGGGGGCTGGTGTTGGTAAGGATTGTGACGATGGAGGTAGAATTGGGGATGAAGTAATTGTGGTGATATACTTTAGGACTTGGATTCCAAATCATGCTTCGACATTCTGAAACCAAATGAGTCCACATTAAGCCTTTCTTTCCACTGTCATTGTGGTCATTATTCATGTGAGATACTGAGAAACGTACTTCTACCGGTCGAAGTGCACTGGCTTTTTTAGTATTGAAACTCGTACATAAAAGTTACTCGGAGGTCTACGAATAACTGGTTTGTATTTGTATGGGATGTTGTCTAACGGTGACTTTGGTAACAAGAACGAATGTAATTGGCTTGACTCTTCCTTGTCGAATCACCTTAGGGCTAGGTCTGAAACTGTAACATTATTTGATCTCCGTCGCTGAATTTGCGTCTATCGTCATCTCCTTAACAACACCAACATCTATTGTCACCAATCTTCCATTGGGGTCTAAAAAAATAATGCAATTTAATGTACATAATTTTTGGCATTCGGTATCAAATACATTTTGAGTCTCTTTTCATGAAATTTCATAGGACGGTACCTCTGGACAATCATTCGTTAAATGTGTAAAAGTCATGGCTTACTCTACTCAGGCCTCCCGATTATGCAGGCAGTTAAAAATGTGGAGGCGAGAATGCCAACCCATTAAAGGAGGGAGTAAAAAGTAACAGCCCTAAACTTGGATTAGGTTTTAAAGAAAGAGGGAAAATTATATTTAACACCACAATCATTATATTGTGTTTTTTCAATTGCGAAATGTACTAGAATTAATATTAGATAAATACTTTAAATTTTATTATTGTTTTTTCCTGTATAAATCTTATCGGAGGAGGAAAAGAGAACGGCATGTTTACTGCCGCAAACAAAATGGCAGCCTCCTATCGGTGTCAATTTCAAATTACTGTTGTGTCTAATTTGTAATTTTTCACTTTGGATTACTTTTCCTCATATCGTATGCAAGTATAACTCTATTTGTTTATTATTTTACCTGCTTTTTAAATTGAATTAACTTTATAATCAAGATTGCTAGTCTAGTCTAACTCTGTTCGCTTACTCTTCTCTGACTGACTCAAAGTGAAAGTAAAGAGACTTCTTAGAATATAAGTTGTCTTCGTCTGCATTAGGTCCCATAATTATACAGGTCTAGACTAAACATGGGGAGAAAATGTTGTGTTACGGGTTGCCATTCAAATTATAAATCAACTGATAAAATTACTGTTTATAGACTTCCTAAAAATTTAGAAGAACGTGAAAGGTGGATGAAAGCAATACCCCGTGACAATATCCCAAACACATCAAACACTGTTGTTTGCATCAAACATTTTCCTGAAGGGTTTGAAACAATTTCAGTCAAAGGAAGATTAAGACCAAAAGACCCTCCTTCTATTTTTGATAACATTCCAAGAAGTTTAGTACCAACACCACCACCACTTCCTAGAACAACTACAAAGTCAAGCTCGTTGTCATCAACCAGATGAATTGAATGAATTTATTAAACAAGATGTTGTAGACTTTGATACTTTGTGCTCTTCTATAGCTGGTCGACAATTTCCTTGCGAGATTCTTTTGTAAGCAACAATTGTTTATTCATACAATCAACAGATTACTTGCATTCTTCTGGCATTCCAAGGTTTATGTTAAAAATCAACCCTGATCAAAGCTTCGATGGATATCACGCAGGAGTAAAAACATCAATAACACCGCTTTCAAGAAACAGGATTACAAAAGTTGCACGATGGTCACAACTTGAGGCTTCTTTAGATTATCTTAATTCTTTGGAACTGAATCACAAAAAGTCTGTTTTGTTAGAACAATGTTCAACTTTGAATACAGTTGCAGTAAAACATGTGAAATATTCACCTGATATCATAGTACGAGCTTTTGAATATTTAGCTACTTCCCGATCTTTATATAATCGTCTTCGTGAGGATTTTGGTTTACCAAGCCAAACCACCCTAAACAGAATATCATCTAAAGTAAACAATACCAGCGATTTAACTTTTTTAACAAGTGTCTTTTCTTCCTTAGAGGAACAGCAAAAAAATATATATTTATTGATAGATGAAGTCTATGTTAAACCTCTCCTAACATATCATGGAGGAAAACTGTTCGGAAAATCTGTTAATAAGCCAGAAGAACTTGCAACAACAGTTTTAGGGTTTATGTTAGTTTCACCTTTTGGTGGTCCATCATATTTAATTAAAATGCTGCCTGTGCGTAACCTGGACTCACAATTTATGTTTGATCAAACAAATGAGCTATTGAATAATATAAAAAAAGCAGGTGGAACTGTAGTATCTATCATTTGTGATAATAATAGAATCAATCAATCGTTTTTCAAATTATTTTCTTTAGAATCTCCTTGGAAGACAACCGACAATATATTTTTATTATACGATTTTGTACATATAGTTAAAAACATAAGAAATAACTGGCTCACAGAAAAAACGGGACAACTTGTTTTTGAGGATAATGGAGATGAATTTACAGCTAAATGGGAACACATACAGAAACTACAGCAAATGGAAGATGAAAGTCTAGTGAAGATGTCAAAATTAAATTATCAGTCTGCTAATCCCAAACCTATTGAGAGACAAAAAGTTCAAACCTGTCTGAATGTTTTCTGTGAGGAGACTAAGGTAGCATTAATAGAACACCCTGGAATGCAAGATGAAAATGTGGACGGAACAGTAAATTTTATATCTAAGGTAATTGAATTTTGGAAAATTATGAATGTAAAATCACGCTTTGAAGACAAACGATTCAAAGATCCATTACGCGCAGCCATTTCTACTGATAAAGATTTAGGATTAAAAATACTTAAGGATTTTTCTGATTTTGCTTCTCAATTACAAAGCCAACAGGGTAAAAGAGAGAAAAAATTTACTCGTGATACTTCTTTAGCCATTCAGCATACATGTAAAGGAATTATTGAACTAACAAAGTATTTATTGGAGTCTTCTGAATATGTTCTTCTTGGAAAATTTACAACTGATCCCATAGAAAAAGCTTTTGGTAAATTGAGACAAGGCAGTGGTGGTACTTATTTCATTAATGTCCAGCAAATTCTTGAAAAAGTTAATATCTTTCAAACTAAATTACTACTTCGTCTACGTTTTGATATTGACGAGCTTTCTTCTGAGTCAGGTCATTCTTGTGACAAATGTGGATTTGTGTGGTCAGAAGAAGTTTGTGAAATTGTTGACAATTTCCCAGATCTAGAATCTTCCGTCAAAGATGAAGTAAAACAAAGTTTAGTATACATTGCTGGTTATGTCACACGTAAGGATCACGCAGGTGAAGAGGAGGACGTTTTATTTACCTATTTTAATAAGTTTGGATCTTATACATCAAATTTAGACAGAGGGGGTTTGAAGAAGGCAAATGATTTAACCTGTCAGTGGACAATTTTTTCCTACATTATTTTTCAGTCTATTGCAAACAACGTGTGTCGAAATTCATTAAGTAATACTTTGTATAAAATTTCGGAAATGTTTGATTTTCAAATTAAAGAGCACCACTGTAACATATTGAGCAACATATTGCTTAACAATTACTGCAAGTTGTCCAACATGCCATCTGACAAGGAGCCAAAACAAAAGATTTTAAAGCTATCATAGAGGTAAATCTTGTATTCAAATTCTTTTTATTATTTTTTTCTCAAAAATAATATTTCTGGCTTTTTAAATGGCTTATAGTACTCATACAGTGCCTAAATGAGTATATTAATGATTTTATTAGATAACTGCATTGTTTACCATTAAAAACCCAACTGTTAAGATAAACCTGTTATCGCCTCCACATTTTGTCTACTGCCGCACGTTGGTCAGGCCTGAGTAGAGTAAGCCATGGTAAAAGTGTTATTGAACATTTCTGGAAGCTACCTAGATTGGGGTTTTATTCAACAATTTACGGATTTTTATGCATCTATTTATATGTTACTGCACGGTTAGGGCTTTAAAAATGGTCGTTTTAAAAAATATATCCCTTCGCAAGGCGTTTGAATCAATTTGTTCTCTCTCTCTGGCATATTTTCATTTTCGGCCTTCTTTTTGACCTACTTTCCATATTTCCATTGTTTCATTTTTTAATCTCGTTGCTTATTCTTTGTGAAAAAGCATTTTAATTATTGGATTATCTCTTTGATGTAATGGTAACACGAATGACCAATTAATCAGATCTTAGGTTCGATGCCCAATGGAGTAAGGTTAATTTTTGCGATGATCTGTTTTAATTTCATTCTGCTTAATCTAACAGTCTTACAATAACTACAATCCGTATAATGACGCTCATAATAATTTTTTTTCGGAATATAGTTCACTGATTCACAAGAAATAGTGATAAAAATTAATGCCGGTATCTCGAGAAGACTAATACGTAATTTTCCGGACCAATGAACGCCTTTGTCAGACAAAATACGGAATCAGCCATGTCAATTTCATGGCGTAAATGTAGATCGGATGCTACTGTCATTATTTCTCCCGTCATTGCCGTATTACATTGAATCGTTGCCTATTTTTTCAAGTAGTTTTGATTTTTATTGGAAGTCTTGTCAAATGTGCATCCAGCTGGATTTCCTCTGTTTTTATCATTGGTGCTAATTTAATTTTCAGTGGTGCACTAAATGTCATAATGCATAAATTTTGGTTATTTGCATAGTTCACCAATAATTCAACAATACTTTCCCACATTTATTATCCTCGACATCAATATTATTCATCATTCACCAATCACCATCAGCTTGCGGGCGGTTGGAGGGGCTGCTGGTAGGGTCTGTTTTCTATCCCGCTTGTCCCTTTCTTTGCGGATTTCTGTCTGTGTCCTGGAATGAGATTACTGGGATTTGTCCAGGCGTTTTGTGAACTCGGGTTAGTTGCAAGTCGGATACAGATAGATTTCTGCTCTATCTTTTCCTATTCTTCTATTGTCTTTCTTTTTCTAAGCCACTTGTGAACCAAACGTCTCGCAGGTGGTTACACCTACATCTACCTATCTGTCCTTTTGTGTTGTTTTCTCAAGCTTCTTTATCTCATTGTGACGTCATATGTGTTTCAGTTTTACAAGAATTTCTGCTATTAAATTAAGTTTTATTTAAACCGATTGTAGTTAAAATGACAAATTTTATTAGTAACAATAACACTGTTTCAACATTGCGGCAGTCATGACTGACATCTTAACCTCTTTACCCCTTGCTCCGCATCAATGATTGTACCCGAGTGTTTTCCAATTTATCACACATTCATATCATTATCGACAAGACGTCATCTCGTTCCATACCGTTGCAATCTATCTAATCCTGTTCCCGAATACTGCTTCAATAATGCCACAGTCATGCCTGACATCTTCAACATCCCCACAGTCACTTGTAAAGAATTTCAGCTATACGATTGTTGGTGCAACATTTTTCACTAAAAAACCAATATGATTTAATACACTAAACTTTTGGCATTCGGTATCAAATACAATTTTGAGAAAGTCTCTTTTCATAAAATCTAATAGGACGGAATCTCTGGACAATCATCAGGTAAATGTGATTAAAAATAGTATTAAACAGTTCTGGAAGCTACGTAGATTCGGCTTTTATTCACCAATTTAGGGAT
The DNA here is from genome assembly GCF_034508935.2 of Berghia stephanieae. Lineage (NCBI taxonomy): Eukaryota > Metazoa > Mollusca > Gastropoda > Nudibranchia > Aeolidiidae > Berghia > Berghia stephanieae. The sequence continues at coordinate 37,804,679 of NC_088360.1, forward strand.
TTTATATGCATCTATTTATATATTACTGAAGACTGATAATGAAATCGCTTATGAGGGAAATGGTTGTGGGGGCTGGTGTTGGTAAGGATTGTGACGATGGAGGTAGAATTGGGGATGAAGTAATTGTGGTGATATACTTTAGGACTTGGATTCCAAATCATGCTTCGACATTCTGAAACCAAGTGAGTCCACATTAAGCCTTTCTTTCCACTGTCATTGTGGTCATTATTCATGTGAGATACTGAGAAACGTACTTCTACCGGTCGAAGTGCACTGGCTTTTTTAGTATTGAACCTCGTACATAAAAGTTACTCGGAGGTCTACGAATAACTGGTTTGTATTTGTATGGGATGTTGTCTAACGGTGACTTTGGTAACAAGAACGAATGTAATTGGCTTGACTCTTCCTTGTCGAATCACCTTAGGGCTAGGTCTGAAACTGTAACATTATTTGATCTCCGTCGCTGAATTTGCGTCTATCGTCATCTCCTTAACAACACCAACATCTATTGTCACCAATCTTCGCATTGGGGTCTAAAAAATAATTTTGAGTCTCTTTTCATGAAATTTCATAGGACGGTACCTCTGGACAATCATTCGTTAAATGTGTAAAAGTGTTATTGAACATTTCTGGAAGCTACCTAGATTGGGGTTTTATTCAACAATTTACGGATTTTTATGCATCTATTTATATGTTACTGCACGGTTAGGGCTTTAAAAATGGTCGTTTTAAAAAATATATCCCTTCGCAAGGCGTTTGAATCAATTTGTTCTCTCTCTCTGGCATATTTTCATTTTCGGCCTTCTTTTTGACCTACTTTCCATATTTCCATTGTTTCATTTTTTAATCTCGTTGCTTATTCTTTGTGAAAAAGCATTTTAATTATTGGATTATCTCTTTGATGTAATGGTAACACGAATGACCAATTAATCAGATCTTAGGTTCGATGCCCAATGGAGTAAGGTTAATTTTTGCGATGATCTGTTTTAATTTCATTCTGCTTAATCTAACAGTCTTACAATAACTACAATCCGTATAATGACGCTCATAATAATTTTTTTTCGGAATATAGTTCACTGATTCACAAGAAATAGTTATAAAAATTAATGCCGGTATCTCGAGAAGACTAATACGTAATTTTCCGGACCAATGAACGCCTTTGTCAGACAAAATACGGAATCAGCCATGTCAATTTCATGGCGTAAATGTAGATCGGATGCTACTGTCATTATTTCTCCCGTCATTGCCGTATTACATTGAATCGTTGCCTATTTTTTCAAGTAGTTTTGATTTTTATTGGAAGTCTTGTCAAATGTGCATCCAGCTGGATTTCCTCTGTTTTTATCATTGGTGCTAATTTAATTTTCAGTGGTGCACTAAATGTCATAATGCATAAATTTTGGTTATTTGCATAGTTCACCAATAATTCAACAATACTTTCCCACATTTATTATCTCGACATCAATATTATTCATCATTCACCAATCACCATCAGCTTGCGGGCGGTTGGAGGGGCTGCTGGTAGGGTCTGTTTTCTATCCGCTTGTCCCTTTCTTTGCGGATTTCTGTCTGTGTCCTGGAATGAGATTACTGGGATTTGTCCAGGCGTTTTGTGAACTCGGGTTAGTTGCAAGTCGGATACAGATAGATTTCTGCTCTATCTTTTCCTATTCTTCTATTGTCTTTCTTTTTCTAAGCCACTTGTGAACCAAACGTCTCGCAGGTGGTTACACCTACATCTACCTATCTGTCCTTTTGTGTTGTTTTCTCAAGCTTCTTTATCTCATTGTGACGTCATATGTGTTTCAGTTTTACAAGAATTTCTGCTATTAAATTAAGTTTTATTTAAACGATTGTAGTTAAAATGACAAATTTTATTAGTAACAATAACACTGTTTCAACATTGCGGCAGTCATGACTGACATCTTAACCTCTTTACCCCTTGCTCCGCATCAATGATTGTACCCGAGTGTTTTCCAATTTATCACACATTCATATCATTATCGACAAGACGTCATCTCGTTCCATACCGTTGCAATCTATCTAATCCTGTTCCCGAATACTGCTTCAATAATGCCACAGTCATGCCTGACATCTTCAACATCCCCACAGTCACTTGTAAAGAATTTCAGCTATACGATTGTTGGTGCAACATTTTTCACTAAAAAACCAATATGATTTAATACACTAAACTTTTGGCATTCGGTATCAAATACAATTTTGAGAAAGTCTCTTTTCATAAAATCTAATAGGACGGAATCTCTGGACAATCATCAGGTAAATGTGATTAAAAATAGTATTAAACAGTTCTGGAAGCTACGTAGATTCGGCTTTTATTCACCAATTTAGGGATTTTATATGCATCTATTTATATATTACTGAAGACTGATAATGAAATCGCTTATGAGGGAAATGGTTGTGGGGGCTGGTGTTGGTAAGGATTGTGACGATGGAGGTAGAATTGGGGATGAAGTAATTGTGGTGATATACTTTAGGACTTGGATTCCAAATCATGCTTCGACATTCTGAAACCAAGTGAGTCCACATTAAGCCTTTCTTTCCACTGTCATTGTGGTCATTATTCATGTGAGATACTGAGAAACGTACTTCTACCGGTCGAAGTGCACTGGCTTTTTTAGTATTGAACCTCGTACATAAAAGTTACTCGGAGGTCTACGAATAACTGGTTTGTATTTGTATGGGATGTTGTCTAACGGTGACTTTGGTAACAAGAACGAATGTAATTGGCTTGACTCTTCCTTGTCGAATCACCTTAGGGCTAGGTCTGAAACTGTAACATTATTTGATCTCCGTCGCTGAATTTGCGTCTATCGTCATCTCCTTAACAACACCAACATCTATTGTCACCAATCTTCCATTGGGGTCTAAAAAAATATGCATTAATGTATAATTTTGGATCGGTATCATCTTTGGTCTCTTCATGAAATTTCATAGGACGGTACCTCTGGACAATCATTCGTTAAATGTGTAAAAGTGTTATTGAACATTTCTGGAAGCTACCTAGATTGGGGTTTTATTCAACAATTTACGGATTTTTATGCATCTATTTATATGTTACTGCACGGTTAGGGCTTTAAAAATGGTCGTTTTAAAAAATATATCCCTTCGCAAGGCGTTTGAATCAATTTGTTCTCTCTCTCTGGCATATTTTCATTTTCGGCCTTCTTTTTGACCTACTTTCCATATTTCCATTGTTTCATTTTTTAATCTCGTTGCTTATTCTTTGTGAAAAAGCATTTTAATTATTGGATTATCTCTTTGATGTAATGGTAACACGAATGACCAATTAATCAGATCTTAGGTTCGATGCCCAATGGAGTAAGGTTAATTTTTGCGATGATCTGTTTTAATTTCATTCTGCTTAATCTAACAGTCTTACAATAACTACAATCCGTATAATGACGCTCATAATAATTTTTTTTCGGAATATAGTTCACTGATTCACAAGAAATAGTTATAAAAATTAATGCCGGTATCTCGAGAAGACTAATACGTAATTTTCCGGACCAATGAACGCCTTTGTCAGACAAAATACGGAATCAGCCATGTCAATTTCATGGCGTAAATGTAGATCGGATGCTACTGTCATTATTTCTCCCGTCATTGCCGTATTACATTGAATCGTTGCCTATTTTTTCAAGTAGTTTTGATTTTTATTGGAAGTCTTGTCAAATGTGCATCCAGCTGGATTTCCTCTGTTTTTATCATTGGTGCTAATTTAATTTTCAGTGGTGCACTAAATGTCATAATGCATAAATTTTGGTTATTTGCATAGTTCACCAATAATTCAACAATACTTTCCCACATTTATTATCCTCGACATCAATATTATTCATCATTCACCAATCACCATCAGCTTGCGGGCGGTTGGAGGGGCTGCTGGTAGGGTCTGTTTTCTATCCGCTTGTCCCTTTCTTTGCGGATTTCTGTCTGTGTCCTGGAATGAGATTACTGGGATTTGTCCAGGCGTTTTGTGAACTCGGGTTAGTTGCAAGTCGGATACAGATAGATTTCTGCTCTATCTTTTCCTATTCTTCTATTGTCTTTCTTTTTCTAAGCCACTTGTGAACCAAACGTCTCGCAGGTGGTTACACCTACATCTACCTATCTGTCCTTTTGTGTTGTTTTCTCAAGCTTCTTTATTCATTGTGACGTCATATGTGTTTCAGTTTTACAAGAATTTCTGCTATTAAATTAAGTTTTATTTAAAAGATTTTATTAAAATGACAAATTTTATAGAACAATAACACTGTTTCAACATTGCGGCAGTCATGACTGACATCTTAACTCTTACCCTTTCCGCATCAATGATTGTACCGAGTGTTTTCCAATTTTCACACATTCATATCATTATCGACAAGACGTCATCTCGTTCCATACCGTTGCAATCTATCTAATCCTGTTCCCGAATACTGCTTCAATAATGCCACAGTCATGCCTGACATCTTCAACATCCCCACAGTCACTTGTAAAGAATTTCAGCTATACGATTGTTGGTGCAACATTTTTCACTAAAAAACCAATATGATTTAATACACTAAACTTTTGGCATTCGGTATCAAATACAATTTTGAGAAAGTCTCTTTTCATAAAATCTAATAGGACGGAATCTCTGGACAATCATCAGGTAAATGTGATTAAAAATAGTATTAAACAGTTCTGGAAGCTACGTAGATTCGGCTTTTATTCACCAATTTAGGGATTTTATATGCATCTATTTATATATTACTGAAGACTGATAATGAAATCGCTTATGAGGGAAATGGTTGTGGGGGCTGGTGTTGGTAAGGATTGTGACGATGGAGGTAGAATTGGGGATGAAGTAATTGTGGTGATATACTTTAGGACTTGGATTCCAAATCATGCTTCGACATTCTGAAACCAAGTGAGTCCACATTAAGCCTTTCTTTCCACTGTCATTGTGGTCATTATTCATGTGAGATACTGAGAAACGTACTTCTACCGGTCGAAGTGCACTGGCTTTTTTAGTATTGAACCTCGTACATAAAAGTTACTCGGAGGTCTACGAATAACTGGTTTGTATTTGTATGGGATGTTGTCTAACGGTGACTTTGGTAACAAGAACGAATGTAATTGGCTTGACTCTTCCTTGTCGATCGACTTAGGCTAGGTTCTGAAACTGTAACATTATTTGATCTCCGTCGCTGAATTTGCGTCTATCGTCATCTCCTTAACAACACCAACATCTATTGTCACCAATCTTCCATTGGGGTCTAAAAAAATAATGCAATTTATGTACTAATTTTGGCATTCGTATCAATACATTTGAGTCTCTTTTCATGAAATTTCATAGGACGGTACCTCTGGACAATCATTCGTTAAATGTGTAAAAGTGTTATTGAACATTTCTGGAAGCTACCTAGATTGGGGTTTTATTCAACAATTTACGGATTTTTATGCATCTATTTATATGTTACTGCACGGTTAGGGCTTTAAAAATGGTCGTTTTAAAAAATATATCCCTTCGCAAGGCGTTTGAATCAATTTGTTCTCTCTCTCTGGCATATTTTCATTTTCGGCCTTCTTTTTGACCTACTTTCCATATTTCCATTGTTTCATTTTTTAATCTCGTTGCTTATTCTTTGTGAAAAAGCATTTTAATTATTGGATTATCTCTTTGATGTAATGGTAACACGAATGACCAATTAATCAGATCTTAGGTTCGATGCCCAATGGAGTAAGGTTAATTTTTGCGATGATCTGTTTTAATTTCATTCTGCTTAATCTAACAGTCTTACAATAACTACAATCCGTATAATGACGCTCATAATAATTTTTTTTCGGAATATAGTTCACTGATTCACAAGAAATAGTTATAAAAATTAATGCCGGTATCTCGAGAAGACTAATACGTAATTTTCCGGACCAATGAACGCCTTTGTCAGACAAAATACGGAATCAGCCATGTCAATTTCATGGCGTAAATGTAGATCGGATGCTACTGTCATTATTTCTCCCGTCATTGCCGTATTACATTGAATCGTTGCCTATTTTTTCAAGTAGTTTTGATTTTTATTGGAAGTCTTGTCAAATGTGCATCCAGCTGGATTTCCTCTGTTTTTATCATTGGTGCTAATTTAATTTTCAGTGGTGCACTAAATGTCATAATGCATAAATTTTGGTTATTTGCATAGTTCACCAATAATTCAACAATACTTTCCCACATTTATTATCCTCGACATCAATATTATTCATCATTCACCAATCACCATCAGCTTGCGGGCGGTTGGAGGGGCTGCTGGTAGGGTCTGTTTTCTATCCCGCTTGTCCCTTTCTTTGCGGATTTCTGTCTGTGTCCTGGAATGAGATTACTGGGATTTGTCCAGGCGTTTTGTGAACTCGGGTTAGTTGCAAGTCGGATACAGATAGATTTCTGCTCTATCTTTTCCTATTCTTCTATTGTCTTTCTTTTTCTAAGCCACTTGTGAACCAAACGTCTCGCAGGTGGTTACACCTACATCTACCTATCTGTCCTTTTGTGTTGTTTTCTCAAGCTTCTTTATCTCATTGTGACGTCATATGTGTTTCAGTTTTACAAGAATTTCTGCTATTAAATTAAGTTTTATTTAAACCGATTGTAGTTAAAATGACAAATTTTATTAGTAACAATAACACTGTTTCAACATTGCGGCAGTCATGACTGACATCTTAACCTCTTTACCCCTTGCTCCGCATCAATGATTGTACCCGAGTGTTTTCCAATTTATCACACATTCATATCATTATCGACAAGACGTCATCTCGTTCCATACCGTTGCAATCTATCTAATCCTGTTCCCGAATACTGCTTCAATAATGCCACAGTCATGCCTGACATCTTCAACATCCCCACAGTCACTTGTAAAGAATTTCAGCTATACGATTGTTGGTGCAACATTTTTCACTAAAAAACCAATATGATTTAATACACTAAACTTTTGGCATTCGGTATCAAATACAATTTTGAGAAAGTCTCTTTTCATAAAATCTAATAGGACGGAATCTCTGGACAATCATCAGGTAAATGTGATTAAAAATAGTATTAAACAGTTCTGGAAGCTACGTAGATTCGGCTTTTATTCACCAATTTAGGGATTTTATATGCATCTATTTATATATTACTGAAGACTGATAATGAAATCGCTTATGAGGGAAATGGTTGTGGGGGCTGGTGTTGGTAAGGATTGTGACGATGGAGGTAGAATTGGGGATGAAGTAATTGTGGTGATATACTTTAGGACTTGGATTCCAAATCATGCTTCGACATTCTGAAACCAAGTGAGTCCACATTAAGCCTTTCTTTCCACTGTCATTGTGGTCATTATTCATGTGAGATACTGAGAAACGTACTTCTACCGGTCGAAGTGCACTGGCTTTTTTAGTATTGAACCTCGTACATAAAAGTTACTCGGAGGTCTACGAATAACTGGTTTGTATTTGTATGGGATGTTGTCTAACGGTGACTTTGGTAACAAGAACGAATGTAATTGGCTTGACTCTTCCTTGTCGAATCACCTTAGGGCTAGGTCTGAAACTGTAACATTATTTGATCTCCGTCGCTGAATTTGCGTCTATCGTCATCTCCTTAACAACACCAACATCTATTGTCACCAATCTTCCATTGGGGTCTAAAAATATGCATTAATGTACATAATTTTTGCATTCGGTATCAAATACATTTTGAGTCTCTTTTCATGAAATTTCATAGGACGGTACCTCTGGACAATCATTCGTTAAATGTGTAAAAGTGTTATTGAACATTTCTGGAAGCTACCTAGATTGGGGTTTTATTCAACAATTTACGGATTTTTATGCATCTATTTATATGTTACTGCACGGTTAGGGCTTTAAAAATGGTCGTTTTAAAAAATATATCCCTTCGCAAGGCGTTTGAATCAATTTGTTCTCTCTCTCTGGCATATTTTCATTTTCGGCCTTCTTTTTGACCTACTTTCCATATTTCCATTGTTTCATTTTTTAATCTCGTTGCTTATTCTTTGTGAAAAAGCATTTTAATTATTGGATTATCTCTTTGATGTAATGGTAACACGAATGACCAATTAATCAGATCTTAGGTTCGATGCCCAATGGAGTAAGGTTAATTTTTGCGATGATCTGTTTTAATTTCATTCTGCTTAA
>NC_088360.1:37812938-37830438 GCF_034508935.2 Berghia stephanieae
AAAGTGTTATTGAACATTTCTGGAAGCTACCTAGATTGGGGTTTTATTCAACAATTTACGGATTTTTATGCATCTATTTATATGTTACTGCACGGTTAGGGCTTTAAAAATGGTCGTTTTAAAAAATATATCCCTTCGCAAGGCGTTTGAATCAATTTGTTCTCTCTCTCTCTCTGGCATTTTTTCATTTTCGGCCTTCTTTTTGACCTACTTTCCATATTTCCATTGTTTCATTTTTTAATCTCGTTGCTTATTCTTTGTGAAAAAGCATTTTAATTATTGGATTATCTCTTTGATGTAATGGTCACACGAATGACCAATTAATCAGATCTTAGGTTCGATGCCCAATGGAGTAAGGTTAATTTTTGCGATGATCAGTTTTAATTTCATTCTGCTTAATCTAACAGTCTTACAATAACTACAATCCGTATAATGACTCTCATAATAATTTTTTTCGGAGTATAGTTTACTGATTGCCTACAAGAAATAGTTATAAAAATTAATGCCGATATCTCGAGAAGACTAATACGTAATTTTCCTGACCAATGAACGCCTTTGTCAAACAAAATACGGAATCAGCCATGTCAATTTCATGGCGTAAATGTAGATCGGATGCTACGGTCATTATTTCTCCCGTCATTGCCGTATTACATTGAATCGTTGCCTATTTTCCAAGTAGTTTTGATTTTTATTGGAAGTCTTGTCAAATGTGCATCCAGCTGGATTTCCTCTGTTTTTATCATTGGTGCTCGTTTAATTTTCAGTGGTGCACTAAATGTCATAATGCATAAATTTTGGTTATTTGCATAGTTCACCAATAATTCAACAATACTTTCCCACATTTATTATCCTCGACATCAATATTATTCATCATTCACCAATCACCATCAGCTTGCGGGCGGTTGGAGGGCTGCTGGTAGGTCTGTTTTCTATCCCGCTTGTCCCTTTCTTTGCGGATTTCTGTCTGTGTCCTGGAATGAGATTACTGGGATTTGTCCAGGCGTTTTGTGAACTCGGGTTAGTTGCAAGTCGGATACAGATAGATTTCTGCTCTATCTTTTCCTATTCTTCTATTGTCTTTCTTTTTCTAAGCCACTTGTGAACCAAACGTCTCGCAGGTGGTTACACCTACATCTACCTATCTGTCCTTTTGTGTTGTTTTCTCAAGCTTCTTTATCTCATTGTGACGTCATATGTGTTTCAGTTTTACAAGAATTTCTGCTATTAAATTAAGTTTTATTTAAACCGATTGTAGTTAAAATGACAAATTTTATTAGTAACAATAACACTGTTTCAACATTGCGGCAGTCATGACTGACATCTTAATCTCTTTACCCCTTGCTCCGCATCAATGATTGTACCCGAGTGTTTTCCAATTTGTCACACATTCATATCATTATCGACAAGACGTCATCTCGTTCCTTACCGTTGCAATCTATCTAATCCTGATCACGAATACTGCTTCAATAATGCCAGTCATGCCTTATATCTTCAACATCCCCACAGTCACTTGTAAAGAATTTCAGCTATACGATTGTTGGTGCAACATTTTTCACTAAAAAACCAATATGATTTAATACACTAAACTTTTGGCATTCGGTATCAAATACAATTTTGAGAAAGTCTCTTTCATAAAATCTAATAGGACGGAATCTCTGGACAATCATCAGGTAAATGTGATTAAAAATAGTATTAAACAGTTCTGGAAGCTACGTAGATTCGGCTTTTATTCACCAATTTAAGGATTTTATATTCATCTATTTATATATTACTGAAGACTGATAATGAAATCGCTTATTAGGGAAATGGTTGTGGGGGCTGGTGTTGGTAAGGATTGTGACGATGGAGGTAGAATTGGGGATGAATTAATTGTGGTGATATATTTTAGGACTTGGATTCCAAATCATGCTTCGACATTCTGAAACCAAGCGAGTCCACATTAAGCCTTTCTTTCCACTGTCATTGTGGTCATTATTCATGTGAGATACTGAGAAACGTACTTCTACCGGTCGAAGTGCACTGGCTTTTTTAGTATTGAACCTCGTACATAAAAGTTACTCGGAGGTCTACGAATAACTGGATTGTAGTTGTATGGGATGTTGTCTAACGGTGACTTTGGTAACAAGAACGAATGTAATTGGCTTGACTCTTCCTTTTCGAATCGCCTTAGGGCTAGGTCTGGAACTGTAACATTATTTGATCTCCGTCGCTGAATTTGCGTCTATCGTCATCTCCTTAACAACACCAACATCCATTGTCACCAATCTTGCATTGGGGTCTAAAAAAAATAATGCGATTTAATGTACATAATTTTTGGCATTCGGTATCAAATACAATTTGAGTCTCTTTTCATGAAATTTCATAGGACGGAACCTCTGGACAATCATTAGATAAATGTGTAAAAGTGTTATTGAACATTTCTGGAAGCTACCTAGATTGGGGATTTATTCAACAATTTACGGATTTTTATTCATCTATTTATATGTTACTGCACGGTTAGGGCTTTAAAAATGGTCGTTTTAAAAAATATATCCCTTCGCAAGGCGTTTGAATCAATTTGTTCTCTCTCTGTGGCATATTTTCATTTTCGGCCTTCTTTTTGACCTACTTTCCATATTTCCATTGTTTCATTTTTTAATCTCGTTGCTTATTCTTTGTGAAAAAGCATTTTAATTATTGGATTATCTCTTTGATGTAATGGTAACACGAATGACCAATTAATCAGATCTTAGGTTCGATGCCCAATGGAGTAAGGTTGATTTTTGCGATGATCTGTTTTAATTTCATTCTGCTTAATCTAACAGTCTTACAATAACTACAATCCTTATAATGACGCTCATAATAATTTTTTTTTCGGAATATAGTTCACTGATTGCCTACAAGAAATAGTTATAAAAATTAATGCCGGTATCTCGAGAAGACTAATACGTAATTTTCCGGACCAATGAACGCCTTTGTCAGACAAAATACGGAATCAGCCATGTCAATTTCATGGCGTAAATGTAGATCGGATGCTACTGTCATTATTTCTCCCGTCATTGCCGTATTACATTGAATCGTTGCCTATTTTTTCAAGTAGTTTTGATTTTTATTGGAAGTCTTGTCAAATGTGCATCCAGCTGGATTTCCTCTGTTTTTATCATTGGTGCTAATTTAATTTTCAGTGGTGCACTAAATGTCATAATGCATAAATTTTGGTTATTTGCATAGTTCACCAATAATTCAACAATACTTTCCCACATTTATTATCCTCGACATCAATATTATTCATCATTCACCAATCACCATCAGCTTGCGGGCGGTTGGAGGGGCTGCTGGTAGGGTCTGTTTTCTATCCCGCTTGTCCCTTTCTTTGCGGATTTCTGTCTGTGTCCTGGAATGAGATTACTGGGATTTGTCCAGGCGTTTTGTGAACTCGGGTTAGTTGCAAGTCGGATACAGATGAGATTTCTGCTCTATCTTTTCCTATTCTTCTATTGTCTTTCTTTTTCTAAGCCACTTGTGAACCAAACGTCTCGCAGGTGGTTACACCTACATCTACCTATCTGTCCTTTTGTGTTGTTTTCTCAAGCTTCTTTATCTCATTGTGACGTCATATGTGTTTCAGTTTTACAAGAATTTCTGCTATTAAATTAAGTTTTATTTAAACCGATTGTATTAAAATGACAAATTTTATTAGTAACAATAACACTGTTCAACATTGCGGCAGTCTGACTGACATCTTAACCTCTTTACCCCTTTGCTCCGCATCAATGATTGTACCCGAGTGTTTTCCAATTTATCACACATTCATATCATTATCGACAAGACGTCATCTCGTTCCTACCGTTGCAATCTATCTAATCCTGTTCCGAATACTGCTTCAATAATGCCACAGTCATGCCTGACATCTTCAACATCCCCACAGTCACTTGTAAAGAATTTCAGCTATACGATTGTTGGTGCAACATTTTCACTAAAAAACCAATATGATTTAATACACTAAACTTTTGGCATTCGGTATCAAATACAATTTTGAGAAAGTCTCTTTTCATAAAATCTAATAGGACGGAATCTCTGGACAATCATCAGGTAAATGTGATTAAAAATAGTATTAAACAGTTCTGGAAGCTACGTAGATTCGGCTTTTATTCACCAATTTAGGATTTTATATGCATCTATTTATATATTACTGAAGACTGATAATGAAATCGCTTATGAGGGAAATGGTTGTGGGGGCTGGTGTTGGTAAGGATTGTGACGATGGAGGTAGAATTGGGGATGAATTTATTGTGGTGATATACTTTTAGGACTTGGATTCCAAATCATGCTTCGACATTCTGAAACCAAGTGAGTCCACATTAAGCCTTTCTTTCCACTGTCATTGTGGTCATTATTCATGTGAGATACTGAGAAACGTACTTCTACCGGTCGAAGTGCACTGGCTTTTTTAGTATTGAACCTCGTACATAAAAGTTACTCGGAGGTCTACGAATAACTGGTTTGTATTTGTATGGGATGTTGTCTAACGGTGACTTTGGTAACAAGAACGAATGTAATTGGCTTGACTCTTCCTTGTCGAATCACCTTAGGGCTAGGTCTGAAACTGTAACATTATTTGATCTCCGTCGCTGAATTTGCGTCTATCGTCATCTCCTTAACAACACCAACATCTATTGTCACCAATCTTCCATTGGGGTCTAAAAAAATAATGCAATTTAATGTACATAATTTTTGGCATTCGGTATCAAATACATTTTGAGTCTCTTTTCATGAAATTTCATAGGACGTACCTCTGGACAATCATTAGTTAAATGTGTAAAATTGTTATTGAACATTTCTGGAAGCTACCTAGATTGGGGTTTTATTCAACAATTTACGGATTTTTATGCATCTTTTTATATGTTACTGCACGGTTAGGGCTTTAAAAATGGTCGTTTTAAAAAATATATCCCTTCGCAAGGCGTTTGAATCAATTTGTTCTCTCTGGCATATTTTCATTTTCGGCCTTCTTTTTGACCTACTTTCCATATTTCCATTGTTTCATTTTTTAATCTCGTTGCTTATTCTTTGTGAAAAAGCATTTTAATTATTGGATTATCTCTTTGATGTAATGGTAACACGAATGACCAATTAATCAGATCTTAGGTTCGATGCCCAATGGAGTAAGGTTAATTTTTGCGATGATCTGTTTTAATTTCATTCTGCTTAATCTAACAGTCTTACAATAACTACAATCCGTATAATGACGTCATAATAATTTTTTTCGGAATATAGTTCACTGATTCACAAGAAATAGTTATAAAAATTAATGCCGGTATCTCGAGAAGACTAATACGTAATTTTCCGGACCAATGAACGCCTTTGTCAACAAAATACGGAATCAGCCATGTCAATTTCATGGCGTAAATGTAGATCGGATGCTACTGTCATTATTTCTCCCGTCATTGCCGTATTACATTGAATCGTTGCCTATTTTTTCAAGTAGTTTTGATTTTTATTGGAAGTCTTGTCAAATGTGCATCCAGCTGGATTTCCTCTGTTTTTATCATTGGTGCTAATTTAATTTTCAGTGGTGCACTAAATGTCATAATGCATAAATTTTGGTTATTTGCATAGTTCACCATAATTCAACAATACTTTCCCACATTTATTATCCTCGACATCAATATTATTCATCATTCACCAATCACCATCAGCTTGCGGGCGGTTGGAGGGGCTGCTGGTAGGGTCTGTTTTCTATCCCGCTTGTCCCTTTCTTTGCGGATTTCTGTCTGTGTCCTGGAATGAGATTACTGGGATTTTCCAGGCGTTTTGTGAACTCGGGTTAGTTGCAAGTCGGACACAGATAGATTTCTGCTCTATCTTTTCCTATTCTTCTATTGTCTTTCTTTTTCTAAGCCACTTGTGAACCAAACGTCTCGCAGGTGGTTACACCTACATCTACCTATCTGTCCTTTTGTGTTGTTTTCTCAGCTTCTTTATCTCATTGTGACGTCATATGTGTTTCAGTTTTACAAGAATTTCTGCTATTAAATTAAGTTTTATTTAAACCGATTGTAGTTAAAATGACAAATTTTATTAGTAACAATAATACTGTTTCAACATTGCGGCAGTCATGACTGACATCTTAACCTCTTTACCCCTTCTCCGCATCAATGATTGTACCCGAGTGTTTTCCAATTTATCACACATTCATATCATTATCGACAAGACGTCATCTCGTTCCTACCGTTGCAATCTATCTAATCCTGTTCCCGAATACTGCTTCAATAATGCCACAGTCATGCCTGACATCTTCAACATCCCCACAGTCACTTGTAAAGAATTTCAGCTATACGATTGTTGGTGCAACATTTTTCACTAAAAAACCAATATGATTTAATACACTAAACTTTTGGCATTCGGTATCAAATACAATTTTGAGAAAGTCTCTTTTCATAAAATCTAATAGGACGGATCTCTGGACAATCATCAGGTAAATGTGATTAAAAATAGTATTAAACAGTTCTGGAAGCTACGTAGATTCGGCTTTTATTCACCAATTTAGGGATTTTATATGCATCTATTTATATATTATTGAAGACTGATAATAAAATCGCTTATGAGGGAAATGGTTGTGGGCGCTGGTGTTGGTAAGGATTGTGACGATGGAGGTAGAATTGGGGATGAAGTAATTGTGTATATATTTAGGACTTGGATTCCAAATCATGCTTCGACATTCTGAAACCAAGTGAGTCCACATGAAGCCTTTCTTTCCACTGTCATTGTGGTCATTATTCATGTGAGATACTGAGAAACGTACTTCTACCGGTCGAAGTGCACTGGCTTTTTTAGTATTGAACCTCGTACATAAAAGTTACTCGGAGGTCTACGACTAACTGGATTGTAGTTGTATGGGATGTTGTCTAACGGTGACTTTGGTAACAAGAACGAATGTAATTGGCTTGAATCTTCCTTGTCGAATCGCCTTAGGGCTAGGTCTGGAACTGTAACATTATTTGATCTCCGTCGCTGAATTTGCGTCTATCGTCATCTCCTTAACAACACTAACATCCATTGTCACCAATCTTCTGTTGAGGATAAATTACATTTTTATGCGGGTTTACCATTCATTAAAGCACTTGCACGGAATTTTAGATGGTTGATTTTGTTCCTCAATGAGGATCTACTTTATTAACTTTACTGACTGAATATGATATTGCTTTTCTTCGTGGTACCGACATTTAGATACTTTGTAATTATGTCTTTTAGGTAATCAATGAACTCAATATCGATAAATCTTCATTTCTGTCTCATCACAATTCCCATTTCGCCACGACCCATTCCAACAAATTCACCCCTAATTTCAATCTCCATGTCTATGATTCTACTCGAGTTTTTTTTCCCATATCACATCTACATATCAATTTGACAAGAGTTTGTCATTTCGGGGCTTACTGTTTCAACCAAAGCAATGCTATTTCTGACGACTGCTTCAACATTGCCACAGTCATTGCTGACGAGTGCACGAAATGTCATATGTTTTTGATATGTGACAGTGAGGATGTTGGTGGTGTTAGCCATGATTGTGACAATGTTGAAGCATTCAAGAATAGGATTCGATTGATTGCAACGGTAAAGCCCGAGATGACAAAGTCTGGTTGGTATTGAGATATAGGTGTGATAATGGGAAAACACTCGGGTAGAATCATTGAGGTGTAGATTGGGAATAGGGGTGACTTTGCGGGAATGGGTCGTGGCGAAATGAGAATTGTGATGAGACCAGAATGCAAGATTAGTGGCAATGGGTGATGGAGATGTGAAGGGAATGACGGTAGATGCAAATTCAGTGATGAAGATCAAATAATGGTATAGTTCTAGACCTTACCCTTAGGTGATTCAACCAGGAAGAGACAAGCCAATCACATTCTTCCTTGTTACCAGGATAACTGTTAGTCAACATCCCATACAAATACATTCCAATAATCCGTAGACCTCCGATTCACCATTTTGTGAGATTCAATACTGAAAAACCCAGTGCACTTCCATAGGTAGAAGTCAGTTTCTCAGTTTTTTGCATGCATGATTACACAATGACAGTGAGAAGAAAGGATAAGTGTGGACTCGCTTCAAATCCGAAACGATATCACCACAATCACATCATTACCAATTCTACCTCCATCGTCACAATGCTTACCAAAGACCAGCACCCACATCTCCCTTATAAGCGATTTCATTATTAGTGGTCAGTTCTTGCTCTCCCCGTGACTATCAACATCATCATGTTGCACCCCTAACACTTACCAGCACAACCATGACATATCCTTCCCCCTATCCTTATCCCACGATAAGAAAACCCTACATTATCTCATTTATCACCTTCCTTCCGACATCCCTATCATTATTTTGAAACTAAATCCTCTGGCATCTAGAACTCGTACCGTTATATCTCCTAGCAAGACCATCCTTTCATTTTTCTGTCACCTACTACAACAAATCTCAACATCAAACAGCCTCATATGTCGGCCAACACATAATTCATGTTTCTTTGTTAACTTTCGATCTAGCTGACAGAACTGACAAGTAGAAAGTATAAAAACGAACTAATCTCCAAAGATTGAATAATGTATAGGTCTTTATGATTCATTGAATATCCTGAAATGTTCGTGCAGATGTTTTTGGAATTCATCGTGAATCGAAGATCTTTAGTCAGGAACAAAATCAACCATCTAAAATTCCGTGCAAGTGCTTTAATGAATGGTAAACCCCGCATAAAAATGTAATTTATCCTCAATGAGGATCTACTTTATTAACTTTACTGACTGAATATGATATTGCTTTTCTTCGTGGTACCGACATTTAGATACTTTGTAATTATGTCTTTTAGGTAATCAATGAACTCAATATCGATAAAAGAAATGCTGAGCATCATTATACACAAAGCATTTACCCACGTTTCCTAATCATAAAGTCCCCTGAAAGTTGCAATTGATCTCTCACTGACCGCTACGTGTCTGACCATCCCATCAGTCTATCTGGCATCTTTTCTTTTGTCGGCCTTTTCTTTACCTACCATCGATTTTCCCATCGTTTCGCCCTTTAATCTCGTTACTTAATCTTTGTGGAAAATCATTTCAATTATTGGATTATCTCTTTGGTGTAATGGTAACACGACTGACCGACTAATCGGGAGATCTGAGGTTTGATCCCCAGTTGAGCAAGGCTGATTTTTGAGATGATCTTTTCCTCCCTTTTTTCTGCTTTATCAAACAAGTAGTCTCACAATAACAAATTGTATAGTGTCACTCAGCATTTAAACACAAATTTCAGGAATATCACAATATGAGAGTACATCATTGTACAATACATTTTACGCAGGAACCTTGGAAGATGAGTTCAGCTTGTAATTTGAAATTAGCAATAAAGTGCCTAGAGCTCCAAATCCTAAAACTGTTATTGCAGAAATGTCGCTAAAATCAGCAATTTTGCCAATTGTTATACTATATACCCCCCCCCCCCCACACACACACACACCCCGCCCCACTAGAAAACTTCAGAACCTTATGTTATGATGTTCCTTTCAATTAATTACTGAGCTTTTTTGCTTTATAAATATTTGAGTTATTCCTCTTAGTCTGATCCTGTGCTTGTGTCTCGATGAGACGTTAAAGGTGATCTCAAACTAAGTGCTCTGATAGTGTGCTCTTGGATTTTCTAGTCGTATTTCCCTATTGAATCAATCCCCATAGTCTTACTGATTTTGGGTACATTTACTTGTATCTCTATAATATTTTTACTATTCCATCTCCTTCTTTTTTTACTGTCGCTTAAATGACCTAAATGTGTCGCAAAACTGCTAAAAAACAAGCAAAATTCATCCCTTGTTTTCGGAAGATATTCCAAATATTCCCAAATATTTTCCACTAGATTCATCAGAATAGCTACCCAAAACTCCTGACTTGCTTAAGGCGAGTGTTCTGCTAATTTACCAATAGATGTTAATTTTAAGTTCTTTTGTTACTCTGCAGTTTGTGTGTATAGATTTGTGTGTCTGTGCGGGCGCGCCTGCAAGGATGGCCGAGAAAGATAGAGATATAGATAGAAGGTGGTAAAGGGGGGAAAGATGTATAGATGGATAGAGTGAGAACAAATATAGGAGGGAGGGAGGGAGGGGGGAGAGACGGGAGTGACGGGAGGTTAGGGGTAAGGAGAAGGGGGGGGGGGAGGAGGTGTGATAGGGAGGGACGTGTGGTCTCTTAAACATGCAGTGTAACGTTCTTTGCAGAAAGTACCTTTAGTTCGATTGATATTTCACGTCCTCCATTTCTTAGATCTGTGCATATTTTTACAAGTCAATCCTGTTCTTGTCTGGATGCGACTTTTGGTTATTTCAAAGTAAATACACTGATAGTTTTCTCTGGAATCCATTTCTATAGACCCAATAATCTTTGACTTAATTTTTCTCGGGTGCTTTCAATTATAAATCTAGAATTTTCTTTTACTATCCCAGTCTTTTACTGAGACACATTTACAAAAATAACAATTTACCAAAGTATTTTATTTGTAAAAAGCATAGAGATGACAGGCAATGTGATATAATGATAATGTGATGGTATAGGGATAACATGATGATGGTATGACAATGTGATAATGGTAGGACAATGTGATGATGGTATGGCAATTGATATAATGATAATGTGATGGTATAGAGATAATTTGATGATAGTATGACAATGTGATGATGATAGGACAATGTGATGACATAGGGATACTATGATGATGGTATAAAATTAATGTGATAATATAGGAATTATGGGATGATGGTATAGGGATAATGTGATCATACTGGAATATGAATTAATGTGATGATATAGTACTGTGATGATGATATTGATAATGTGATGATGATATTGATAATGTGATGATGATATTGATAATGTGATGATGATATTGATAATGTGATGATGATCTTGATAATATGATGATATCTTGATAATATGATGTTATTGACAATGTGATATTGTATAGTTATGACATATAGGGATGAATGATATAGGGATGATACTGGGATATCGTGATGATAGTACAGGATTAGTAAATAAAAATTTTTGAAAAAAACATTGTTCTTTTAATTTATCAGATTTATTTTATTTTTCTTATGGTATCCACTCAAACAGCGCCTTCCATTGTGATCCTCTGAGATCAAGTCTTGCTTACTTTTTTACGCTTGCTCGTTGGCTCGTGGGTTTCCCTCTTTTCCTTTTTTTCAGGTCTTGTCCTAGACGAAGACAACTTGCCAATGTTCGATATACAACTCTGGCCAATAACTTTGCAGGTTCTTTGATTTCACGAGACTTAATGTGATCTGAAACTCAGTACACTGATAGTTTGCTCTTATCAACTTCTGTTCCCTATTTCAGCAAGTCATCTCTTTTACCATTTTCTTTGGCTCTTCAAAAATCATTTTCTTCATTTTTACTGGCGCTGAAATGACCCGTGTCGCAAGCGCTATATATCCATTAAAACAATATTTAAAAACTTACAATACGTTTTGTAAACATTGGAATGCATTCCTTTAGGTGGGACCGTATGCCTTATGTCTGGGTTAGGCCTTTTGGTGAACTTAAACTAAGTGCGCTAATGGTGTGCTCTTGAATTCAACTTTTGTTCCATATTTGAGCCAGTCCCCTGGTCTCACCTTTTCTTGGGTGCTTTCAATTGTAAATATGTAACTCTTTCTTCGGTTTTACTTGCGCTGATATTACACAAATGTGTCGTAAGCGTCGTAAAACTTCCAAAATATAAAACAAAACATGTTGATGCTCGGGATTAGGTACATATCTACATAATTATTTATTTTTCATTTAGTTCTAATCTAACCTCTGTCTAAGCTAAAGAATCCTTGAATACATGCCGATCAACTGGAATGCGTTATCTACAGTCAAAACACACTTGGCCAACTGGATGGGGTCTGTCTTTCTGTCTTTGTCTTGAAATTCGATTACTTGGTTTTGTCCTGACCCTTGCCTTGGCTGAGGGGGACACAGTGAAATGTACAGTGTTAATTGGGGAGATAGTTTATATCCTTGTTAATAATCTCTGTTATGTACTGATAATTATGTTTTTGTTTTGAACATAGTTTGTAAACATTGGGTGCATTCCTGTTTGAGGGATCTTGTGCTGGTGTCTGAATGAGACTTCTCAAATTTTACAGAGTGCTGTTACATCAGTTCTATATTTTTTTACTATCTAATTCTCTTACTTTTCCAAGCGCTGTGGGCACGGAGGTAATTATTGTGTCTTCTATCCCCTATATCGTTTTTCCAACATTCTGCCTGTCTTGGGATGCGATTACTTGGTTTTGTCCTGGCCCTGGTCGGAGTTCCTTGGCTTGGAGGGAAACAGTCGAATGTATAGTTATAGTTTTGGAAGATGATATGTTTTTCCTTGTAAATCATCTCTCTGTTATGCATTGTATTATGTTTAGTTTACATATATTATATGATTTGTAAACATTTGAGTGTATTCCTCTTGGAACATGTGCTTGTGTCTGGATGAGACTTTTACGTGATCTCAAACTAAGAACTTTGACGGTGTGCTCTTGGAATCTACATCTGTTCCCTACTTGAACCAATTCCCCTTTGTCTCACCTTTTCTTTTGTGCTTTAATTGTAATTCTAGAACTTTTTACTATCCCATTTTCTTCCTTTTTACTGGCGCTGATATGACCTTAATGTGTTACAAGCGCCGTAAAACCCTTAAAAACAAAACAACTTTTGTCCAAGCCCTGGCCGGATGCCCTTGCTGAGAGGGAAACAGTCAAATGTATATTAATTTTGAATGATGTTATTTTTTCCCTTGTAAATCATCTCTATGTTATGCATTGGATTGTGATTTGTTTCCATGTTATATATGATTCGTAAACATTTGAGTGTGTTCCTCTTAGTGGGGACCTGTGCGTGTGTCCGGATGAGACTTTTAGGTGATCTCAAACTAAGTAAAGTACACTGATAGTGTACTAATCTATATCTGTTTTCTTATTTGAACCAATTCCCTTGTCTTACCTTTTCTTGGGTGCTTTAATTATAATTCTAGAACTGTTTACTCTCCCATTTACTTCCTTTTTACTGGCGCTGATATGACCTTAAGCTGTCTTATGCAATGGGCAAAAATAAGTGTCAAGGGCAAACATTATGTAAGGTGGGAATTTTCTTGACCCAACAAGTCTTAACGCATGGAGAGTTGAAAGTTGCTGTAATACGAGTCGTGAGCCGCTGGCCATTGGGATAGATTGTCAGAACAGATATCAGAGGATCGACCATGGTTCAAGGACAACGTGGTCTACAGATCTGCTCTCATAAGTAAATCACAAAATTAAAAGTAAAATTCCTCCGAAAATGGCTGCAGTAGACACCCCAGCCTGAACATGTCCAATCAAGCGGGCACGGTTCTCAACTCGTGGTCAAGGCATTTTTGTCAGCGACGAAATTTAGAAAAGAAAAGAATACTTTAATATCGTTGATAGTTTGTTTATCGAAGCACATGGCGTCACATTTATTTCAACCAGGTTATTTATTGAATTTGCAAATTGGAGTAAATTCATATCATGTAAGTGCCAACCTCCCTTGCGGCCTTGCTTTTTGTAAAATTATTCCTGGCTCATATTTTTGCAAAAGCAAAAAATTCGGTGATTTGATTTCTAGGCAATGTATTTTTTTGAATAATTCTTTAAAGCTAGGGAAATCATTACATTCATGGGATGGGTTATCAAATGAACCTTTCAAATCATGTATGATAAAACATAATTATTGAATTAATAGCGGGTGGTTGGATGGGAGCATCACCCTTGAATCATATACCTATGATGTTCGCATGGGTGTACGATCCGATAGTGATGTCGTTTCTTCTTCTTTACTAGCCTATCCTGCTTCTTTGGTTTGTGATTGAATTTTTGACAGGGGATATTTTTTTTTCTGTAAATCTTCTGCCTGTTTGTTCTTGGTTATTTATAATTTAGCTTATGATATCTTTAGGTTATGATTTTGATTTACATTTGTACTATTTTTGTTAGATTGCTTGTTTTTTTTTTGTTTCAGCGGTCTCTCATATAACCTCAATTGTGTTGGAAGAGACCTAAAGCAACAAACAAACAAAAAAAAATTGAATTAATAATAATAATAATGATAATGATAATAATGATAATAATAATGATAATGATAATGATAATAATAATGATAATAATAATAATAATAATAATAATAATAATAATAATGATAATAATAATAATGATACAGCGCTCATTCTCGTGTAAAACACAAGCTCTGGGCACTTTACAATATAAATCATCAATTTTGAGTGAAAATAAATAAAAAAAAAAATAACAACAATAATAATTCATAGCCAAATCAAGGATTCATAGTGTCAATAAAAACAAATACAGTAAAGATGTGTCTTGAGAATTGTATCAAACGCTATCAAAGAGGAAAGAGTTAACTTACTTTTGAAAATATCAAATTAAGAAATTAAGGAGCAGGCACCGGTGTAAGATTAAGATCTGAACAAGTGTGTATAAAAGGTGCCAGACAAAGCAAGAAAGAAAAATACAAGAAAAATAACCATCCCAAAAAAATCAGTCTACCTCGACTGGGAATCGAACCTCAAACCTGATTACCGGTCAGACGTGCTTCTATTACACCACAGAGGCTCCCGATTGTTGGGACTATTTTAATACTTATATTCTTCACAAGGGTACGCGTTTTACGCTGTGAACCCTCGCTTGCATTAGGGGAGGGCATCCGAGCCACCAAAAGGTCATCGACGCTTTAGGTTTTGAGAAGTCAGGTCATCGACGACTGAGAACTTCCCGACCTCCACTTAGTTCTCGATGCTTTTCTCGTCTCGAGAATCTTGGTCGTCGATGCTTCTCGTATTGAGTCCCAGTCCCGAGTCTCGAGACAATATTGCGCGAGCGACGCACGCGTTACTAACAATGTGTACTATCTGCATTGTTCACCCCTCTCTCGTCGGCGATGATTCCAGCGAAGCTCGAGACTTTTTTGCGTCTCGATGCTTTTTTGAGTCTCGAGACTCAAAAAAGTCTCGAGCATCGCTCTAGTCATCGGTGCTTTCATTCAATACCTAGTCATTGGTATTGGGTATTGACGTTATATCATATTTTAAACGGCTAACAAAACACAAACGTCGTAAATAGATCAAAATGGTTATAGGTATCAATGTTTTATTATTATACAAAGTGAATTTATTTAATGTATTTTAAGTTTTAATACAAAAAAGCCATCCAAAGCTCAGTTGAAGTGCTACTTCTCGGGAATTCCCGACTTTTCCTTGGTCATCGAGTTCGGGAAGTTTTGAGTGTTGGTGGCCGATGACTTGAGGTATCATCGAGACTTCCGCTCGACACTAGCTTGCATCAAACAACACATACATTGAACACGAGAGGGAGCCTCTGTGATGAACAGGGTTGCCAGTTTGGCATTTTAAATGCCAGATTCCAAAAATCTGGCATTTTTGAAAACCGTTTGGCATTAGAAAAATCATTTGGCATTTGGCATTTTCATTTGGCATTTCCTTTTCTTGTATATTATACTTCAAATGACACCTTTTCTCAACCGTGGTGTAGTGGTTTAGCACTCCACTTAGTAGTCAGTAGGTAAAAAATTACCCCAACAGGAAATTTTGTATAATTAAAAAAAAAGAAAAAAAGAAAAGAAAACATGCAAGCCACCAGGATATGATAATGATAGTAAATTGTCCATCAAAAGTGAGTAGTTTTCTTAGTGGTGGTGGGAGTCAACAGACTTTGGCATTTTTTTGAGTGTTTTGGCATTTTTTGAGTCTTCCCCTGGCATTTTGTTGAAAAATAATCTGGCAACCCTGGTGATGAAATGGTAGCACGTCTGACTGGTAATCAGAAGGTTTGAGGTTCGATTCCCAGTCGAGGTTGACTGATTTTTTTTTGGGATGCTTTATCTTCTTGTATTTTTCTTTCTTGATTTGCCTGACACCTTTCATACACACTTGTTCAGATCTTTATCTTAGTTTTGCACGCGACAATATATTTATAGTTAAAGGAGATATATAAAATTTATAGTTCATTTTAATTTCTCACTCTGAGATCAAGACTAATAAAATAGTGTGTTTAGACTCTATTTAAATATAACTACCATCCAGATACGCTCTACATGAGACTAATAATACTTAATGGTTATCAATAATTACAACACTTTAAAGTTTATCCCATTTTCGATAATTCACCAGCCACATTTCTTTCAAAAGCTTTGGCAATGATATGATGACACAATGATGCAAGAAATCAGCTCATAAAAAATATTATTTGTTGAAATGTGGATGCACAAAGATTCACTCTTGGGTCATATCTTTCTCTTCCTTTCTGGGTAAAACTTCAATGAATCAAAGACTGGTATGGCCGTTGAATTCAGTGGTGTGTAGAAGAGACCATTAGAAGCTCTCACTAGTGGATGCCTGCCTAGTTATCGTGTCGAGTTTATTTTATCGAGATAGACTGTAAAGACAAACTTCCTATTTGAAACGAGAGGGGAAATTTTATTTTTAGTAATATAGCACTATTCATTTATTTGATAAAGCACCGACAGCTTTAAAAGCCGTAAGCACTCTCTTGACTTTTGACCTGGCAGACCCTGGTGACTCTAGAATAGCTGGTAACGTGGGAACTTCAGAGACAGTATCTAGTAACAGAGGGTAAAGGGTGCCTATCCATACTATTCCTTTTCGACGCCACCAGGCTCGTCCTTGGAATTTGTCCAAAGCTGGTTACGTCAGGAGGTCCGTATTCTTTACTCTCGAGGAATATAATATCGTATCTGAGGCAAAAATGTACATAAAATGAAGTATGATAGTTTGGCATTGTAATGATAAAGTCTCTGGCAAACGAGAATGGGGATAATAATAATAATAAATAGCATTTTTATATATTGTTACTCCAATTTCACCAGGCTCTAGGTACTTAAATAATAATAAGTGAACTTTTATAGTGACTTTCGTCGACACCTCAAGTCGCATAAAAAACAGACATTGCTTACCCATAATACAATAACACTGCGAGGCCAAATCAACCAATATCAAAACAATAAGAGCATGAAGAAGGCATCAAAAACATCAATACATAAGTCACATGAAACATTTCAAAATTCAATCAAGCACTGATAAGATGAATGAGAATGGCAATAACTGTAAACCCTAGTCCCACAGCGATGTGTCATGGATACAATACACTAACAAATACAATGCATTATGTCAATGTGTGACTGGAAGCGAATGATAGTTCACATAAACGCACAACAAGCAACGCATGCTGAATATGTCTACATTTAAATTTAGATTTTTACAATTTTACAATCTAGACAGATACCCGAGACAAAAATGCAAATGTATGATATATTCCTCATTTTAAATCTAATTAGGCATTACGTTCAAAACAAAACAAAAAAAAATATATAAATAAACGCTTGTTCTGTTGACATTTTAAGAACTTGATCGA
>NC_088360.1:37835438-37895438 GCF_034508935.2 Berghia stephanieae
CAAGAGCACACTATCAAAGTACTTAGTTTGAGATCACCTAAAAGTCTCATCCAGACACAAGCATAGGTCCCAATAAGAGTTAGAGGAACACACTTAAATGTTTACAAATCATAATATATAACATGTAAAAACATAATACAGATGATTTACAGGGGGGGGGGGGGAGAAAAGTCATCTCCCAAAACTAACTATACATTTGACTGTTTCCCTCCCAGCCAGGGCCAGTTTGCACTTTATCAATTGGCTAGGCTTTACATCCATGATCCAAATACGAGACGTCCAATGCTCATCTGAACTCGTTTTTTCCAAGGACCATCCGAATATGAAATTCTCTGCCCGAAAATATCAACAACAACAAAAATGAATAGCCAAATTGAATTTGACAGAGAAATCAAAAAGAAGGCTTGGGCATGTCCATTTGTTCACACTCAAAGTCGCAAATATTTTCGATGCACTGAGTTGGGACCAATGATGACAAGACGAGATGTACCTAAATCAAAAGATTACAACAACAAAAATGGAACCAAGCAATTGCCCATGAAATGTCAGGGAAGCAAGTTTCAACTCCCCCCCCCCCCCCCCCCCAACCAAACACAGAAGATGTCATTGTAAAAGACTATCATCATCATGGCTTATCCCTCCTGGACGTGGCCTCCACAACTGCCAACGGAAACAAGCTTCTGTCCTGCGCCATCCTTCCACATTCAGTCAATGGCTTATTCATCCAATAGCTGATGTTTTGTGACCATCTTCTTCTTGGTCTTCCTCTCCCTCTTCTCCCCTCCACAATGCCCTTCAGAAAAAATGTTTCAAGAGTGTCATGTCTCTTGAAATGTTTTTTTTTTTAAAAGGAAGTTTTAGCAAAAAAATATAGTAAATTCAATTAAAAGTTGCTGAATTCAAATTTTATTCTTTAGCCATTGGCCAATACAAAACAATAATCAAAATTAAATAACAGTAAAAAATAACAACGCAGAAATCAGTAGTCCGTGGAGTATAATTCAACCTTGACCTACGTTGTTTTCATGGTTCTAACGTTTGTTTTTGTTTTTAAGGGTTTTACGGCGCTTGCAACACATTAAGGTCATATCAGCGCCAGTAAAAAGGAAGAAAATGGGATAGTAAAAAGTTCTAGAATTACAATTAAAGCACTCAAGAAAAGGTAAGACAAAGGGGAATTGGTTCAAATAGGAAACAGATGTAGATTCCAAGAGCACACTATCAAAGATCACCTAAAAGTCTCCAGACACCAGCACAGGTCCCCACTAAGAGGAATACACTCAAATGTTTACAAATCATATATTAAAAATGAAAAGAGTAACAGTATATAACAGAGAGATGATTTACATGGAAAAAAATATCATCTCCCAAAACTATAACTATACATTCGACTGTTTCCCTCTCAGCCAAGGACTCCATCCAAGGTCAGGACAAAACCAAGCAATCTCATTCCATGACATAGACGGAAAGCAATTGGAAAACAGAAAAGAGGGGATAGAAGACACAGCAAGTACCTCCCTGCCCGCTATGGGAGGTAGGAACCCCACCCAGTGGTTCTAACGTCAGAGAGGCTCAAATCCAACATACATATATAAATTTTACTTGACGCTTTATCCGCGTCTCCATTCAAATTACACTTCAGAAAAAAACAAAACATTTCTCAGTAAATGAATGTATTTGCTACCAAATACACTCCTTTGATTGGTGACCAAATCATAATTACAAAGACCCTGCTGGAATCTCAAGGTTGTGGTCTGTCCTTTTTATGAGTTGTGTGCTTTTGTGAGTTTTGCTTACTCATTCATAGAAACAATCGATCCCTCTAAAAAGTAGTATTTACATGTCTATTGTCCTCATAATAGTGTTCATTGTGTGGGACCCAACTAAGGGACATGGTCTGTGTTAAATGCATTCCCCTTATTCTAACTGATAAATGTATGGTAACAATAATGCCACATGATGAGGTAGTTTCAAACATCAGATTTGGAAATAAAAATAAATAAATAAAAATTGTAAAAACCATCAAACAAATTTATTATTTTAAATTAGTGATTCTTGTCCACAATAAGATCATGAGCATTTGAATTTACAAAGGTAAAAATAACATGAAATTATTTGACCACTAGATGATGTACACATTAATGTCTCTTTATTATGGGTCATAATATGTATTAGGTTATGGTAATAATAGGCAATGGATGATTTTGGCCTTACAACACATGTAAGTCAAAGAGGAAAAAAAGGATGCCTTACATAGAATGAGAATCTCAGTTTCCATCAACGTGTGACGTTGTTTAATGCGATATGCATACAGGGATATGGGTGGGTAGTCCGAGGTAAGAGTTGTCAGATTGTTATATTGATGCCTTTGTAGAGTTGGTTTCAAAAAACTGCACGAGCAGTAAATGGTGAGATTCATTTAAAGATGAGGGGAGGCTTAACCATTTATCATGATGATCTATGCTTGTTTGTTTCTAAGGATTTTACGGTGCTTGCAACACACTTAGGTCATATCAGTGCCAGTAAAAAGGAAGAAAATGGGATAGTCAAATTCTAGAATTACAATTAAAGCACCCAAGAATAGGTAAGACAAAGGGGAAACTGGGAACAAAGGAAGATCAGATGTAGATTCCAAGAGCAGTATTATGTACGTTCGAGATCACCTACAAGTCTCATCCGGGCACCAGCATAGGATCTAAGAGGAATACACTCAATTGCTTACATTTTACTGTTTCCCTTCCACTTCCAGCCAAGGACTCTGGCCAGGACCAAGACAAAACCAGTAATCTCATTCAAAGACAAAGACAGAAAGCAAATCGGAAAACATATATAAGGGGATAGAAGACACAGTAAGTGCCATGCTGCCACTATAGGAGGTTAGGAACCCCACCCAGCATGATGATCTATCTTGTCTTTATTCCAATAAGCACATGACTGCTCTTTTGTATTACAAATACTTGTTTTGTAGTTGGAATGACATGAATCAACCAGAAAAATCTTTGCAATCGTAGTCTATACTAA
Source organism: Berghia stephanieae (assembly GCF_034508935.2). Classification (NCBI taxonomy): domain Eukaryota; kingdom Metazoa; phylum Mollusca; class Gastropoda; order Nudibranchia; family Aeolidiidae; genus Berghia; species Berghia stephanieae. The sequence continues at coordinate 37,838,460 of NC_088360.1, forward strand.
AATGAGGCTATTTTAAACTTTATCTAACGTTTTAAAGAAATTAGGCGAATTACACAAGTTGTAAGTCAGCATCATCACTGAAATATTGTTATAGTAACCTCTATAATAAAAAAAATTGCAAAGCCCTCCATTCCAAGTGTTTATTTTTAAATAAAGAATAAAGAGGTAACTAAGATAAGCACAAGTGACTTGGACCACATGCCTGTGTATGAGATGGATATGGATCTGCTCATGATAATGGTGACAATATTTGACAATTGGCCACACCCACTGTTGTGTGTCTGATTGTAGGACTAAACTAGGGAGGCCAATATTCCACCCAAAAAGAAGGTTACTCTACTGTATCAAATATACGCCCCCCCCCCCCAAAGCACATTCGCTCACGAAATGTGTCAGTGAAAAAGATACTATGTTGTGGCTGCTATTTTACTAATAGTACTTTTGATAGCAAGGAAACCATTTTATACATAACCACTTCTTGCCTCGCCTAAATTAGTAAATGTCCAAAATGCGCATTCGTCCCCCCCCCCCCCCTCCTCCCCCCACGGATTTGATAAAATCCCCTCCCCCCCTTCCCTTCTTTAGTCATATTGCACCCCCCCCCCCTTGCTATTGAAGTTTGGCCAAAGTGCACCCCCCCCCCACCCCTCTATTTGCTACACTAGAGTAAAGAGTGTACTATTGCAGAAGAGCATAAAACAAAACAAAAAAAAATAGGTAAACCAGGCTTAAGCAGTCTTAAATTCTGATCAGTTAAGAAAAAATGAATGCTAGCCGATGAAGTTTCATAATGGTTTCTTAAAACATCTCCAAACAGTAAAATGGACAATTGTCCATGGTACAGTAAAAATTATTAAAATATCATTTACATTGAAAAGATAAGGAAACGAAAATTAAAGCTTATTCATTTCAATTTTGAGAAACATTGGCAAATCAAACACAACCAAGAGTTTGGAAAAAATTATCGGAAAGTTTTAATTTTCAGTTGAAATCATCTTTTAAAACTGTAATAAACTTGACAGCTTGATGTTTGTGCTATGGATTGAAGTAATGTGTGTGAGTGTGTGTATGTGACTAGATCTGTGTGTACTTGAATGGGCAAGTGCTTATTCAACATCAGTCCACACTCTTACAATTTCCTCTATTACCAAATATCATATAATGTGTTTACCATTCTTTCCTGCAAAGCGTCAAGAGCCTTTTTATTTGGGATAGAACGCAGTTCAAGTTATATCTATTATTTATGTTATACAAACGACAATACACTATGACACAAAATGCACAGTTGAATCATTTTCATTATAAATTATACCTAGAATATTCATTACTTCAGTTGTAAATGTATTGCTAGAAAGAAAATACAACAACCCCATTGGTATCACAAAAAAGGCAACCAAAAAACAACCAAACAAAAGAAAAAACAAAAACGAATCACAATAGTTTTAATGCTATATTGACATATTTTGTCAAATCATTTTGTACATGACAGGAAGACTGAAAGAAGGAAATGAAAAAAAGTCTTCACTGACGTGTACATATTTACAGGCTTGCAAAAACAAAATTGTTATAGGTTCATTGTTGTGATGGTAATAATCTCAAACCAAGCAAAATAGCATCCATTACAACAATGTTTGGGATTCCCGATAGCTCAATTGGTAGAGCACTCGTTTCACAAGCAAAGGGACTATGATCAATCATAGATGCAGTAAGATTTTTTTCTGAGCCCCCAATCCATCTAGCAGTGATTGGGTAGCTGGATCTGTTAAATCTGGTGGAAAGTACTTTGAGATAGAATAGCATCCTTTCCAAAGGGTAGCAAGCAAGTTTCACACTATCAAAACCAGGATAAACCCTAGCTCTATGTGTCAAAATGGCTCTGAAGGAGTACAACAATGTTAAATCAAGGCCATAATTGCGTTCAGTTGTCTAACCTATTAATATGTACACGAAGGTATGCAGTAAAGCTTTGTAACATTGTTTAATCATAACAGTACAAGTAGTATCAATAACTGTATAGCTGGGAGAATATGACTCATTATCATAACTGACCACATAAACAATGTAAATGGCACATTCTTACACATTCAAGTTTAAGTAAAATTTAATGCAATTATCTTTTTAACTTTATTTCAAATTATTAATATTATTGCACATAGGTAATATAAACAGTGGCATCAGTCATGAAATTCTCATGCAAGACTTGTAATCAACATTCCACCATGTCGTTTATAAATATAATAAATATGTAATCCAATCTGCAAGTCTCCACAATCTGTTTATTAACTCTCTCAGTCTCTCTTTCTTTTTCTTCCCATACCCCCTTCAATCACAATATGAGATCATACTGGAAACATCTCTTTCTCTCTCTCTCTCTCTTTTTCTTCCCATACGCCCTTCAATCACAATAGAGGTCATACTGGAAACATCTCTCTCTCTCTCTTCCCATACCCCCTCTCCCTGGCTCCATAACAATATGAGATCATACTGGAAACATCTGTAGAACACAATGGCAGAACGTCACCATATACCGCTCCCAAACTTTGGCAAGTTTTGCATTTGACCTGAAATTAATATTTATTCATTTAAATAAACCAACTTAATATCATATAAGAAATTGTAAACATTTGTTGTACAAGTGTAAATCAGTTTTTTTCTTTTATTTTTATTATAACATATACAAAAGAGTTTGTTTTATTTAAAAAAGGAAACAAAAATCTATTACATTTTTCTGTTATAATACAGACAATTCCATTGTTCGATGGAAAGTAGAGTTTTTATAAAAATGTATGTCGTTATGTTGAGTTATTATTACTAATGATGTACACTGCAGTCCGCTGGAAAGAAAAAAAAAGGTGAAGAGACCAGAAAAAAAAGTTTATCTTATCCAAAACTCAGGGGGAACAACTATTCAGTAAAACAAATATTTTAATGTATCTGTTATTCCCTTTTCATAATTATATCCCCAAAAAGACAGCCCAGCTTGGCTTAACTAAGAGTGACTTTTATTTTGACTATTATTTGTCGTTAGAGACATCTTTTACAATGCAACATGCATATGATGATCTAAACGCTTGGAAAGGCAAAGTGAGAATTGAAAAAAAAAAAAAGAACTGAGATGCTATCGTCCCCTAGTCAAAGCGACCTGTGCCAGTCATATTCTGATTACCGATTGGCGAGCCCAACTAGCCTTTTGAGGGTTAAGTGTGTGTGGGTGTGTAAAGAGGGGGGGGGGGGGTGGTAGGCAACTACAAAACGCCCATTTCGCAGTGGAGATGAACATGGCATGAATGAGACAATGGGGAGGGAAGTGCAGGGATGATAGACAAAGGCCTTGACCCCCATACCCATGTTCAAGTACATTTGTATGTGTGTCCGTCACTACACACTCGAATAATAGAGCCGGTATTGTTTCTCAATTGTGGCATGTGAATGTATTACTAAAAGATGGGAGATTGAGGTAAGGGGTGGGTGGGAAGAGGGGTGATTGACAGACTCCCTGACTATCCCAGTCATGCAAATCCATATTGATGATTTTATCTTATCCAGACTAGCTCACCAACAGAGTTTATCTTAAATATTTTAAATACCTAATGGTTTAGAGCAGTAAAATCAGGACCAGCCTCAAAGTTTATTTTAAGCGAGAATTTATCTTAACCCAGTTTATCTTAAGTGGACTGTAGTGAATTGGTGGAAAAAAATCAGAACTTTGGTACCATGTTGCTATGGAGAAGATTTTGTTATAATGGATTTTGTTATATGCGGAGCGTTTTATTTTACTAACTATAACCTGATAGATAGATTGTTATGATAGCTGATTCTAGTTAGAACTGATTTCCACTCATGGTGACATTTAAAGCACTTTGTAAAGTGTTTTGAGCATGTTAGTGGATAGTGCTCTATATAAATGCTCTATAGTTTTTTAAAGTTAAAAAAAAAAAATAACAAACAACATTGTGACGTCAGCTGCCATCAACTAACACTCTGGGAAAGTAAGCTTAAAAGTTACAAATATCCTAATTTGGAGGATTACCTGTGCGGCTATGTGGTCTATTGGTATGACACTCGCTTTCGGATCGGAAGGTCCTGAGTTTCAGCCTCACTCGGAGCATAGTTGAGTCCTTGGAAAAGGCTCTTTACTCGCATTCCCTCACCGTACTCAGGTGTAAAATGAGTACCTGGCCATTAACAGCATTGTCTCTGTCCGAAAAAATTGTAATATAGCCTAACAGGCGTCATGTCTCGTTCTACATGTTACATGTTGCTGTTGGTCAGGGACCCCTGTAAAGCGCTTTGAGCACGTTTAGTGGATATTGCGCTATATAAAAGCTCATTACCTGAATATATCCACCTGAAGGGCAGTGTCTTTGAAGGCAGTAAGGAAAGCGCTGACTTCAGATTTTGTCCACATCCATTGAATCCATTGTTCTATTAACTGGTAATTGAAGGACACAAAATGGTTATAGTCACAGGAATCATATAAATATAAAACTCTTTTTAAACAGGCAAAGAAGGAAAAGGATTAGAATTAGATTCCAAGGGCAATCTATCTGTGTTGACTTGGATCACCTACAAGTCACACAAGCACATGATCCCCACAAAAAAGGAGAATATAAATAATAATAATAATAATAATAATAATAATAATAATGATGATGATGATAATAATAAATAACATCATCATCATCATCACAAATCGAACAATATGACAATAATACCCAGAAGTCAAACATATGTTAAAGAGAGTTAATTTATAGCAAAAAAATACAGGATTTACCTTTTCTCTCCAAACAAAATGTGATTGAGAGGATAATGAACTGCACTTAAACCCAGAGCACCAAGGCACTATCCCTACTAATACTAATCCCAATTTTTCCCAGGGCAAGAAAATTATTCCCTATTAGCCACTTTGGGGTGCTGCACTGCTGCTGATGCCAGGGTTATATCTTTTTTCAAGACAGACAAATTTCTTTTATCGACCCTGAAGCCAATTCTCTCCTAAAGACCCTACGAATTAATAAAGGGAATTTATATCATTTATTAAACAAACCGGCCTATCAGGGATTAGAACAACAAGAAAGTCACAATTTACCTTCTCATAAATATCAATAAATATATCCCTTGACTCTCTACTGTGATTCAAGCCATATGCAATGTTGATTATTGTTTTTGAGACAGCCTGTATGAGATAAATAAAATGAGGTTTTTAATGTTCACTGAATCAAAATATTCAATCATAAAAATAAAAAAATAATGACCTGAAAATAATCAGAGAAGCATAATTACATACAACTATATAAGTGAATTTCAAATATCAAATCAGTTACGTTCATCTTTCAAACAGACATGATATTTTTTTTGTTTGTTTGTTGCTTTAGGTCTCTTCCAACACAATTGAGGTTATATGAGAGACCGCTGAAACAAAAAAACAAGCAATCCAACAAAAATAGTACAAATGTAAATCAAAATCATAACCTAAATTATAAATAACCAAGAACAAACACGCAGAAGATTTACAGAAAAAAAAAATATCCCCTGTCAAAAATACAATCACAAACCAAAGAAGCAGGATAGGCTAGTAAAGAGAAGAAGAAACGACATCACTATCGGATCGTACACCCATGCGAACATCATAGGTATATGATTCAAGGGTGATGCTCCCATCCAACCACCCGCAAACAGACATGATAAAATACTAAAGAACATTCACTATAGCCATAGGCAATTACTGTTTAATCTGTAATTGTGATTTGCATATGCCTTTATATAAAGAATCACTTGATTCACCCAGTCTTCATTCTCCTACATAATCTTGTACCAAATAACCCATAAAACTGTGAGAGAACCTCACCCTGAAATTTCCATCCATATCATTTAGAGCCCTTTCCCGCAAAACTGGTTGTAAAGCCCTTCGCATAAGTCTGAAAATAAAAAAAAAATAAAATTCAACATACTTAAATGACCTTATTAAATGATATATAACAGATTCTGTGTTCAAGTTGATTCTGTGTTCAAGTTTATACAATCCTATAACTTTGACAATACTTATAAGGAAAAAAATGAAAGTGGATTATTTTATAGCTATGTCAAATCAAGTTTTAGATGATCATATGGAGGTCATGTTGCATTTGATATACTTGATTAGAGAAAAATAGGTAAGTACTTGCAGGGTCATTGGTTGTACTGCATCATCTAAAACCATTGATCTGTTTGATTAGGATGTGATATATATATATATAATATATATATATATATATATATAAAGGGGAAAAATAATAATACATGACAAAATAAACTTGTTGCGATTGCAAGATTAAGATAATGACCTATGTTTTTTTTTAAAAACAGGAAAAAACACCATCAAAAACTTGCTTTTCCTGACAAAAAAATTCTGTGTTATGTTGATAACATTATTAAAGTGTTAGGAGTCAAAATTTGGGGGAACATTTTACGGAGATTTCAATTTTCCCAACAATGACTTATATCCTCAAAAAGTTATTCCTAGTGATTCTTTAAAAAGTTTGGCAAGTAATGGGTTTACCATAAATTACACTCTGCACTCTAAACACTCTCAAATGTAAATCTGGATTGAAAGAAATAATCTGTAGTACCAGAATTACAACAGTTTCCCCTTGAAATCTTTTGTCCAACCTGAGATGTCTTGGAGAGTTCACTATAGATGGGATAGAGAATTGCTGACTAGCTTTGTATTATAAAGCCTTACCCTCTATGTTCCTCAATGTAATCTTTTTCCGTTAGGGCCTTAACTTCTCTCAGATCTAATAGAAAATTTCGGTCCATGTCAACATCCATGTCTTCATGATTATGGCAATCTGAAAAGTGACAAGAATCAACCATTAGGGTTCAGAGAAATTCGAAACATAGGTTTGAGCAACAAACAAAAAAATTGTTTGTTATTTTTAAAAAGGGTCCTTTTGAATTTACATTATCAACAAACGGTATTCTTCTGCTTTATCAATTGTGAAAAGATTACTTTTCAGATCTTTGCAATTGTAACAAACCTTTGTTTGGCTATAACTGCCACTGAAATATTCAACTTGCTAAGAATTGCACACTGTGACAATTGCATATCACAGGACCAGTGTTTCAAGTGGTGTACTAAATTTAAGGAGGGTATCCTTCGATGAAACCAAAGAGAATGGTTTGAGATGATCCCAGAGTCCATTCACAGAGCATTGATAATATTATTGCCAAAGCATTTGGAATATCTCATAAATTGTAGGCACTTCAAAAATACCTTGTGATTGATATAATCTCTAGAAAACCTATTTCCTAATGGGCTGAAAGGTGATCGCAATCGACATCCCTGTGCACAAAGTCAAATCTCTATCTTTTTAGCCAAATAATGGTTTGGTCCTACATCTACTGATTTTTAAAAGCTGACAATTGACAACAACAACAAAATAATTAACTTCAATATATCTTAAACATATCACTGATGTCATACCTTCTGAGCTATATGACCAATTTGAAATCATATAATTTGCACAAATAGCAAAATCTGTAAATGTCAAATAGCTGAGCTTTTTCTTGCCAGTTTCAAATCTATTGTTGATGATAAAAACTATTGCAGCATATTCTCTGGAGAGAAAAAATAAAGAATAAAATACAAAACAGATTGAAATATTTAAAAAAGAAAAAAAAAAGTAACACAAAACATCTTGTATAATTGTATTCCCAACATTAGAGCTACATAATTGGCAAAATAAACATTTACATTATATCACAAAAAGAAAAATATATAATTACGCCAAACCCTTTAAAAGAGGTCTCCCTACAAACCCTCTTTCTCAAGTCGCTCATTTCTTATATTTATCACCAATTGTTGCTCTTGAAATTTGAGAAAAAAAAAAAAAAGAAATAGGGACCTATACATATCTTACAAAATGTATATCTGTTTTGGCAGTTTGGAAGAGAATATGTTTTTATTTCTCCTAGTTACCTAAGAAGACTGCCAAAGAAATTGATAATAAGCAGTTTTTTAAAATGGACTTGTAATTTCTAAGTAATACCAATCATGTCTTAACATTAAAAATAAAACAAATGTTTATAACTCTAATGATTAAAGCAACACACAGATTGAAATGAAAGACTAAGATGAAATGTCGAGGCTTTGATTTAGTTTTTTAAAAATTTAATATAGTCGTCCTTGCTTTCTCATGACTTTATTTTTAGTCGAGTGTCTTATAATAATAATAATAAAAGAGGCAATGAATGTGGACGTAACAAGGAAGTAACAAACAGATACAGTCTTTCAACTTAAATTTTTGTTTGTCTTTAGGGGTATGACCACGTGTCTAACACTATTCAGTCATTTTAGTGCCAATAATAAGGAAGATAATTGAATTGTTTGACTGTAAACCTCCCAGTAAAAGACTACAGATGAAACCAAAGGGTTTCATTCCAGAGCGAGGAAAAAAGCCACATGGAAAGGACAAATGATGTTGCAGGACAGAATTGACAGGAAGTTTGTGCATCAATGAAAAATATACCAGCCTAAGAACAGCAAACATTCCCCTGCCATAAGGGGTCAAACTTATGTCAAATACTCACTTTGCGAGATTTTTACGAAGACAAAAATGTGTTTTAATATTGTCCATCAAATGACCGCTCATGTCCTCTACTGTCTTGAATACACGTTTCACGTTGTCAAACTGAAAATAAGATAATTGATGATAATTCATTTATATCCGTGTTTTATTTTTGTTCACTGTAATCGTGATATCAATAGGAGATTCACCATCATTATTATATTCTATGAAGTAAAGGGCAGAAAATACAAAAGTACAATGTATAATAAAAGAAAGAATGAATTTTATGATATGAAACTTGCTTGTAAGAAGTGATAATACAACTCAAAAAAAAAAAAAAAAAAGAAAAAGAAAGAAGAAAATAAGACCCTCAAGTAATGTTATGATGGAAATCAGTGCTGTGCCCATATTCCTATTGAAAGTGCAAGGATGAAATGTTTTTGTTTTTCTTTACCTGTCTGCGACAACTTTTGAGGGGAATATTTAATTCATCACTGATATCATCTAAATCTTTTCTGTTTCTGGCGTTCAATTTTCTTCCAAATACTTCTCGGATGACAGTTGGATCAAAATGGTAGTACCTGAAAAAAAGTCATGTGGTTTATATCAACAATCCTTCTGTGTCAAATATATATTAAACAACACTATTGACATAAAAGCTAACATCGAATAATCATTTATCATAATATACTCTGTTCTAAATGTAAAAATGTTATTAATGCTACAAGCTCTACTCAAAGGTGCACACAGAGTATTCATCTGTAAATAACTGAAAAATCAACTAAAATTTTTAATCCAATTTCCTGATGGTGCAAAATATTTTTATAAACAGATATCAGGAACTCAAAACTACCAAAAGCAAGAACAAAAGAGACAAATAAAATTCAAGGGAAATCACAACACATGAATAAAAATTAATATTTTCAACCTCAGTTAAATATGTTCTGGGTTATATATCAGGTGGTCACACAAAAAAATGCGCTGCTCTTTGTCGGCTTGTATCTCTAAGACTCTTCATTGGATTTCTTTCAAATTCGAAACACAAATAAGACCTTATATGTCCTTATATGTACACTGTCAAATTTTATGAATATGAACTGAGAAAAAAAAGTTACAGTGACTTTTCAAAACCGTATTAAAAAATACAATATCAGAGAGAAATGATGCAACACTGCAGAGAGTAAAATGGCGATGATCTTAACTTTTGCTGCCATTTTCAGCAAACATTAATTGTGTCATCAAAAGCATTATTTTCATCATGTAAGAAATCGTCTATGTAAGTAGCACACTCATATACCTAATTTGGTCCATACGATTACAAATTTAGCACCTTAAGTGATCAATAGCACCGCCATTGTCATTAATGATGCAATGTAGTCTCTTTTCCCAAATTCAAATGCACTTCTGAAATTTCCTCAATGGCTATCTCCTCCCAGCATAAAATAATTCTTTCTCTTCAGGTTTCTTCTGTGAAGGCATATCTTTGTCCACTATAAACCTTCTTGGTCAAAGAATTCCAAATTGCATAATCCACTGGTGACTGAGGTGACCAGTTGTCTTTCTCTATGAAATTAATTTTCTTACTCGGAAAAAATGAAATAACTTCCTGGATAAAGATGTTCACAGATATATAACTGGATGTGCGTAGTTTCCCAGGCAAAGCAACCAATGTCTTCTTTAAAGAATTACAACTCACAAATGCCACAATAATTAGCGTCATCTTGTCGCCAATTTCAAAATTTTTAGGTGGTGTTACAAGATATTTTGCAGTTCTATTGACAAAGGAATAGGTCTAATAGTGGTAAAATGCTGTAAAAGATATCTTTTTAACTTTTTACAATAGAAAGAAATGGACAGTAGGATATTTTTTGTGACCACCTGATATATATTGTACATTGAATATTAACTTTCATGCACAATAATTTAGTTAAAATTGAAATGTAGTATACCTACTTTTGTATAAGCATATTTATTGTCTCTGGATCAAACTGATAGACAAGTTGGTGACTTAGCTGCGGGGGTGTCTTCAGCATTTCTTCCAGTGCTGCAAATAATCGATAATGATCCACAACATCACTTATCAAATCCTCTAAAGTTGCTCCATAAGCTTTCAAAGATGTTTTTGCCTGCTGAACTCTGGCAGCATCGGAGACTACAATAAATTGATAAAAAATATAATTTACTTGTACAGATATCAATCAAATATAATTCCCATAGTCAGTAAATCTCCATAAGGTACTTATATACCTTCAAACCATTTTAAATATTTAGAAAATGTGTTTACATTTTCCATGTTTCACTCTGACCTATGAAATGACCAATAGGAATAATATAACAAGTGCCCCAACCATAAGACCAACTGGTTTCAAGATCGACACGGATAAGAGAGATGTACCCCTATTTTCAGGAAATGATTACCCAAATGAACTTCTTCCCCCAATGGGAATTTCTCATCAAAAGGTTTCTGTGTAAAAAAAAGCAAGGATTTGAAGTAAGGCAAATGAAATTGCCTCTGCAATAATAAAGCTTCTAAAAAAGCAATTTAATTATTGAAATATAATATGGCAATGCTTAAATGATTTGATGTTTGTCTTCAACAATATTTCAAGAAGTATTTATTTTTAGCAAGGCTTGGAGAGGACAATTGCAAATAGGCATCATTAGTATTTTCCTCACTTCAATTGTCTTCATTGAGTATTTCACCCAGTTGACATTGCTTTGGATGTCTTTCGTTACCATTGACTTTGAACAGCTATTATATCACTACACAACAATTTTCATTGGCTAATTGGTTTGACTGGATGGTCTGGAGAAAACTCTTCTCACTCATCACCAACTGCATCAATCGCTACATCAGTTCATAATTTTCAATTGAGAAACCTTATTGAAAAGTAAACTGACATATATGTGGGGACTAGCCTGATTCATATCTTGACTGGACCAGGTAACAATGGTTATCTGTCTACCTCATTGCATGCAAGATAATTTAATTCGACACCCTCCAACATATATGACATTGGAGAATTCAATTATCAAAGTGCCTAGCCATCCTTAAGTATGGCTAACCTAGCAATCCCGTAAGAACAGCGGTCACAGAAGTCTAGCCATACTTAGCCGAGGCACTTGTTCTAGCCCTGGTCATATTAAAAGTCACATCCAGTGTGTTAACTGTGGCACCAAGACAAGCTTTAGTTTTCAGTTTCATTGTTTCATTTCGATCGTGACTCTCGACTTGCTAGCATCATCAGTAATGACCATTGCAATCAATGAAATGCTCTCATCATTTCACAGTTGCAAAATGCAATTAAGCAATGGGGAGGAAAAGTATTAATTATTATTATTATTACTATTATTATTTTATTATTCTCATCATCATCATCATCATGCACCTTAATAATTTAGTTTCATCCCATAATAGCAGCTATTGGTTTTATTTGTGGCGTAAGCGAGTAATGTAAAACAAAACATGACACGAGTACACAGTGTGTTATACACTCGATAAGTTGTCTGATAGCGGTGAAGGTCATGAATCTGACACGGCGAGACTCCGTAGCCCTCTCTTTCGGCAGTGAACATGGGATGATTAGTCACCCAGGAATGGGTATGGTGGTCAAATATGGCCAGTCTAACCTGCCAGTCTAGCCATCCTTAAGTACAGCTAGCCTAGCAATCTAGCCGTCATCTAGTATGGCTAGCATTTCCCTTAAATTATATAAAAATGGCAGGCAAAACAAAAAGCAAAATTAAGCCACGAAACAAAAACAAAAAACAACCCCCCTTCCCAAAAAAGTCAAAGTCAAAGTACAAAAAATACCCAAAAAAACAAACAAAAACAACAAAACAAAGGTTACATCCCTTCATCACTGTTGCTGTTAGACCAACCCTTGCTTTACTTCTTCAGGGATCCCATATGCATAGGGCTACTCGAAAGCTAGAGGAAAAATGGAAATATCTCCCAATCAAGCAAATCCAGAAGCCCGGCCAATCTGGACAATTTTTGCAGCTCTATAGACATTCCTTGAACGAAGTGGCAATTCCGACTTCAGTCTGAATCGGACTCAAAGTTCAATGTGAGTGAAATTGGAGTTCCCTTTTGATTCGTCAAAGTCAAATCAGTATGGGTTGTTCCATTCCAAGCCTAGAAACGAATGTCTACACTAAGTGTAATATTTTTTTAAAAAATAATTTAAGCCTTAGGCTTAAGGAGAAAACTCATGTATTTTCATCCATTCATCCACCAATTCATGATTCCTTCATCAATCCGATCTTCCCTCAAATCATTCCCTTTCATCACTCTAGTCACCGAATCTCGCATCATTTGACAAGTGCAATAAATGGATGTTGGGGGTGGGCAGAAACAGACACAAACTCTCTCTCTCTCTCTCTCTCTCTCTCTCTCTCTCTCTCTCTCTCTCTCTCTCTCTCTCTCTCTCTCTCTCTCTCTCTCTCTCTGTGTGTGTGTGTGTGTGTGTGTGATTCATCTGAAATCTCCCTACCCCAAAGAAATTTACAAAAATAAAACAATGTGGTAACCCCTTGGTCTTAGACTTAGGTTGATCGCAGTAGAGATGAACAGTTCCCCTCCCATCTTTATCTTATTTTAATTTAAAAATACAAATACAATTACCTAGTTCAAAATCACTGGTTGAGCTATCAAACATCAGAAAAAAAAAGCATAATACAGAGACAGGTAGTCAGTCAGTTAGAAGTTAGAGGAATTTCACCAAGAATAAAAGAAACAGGAACAGGAATGGCCGAAGCTGCGAAGTCAGATGACATGCAAAGCGGAAGGCTTTAATCAGTCTGATTACCTGTGCATCCTTTCAGCCAATGTTCAAATATTTCAGGATTGATGAAGCAATGATTTCCAACAAACACTTCAATTTCGTACATCATCACAATTAAAAAAGCATTCAGACAGAGGAGAAAAACAATTGATCCACTTCACTCTATCAGTCTATCACCTTGTCATTATTAAACTAAAGTTATTTCCCTTGAGCTGCAATTTGATTGGGCAGAAATCGGTATTTGATCGTTATTTATACCAAATATAAAATGAAAAGCTTGTCGAAGACGTCCGACCGTGACGTAACTCCAGGAGGTCTTACATCGAACGCGGTTATGGGCCTATTTTAACATAATTTAAATGACATTTTATGCGTTGGTTTGATAATATCTCAATTACAACAATGAGCACATCAAAATTTGAGTTATCAGACCTGCAAATAAGTTTCCGACTCTAACTGTACGTTACTTATGGATCAAATATTTACCGATTACCGATATCTGCCCGCCAGTCACTTGTAAACAAAAATGGCTGCGCCTGTTAGCGTCTGTGTTGAAGCTGCCAATGAATACCAAATTCAAGAAGTTAGATATGATGGACAAGAAGTTTATGTCACGTAAGTCTACCATTATAATTAAGCCATCGCTATCTGGAATATGAATCTTTATACAAAATGGCAATTGCGCATTTCCTCTCATTGATTGTGATTAATAATAGACTACTACTGCTGAGCTCATGATTCATCACACTCCACTCACACTCACACTCCCGCTCCTTCATCAGTCCATCAGTCATCAACGGTATCAGTCAGTGACACTAGCATCATAATAAATAATTACTTTTACTTTACTTTTAAAGTATAATTGTCATTAATCATGTTAGTAGGCACTTAAACTTAAGGCTGCCTCTATTCTCATCTCCCCCCCCCGGCCGATTGGATTACAGAAAAAAACGTCGCCGGCTTTTTGCGATTTGGATTTGATTGATTTTTTTTTTAATTGTGCAACTTGTGACAAGAAACTTAACAAATTACTGCATTACAACCTTTGGATTAAACATACAACAATTGTGGACTACATGAAGACTAGCATCCTAGACTAGGGGGATGAGAATAGTCACTTCGTAAACTTAAACGATAAAAAATAAAAAAATTTTTAATTAACCCCCGTGACGCGGTCAGGTCAATACCGGAAGTGCATAGATAAGTGTCGGTTGCTACAAGGTTACGTATGTAAACACAGGGTACCTCGCGCAGCTGATTTGTGGCAATATTGCATGTATGACACAAATAGCTGTTTACTGATTTTCTTTGCAATAATTTCCTATACAAACTATACATTTTCTGAAAGCTAAAAGTTTTGTCTATTTGATAAAATAAATATAAATAAGGACATTTAAAATTTATATTTTTAAGGATTTTTTTACATTAATAGTTTTTGCATAATACTCTGGCCCTGGATTTAAAAAAAAAACAAAAAAACTTGAGCTGTTATATAGCACTGAAAGCGCTTTACATAAGACAAATAGAAGGCAATATATGTGGATTTCTCATTGGTAGATCTTACAGTAATAAAGTGTGTAATAAACAGAGTAATGTACATAGTCATAGGGTCCTACTTACCCCATAAAATAATCCAAATCTGAATCACATATCACAAATAATCCAATTCTGAAAATACACTTTTATAAAAATAGACCTTCCTCTCTGAGTCCCTGTTATGAAAACAGGTTGCAGGCTTGAGACTGCCAGTGGCCCATTACAAGGTTTTAGTCCCCAAAAGGACTGATGGGAGCCCTGAAAAGGACTGATGGGAGCCCTGAAAAGGACTGATGGTTAATCCAGTCCTGAAAAGGGCTGATGGAGCCCTGAAAAGGACTGATGGTTAGTCCTGAAAAGGACTGATGGTTAGTCCTCAAAAGGACTGATTGGTAGCCCTGACAAGGGCTAATACACTAGCCCTGATCTTCATTCTCATGATGGTGCCCCTCTTTCAGTCGCTTGAAGCCGCGCTTGTAGTCCTTCACGCTGTGGTAGATCTCAAAGCAGGGGTCAACACGAAGTCCCACATTGCAAAATCGACATTCATAGCGAGATGAAAGTCTCTTGCCTGGCTCTGTGCACACAACACAATCCCTCTGGGGAAATTTGTTTTTCTGGCCGGGCTTAGGGACGATTGAAGAAGCAAAGTGACGAGCTGTGAGGCGAAAGATAGCCGAGTCACCGACATCAATCCGGGTAGCGCTGAGGCATCTAGGGATGGGGGTCCACTCCACCAGCTGCACAACTAATTCCCGTCTGAAGATACGGTGACAAAGCTTCTTTCCAGTAGACGTAGCTTTCTGAATCAGGTAGGAATTTAGAACGCCAAGCATGAACATGCGGAAAAATGCTTTTTTCCACCACTTGACGGTCCGCCTCTTGAAGGCGTTGTTCCCCACCATCTGATCGCTCCTGTCTACGCGCCCATGAACTTGTTATACTCATGGACGGCCTTCAGCTTGACAATTGGCTCCTTCGTCACACAGTTGACCTTTCCTGTCAGAACCCGAGAGTCATCGTGGATGGTCGTCAAGACATTCACCTCCCTCTTGTCATGAAAACGAAGAAGATTAAGTGAACCATTTGTCAATACCTTCGTCTCGGGGTTCTTTTTCGTGAGCTTGGGAAGCATGCTCTTCGGCGGGCCATACTTTCTATTGATGCGCATGGTTCCACGGCCAGAACGTCCAGCTCCTTGAGATGGGAGAAGAGATCAGGGCTAGTGTAATAGTTGTCAGTGTACAGCCTCCTCCCACATCCAGTGTACGGAGAGATGAGTCTGTCCACCACGTCGAACGTTGCTCCGTGTGAGGTGCTGTCCTTCTTTCCTGAATAGATTTCAAAATTGTGACAGTAACCGGTGGCACTGTCACAAAGCTCGAAAACCTTAATCCCGAACTTGTCTGGTTTATCAGGATTATAAACCTTGAACGACAGGGCACCCCGCCATGCAATCATCGCCTCGTCGATTGCAACGTTGAGGCCTGGAGCAAACGTCGACATGAAGTTCTCTCTCAGGGCAGAGATGAAGGGCCGAATCTTGAACAGGGGATCATAATCTTCATGGTCACGGGGAAGCTGGTTGGTGTTATTGCAGATGTGTAGGAATGACAATATAAGCACAAAGCGATCCCGCTTCATGACCGCTGAGTACATCTTGTGTTCGAACACAAAATGAGTACTCCAGTACTCGTCAAGATCTTCCAGCGGAATAAGGCCCATGGCGATGATGATCCCGAAGAAGGCCCACATCTCTCCCAAAGTGACAGCCACCCACTTGCGGAACCTCGACCTTGGCGCAAGTTCCCTCCCACGCAACATAGCATTGGCATATCTGAGAAGAAGAACAAGAGTGTAAAATCTGATTAGTAATGAAAAGTATGAAGAAGGTAAAAATTATGATCCTGGCAATGAGGGTGATATTTATGGTGGTGGTAATTGAGATGTACACATAATAAACAAAAATAATTAAGTAAAAACAGTGATGATAAATGATGAATAATGTGAAAGTAATGGTGATGGTAAATCATAAGAATCATGGTAATAGTGGTGGTAGTGGTAGATGTTGAGGATGACAATGATAATGGTGGTGGTAGATGAAGGGGATGACAATGGTCCCAATGTGCTGGTTGTTGTAGTTGTAGATGAGGAGGATGAAAATTGTAGTGGTGGTGGTACATGAACAGGTTCACAGTGACAGTAGTATTGGTGGAGGGTAATGGAATTTTGATAAATAGTAATGGAACGGTGGTGTTAGTGTTAGGTAAAGATGTGACGACTTTATCAATATGTCGGTGGTAAGGATGGAGAGTTATTTTCGGTTTGGTGGTGGTAAGAATTTATGGTGGTGATGCAGACCAAAATAAAGAATAGTATAAGTAATATCATGAATATGGCACAATATGATTGGATGAGGACATGGATAGAGATAAAAATAAAATGAATGCTGTTACTCACCTGTTGGTCTCAGTTACGATGTGG
The DNA here is from genome assembly GCF_034508935.2 of Berghia stephanieae. NCBI lineage: Eukaryota > Metazoa > Mollusca > Gastropoda > Nudibranchia > Aeolidiidae > Berghia > Berghia stephanieae. Next base: position 37,855,816 of record NC_088360.1, read on the forward strand.
TTACACATCTCGTTCGTAAACATGAGATGAAAGAATTCCAATGGAGTACTCCCATCCATGTCCACAAGAAGACGCTGGTACCGGTGAGCGGTAGACATGAAGGTTCAGTACATCCAAACCTCCACTCTGCCGTTCTCACATCAAAATCATCACTTTCATCATCATCATCAGTGTCAGTCTTATCCGAATCAGTCTCAGAGTCAAGCTCTGAGTCAGAGTCAGCTAAGACCTCGCTGATAAAATGAGTGTTATCAGTCAAGTCACGTAACACTTGAGGGTCACTCAAGTCAAGAATACGGGTTGATTCCATCTTCGATTGAAAATTGAAAATAATAATAAAAATAGGTATAGAAATAATAATGTAAACACGTCCGCACAGTAGACAGGATCGAGTGATGGAATGACGCTGAAACCGGAGGGTTTGTTTATATTTACCCACGCGACGCTTCCGTTCACACGGCACAATTGTAAAGGTCATAATAACCTTGTAAATCCCCCATCGCATGATGGAAAAAGTCAAACTTTCGACCAATCAAAATCTATGACTCTTTTACTACATTTCCTTATTAGGATAATGGAAAATTCCATTTATGTCAAGGTGGTGTCAAGGCAATGTCACGGCGCTAAATATAGGCACCGTCGCACAAGCTGTTAGTAACTTCGTGTGCGCTAATTCCAAGGCATTGCCACCGTAATCGCAGGATTCCCGATGAGGTAATATTAGCGCCGACGCATCACCACGGTTAAAATTGAGCTATAAGCGCAATATCCTGTGCTCAACAAAGCGCTTTACTTTTACAAATTACAAGTACAAGGGGTCCCAGTCCCTGGTCAACAGCAACATTTAACATGTAGGACGGGACATGAGGCCTGTTAGGCGATATTACAATTTTTCGGACAAAGACACGCTGTTAACGGCAGGTACTCATTTTACACCTAAGTACGGTGAGATAATGTGAGTAAAGAGAGCCTTTTCCAAGCGCTTTACTTTTACAAATTACAAGTACAAGGGGTCCCAGTCCCTGGTCAACAGCGACATTTAACATGTAGGACGGGACATGACATGTGAGTAAAGAGAGCCTTTTCCAAGGACTCAACTCTGCGCCGAGCGTGAGGCTCAAACCCAGGACCTTCAGATCCAAAAGCGAGTACCACTAGACCACATAGCCGCACAATGGGCTAAATCTGTTCATCTGCAGGCTAAAACCATGGCTTGGTTAATTTGAGATATCTCAATCTTTATTTACAGTTTACCTTTAGTACCAAGAAGACTGAACAAGACCAAATGTAAACTTGTCTGGTTTTTATTTTAAAAGGAGTTCTCTCTGCCCCAACCCCACCCCCGACAACACCTCCCAAAAAGAAAAAAAAATGTCTTACTTTACCCGTTTTAGTTTTCCTCACCAAATTTAATGGCCTGAAGTGTGTTCAGCCTGACAGATACAATGTCTTATCTTTTCAGCCCTTTGTCCATGTCAGAGGACCTAAGCCGGCTAGCTCATAAAATAGATTTCTATAAAGATGAGAGTGAGGAGAAGGGTAAACCAACATCAGAAGGAGAGAAAGAGACAGAAGAAGACAAAGTTCTCGCTCCTTTCCAGCCATCTCTCTGGCCATGGGATTCTGTTAGGAACAAACTCAAGTATGTATCTTTTGATTGCCCTTGTTTTGCTGTTTTGTTTGTCCTTATTTCTTGCCTCTCTTTTTTCTTTTGTTTTTCTTTTCCTGTACTAGTACTAGGCTTGTTGATGGAGAGTCAGGAAGGAACTCACTCAACCCTAAGACTGACTATTTTGGTATGCTCAAACCAGTGTTCACCTCTAACACAGGTTATTATCAGTATGAACTTTAGAATTATAGTTGAAATAAATTAACAAGTCATTCTGAATAGGATATATAGTCCTAAAGAAATCCGTACCATTTTTGCTTTTTCTTTATAAATAAATTACTATTCTTTATTTTCTTGGTTTGTTGAATAAAATCTAATTTTAGAAATTGCTTCATGGTGGGAATTCTATACTGACACATTATCATTATGAATTTGTCTATGGCATGGTTACCTTTTTTTAATTAAACTGCATATAGGAATGTATGCCAATTTTCTTGTAGGTTGAGAAACGGTATATATTTTTTTTAAATTTTAAAGTACCAAAAATCTCTCTGAAGAAAGGACAACATGGAAGTAGAGGGTAGGGTTGAGTGAGTTGACATTGCCCTAAGAGTTATAAATAGGACAAAGAATACAGATTGACCTTTTATTTTTCTCATGTTGTAGATTGGATTTTGTTTATAGGTATTCTATTCATTTTTATTTTTTATTTTCAGAGCGTCTTTAACAGAAATTAGTGTACTTTATGATGTCCTCAATATCGTCAAAGAGAAACATTATATGGTCACAGACCCTGTATCTCAGGATGCTCCAGAACTTAAAGCCTCTTTACAAATGTTGGCAAAGAAAAAGGTGAGCTTTTTTTCAGCATTTCTTTGATTGTGTTTATATTATGATGATAAAAGTCTTTTCAGCACTACTACTAAAATCAATATTTATATATTATATTTTTTAAAATAAACAAAGAAAAAACAAAAACGAGGTGAGAATAAATAAATTAATAATTCACTCCAAGAAACTGTCAATCACTCTACATGGTTTCAGCTAACTCCCCTCAATCATGTTATATGGTATGTATGTTTTCTTCATACCTAAAAATAAATAAAAAAATTTATACCAACGAATTTGAACAAGGTTGGGCTACGCAGTGGTGCCAACCTTACACAAGAAATGCATATTCTTACTTATTTTCCTTCATTGTACGCATTTTACTGAGGATTGTACCGATTATTATATGAATTAACTCTTTAAATAAACTAAATAAAAAGTATCGACTTCCAGAGTCCACCTGTAAACTCCCCAAATGAACTGCCACGTCAAGTACAAGTTAAAGTGTTCACTAAAAGAATTGATGATTGTTAATAATTCTTAAAAAATAGAAATATAATAATGGTTACTATCCTCAGTAAATGCGTACAATGAACGAAAATGTGTAAGAATTTGCATTTCTTATTTAAGCTTGGCACAAGAAATATGGATTGTAAAATTGCTATTATTGTCCAATTTCCCATTATCAGATTTAGCGCCAATTATAGTTTTTGAGGATTGTGTGCATTTTTTCAAAATGTATTCATTTTTGCTCCCCATTGTACACATTTTCATTGGCTAGGGTTGGAAACACTGACTATGGAGTCAATTTTTTTTTTTTTTTGTTTTACTAATTGCACAATAACTCTATAGGGATTCTTTGATTTATCACTTTTTATTATCTGTTTTCAAGGTTGCCAATTTTCCATATATTTACGGAATTCAGTATGCTATAAACCCTCAGTATATTTTCCAATCACCTATGCTCAGAAAGAGGTCAGTCTATGTGTTTGCGTAAAATTTCAGTGAATTATTGTCTCCTTAATTGGCAACCATGCCTGTATTTCCTCACTTATCCTTTTTTATAAATTTTCAGAGTCTTGTTGCTGCTGCTAATATCTTGTCATCAGGAGCTGAAAAATTGAAGAGAGTCCAGGTCGAAATGGCTTCCAATACACAAGAAAACTTTCTTATGGAGCTCTTGAAGCTTCGCAAAAATTGGCGCTTGAAAAAGGTCCACAATATGATCCTCGGGGAATTGAGTTATCGATCAGGTAAAGATATTATTCTTTGTCTTATTGCTCTATCTTTCTTTCTTACTTTCTTTCTTTTGTATAAAGAATCAAACACTAACCTAGGTAAAAAATAGCTGGATCTAGCCAATCATAAAATTGGTGAATTTAGTGAATATAGTGCTCTCCTTCTAGTATTTAAAAAGGAATCCCTCTATTCATCAGAAAGGAAACATTTTTTTCGGGTCTGTCTCGAAAAATGGTCAGATAACCCAGGTATCAGCTTCAGTGCAGTGCCACAAAGTGATTGGTAGGGGCTAATTATCTTGTTTTGAGTTTCTAGTTAAAGGAAATAATGAGATACCAAAGCTGGGTTTAAAATTTAAACCCAGGTCTCCTGGATGGAAGTGCAATAACATATCCATTCAGCTGTCTCAACTCCATCATTGTTTTCACGGGTAATTCATTAAAGGCAAATAATCATCCGGTATCTTCGCCAAGAGGCATGCACTCAAATGCTAACGAACTACAAATAAATGGCCAAGAATTGTGTAGTAGAGAAGATGAAGAGATTCCAAAGGAAAAAATATCATCTCTTACAAAAAGAACCATACATTTGACTTTACCTCTCTGCTAAAAAGCCTAGCCATGGCTAGGGCAAGACCACGGAATCTTATTCCAGTATAGGGCAACACATGGATAGATTGTAAGAAGAAAAAGCAAGAACAGCAAAACCCAACCCACAAACAGAGTACTTCTCTTCTCAATTTGAACAAGACCATTTTACCTTACTTTTTGTTTGGTACCTATAAATGCAGATGCATTCTGTAAATCTATAATCTTTCTTATTATTGGCAAAGAAATTACCACAAAGTGTAGTAAGTGCTGCAAAATAAGATTTTTAAAAATGATTTACTACTGTGCTTTTTAATCTATTGAGCCTTATAACTTTTTCTCTCCCCATTTAGCTGGATCAAGGTTCTGGCAAGGAGGTACCTTTGAAGTGTTGAAGACTTCTGATCTTTTAGATGAAGGGGAGGCTGTCAACAGGAAAAGTAGCCTAGACGTCTCCATTCCCAGTGAGCTTGAAGGGGTTGCATACATACAAGTTGAGGTCAAGACAGTTCCAGGTAACTATTGATTAACTAAGACCTTAGGCGAAAAGAACTATGAAATGAACAAACATTATAGATACTTTCTTTTATTTTTTAGTTCTTTGGTTTTTTAAAGTTTGATTACGAGGGCTAAGGTCATCTTTTCTTTTTGTAGTAGAAACAGTGGTTGCTTTAATATATAACTATATTTGCCATCGCCAGAACTTATATTATTATTTCCTTCAGACTTGATGGATTTGACCAGTGCCACATTGAAGATGCCTGCAGGCCTTGGGTCAGTCCCTGTGGATGCCTATTGGCAGCAGAAACTGGAAGTTGCACAGAATGTCCTTTTTTGCAAGGAGTTGTTTGCACAGGTAAGTAAGAATAGTGCAGTCTTTGAATATGATGTTTGCTTACAGTTTTTTTGAGGGCTCATTTTAGCTTGATCATGTCAATGGCATCATCTAATTACCAACAGGATGGATTTTTATCTCTTGGAGCTTATGCCAGAAATAGGATTCTATGTCACAGTTCTGCACATCAGATCATGCTTATCTTTTGGTAATTCATTTTATATCTTATACCCAAAACTAAATGTACTTTGCTCCTGAGATGAATGGAATTTATTGTAATATATCTTTAATCATATTTTAAGATAGACCAATTGAGTGCTTAACTTTGGTGACATGTCGCTGTGAAATGAGTTGTGATCAGATCAAGACAAGGAAGAAGATAATTCTTGAGATAACTTGTCTCTATTCAATGTATAAAATATAATGCTTTTGACCATAATCTATCTTATGTTTATACTTTGCTAACATTTCAGTTGGCAAGAGAGGCTGTGCAGGTAAAGGGCAACACGCCTCACATGGCAGTCACTAACCAGATCCTGACAAATGTAAGTTTGAAACAGTTGCCATGCTTTATTTTGTTGATATAATATAATTATTTTTTAAATAGCTTCATTTTTTTCTTTCCTTTTATGATTAGTTATTGTTTAATGTCTTGGCAGCAAAAGATAAATAAATGACCACCCTTGTTTATAAGATGAAGTGTACACCACACAAAAAATCTGGCCAATGTTTAATGTGCTGTTGATTGAATACGATGATTGCCAAATGTTTTTTAAAATTATATTTTCTCTTCAACTTTTTAGAAAATGAGGGAAGAGTAATCTCTTTCATCGATATCGTGGAAGAAGGTGATTTATTTCCTCTTTTATTAACATGAGAAGTGATAATGCAATCTTGTTATTTTAATAAATTGGTAAAAATTGCATGATTCTTTTTTTTTTTTTTTTGTGTGCTTGAAACGTCTTTAAAATTTGTTGTATGTAAGCGATTTTACTCCAGCTTTTAATGATTTGTCCTAACCAGGTTTTTCCAGGCATACAGCTGTCTATTGTTTTGTGTCATTATACTGGCAAAGAAAAAAAGGTTTGTCTCCTAATTCCAACCCGAGTTCTTGTTTCAATTTAAGTTTTGTTTTTTTTGTTTTCAAGCTGGTGGCATAGTAAAAGGTTGATCTCCTTTTCTTTGAATAAAAGGCTGAGATTTGTTTCTTGATACAATTGAATTTTTTCCCAGCTTTTAAGACTAATTCCTACTGCAATATTAGAATCAGTGAATCAAAATGTATAACTCCTTAGGTCGTTAATTTTTACAAAGGTTTCATTTATGAGTTGTTGAGAGTTTAAAAAAAAGAAGAAAAAACTCAGAAAGTATATTCTTCATTTTCTCCTACAAAAATAATTATAATTGGAAAATTATGCATGAATTAGAATCTGAAGTAGGAAGAGAAAATTTCTTATTATTATGGATGAAATTATGGAATCGTAAATTTGAAATGAGAAAGGTAGTGAATTATTAAAATCGAAATGGCAATTCAAAGTATTTGAAGTGCCCATTTAAGAATAAACTAATCAGCCTCAAAAGAACAAAACAAAAAACTTCTGCTTGGACATGTCATGCATATCTTTTTCACAGGTCGCCCTTTCCCCACAAAAGCTGGAACACAACCATGTTCTAGAGCATTCGTTACATCAACTGCTGCGTCAAGTCCACCACAGAAACCTAAACCACAGTCCTCCACACCCTGTTAATGCCACCATTGGTATGACTAAGCGTAGACGACTGGCGGGGCCAAGAGCGTTATCAAGAAGTGAACTAGTGGAAATGGCTCAAAGGTCAGTGCAGTAGTCTCAGATACAACTGAGAAGTTAATGACTACATTAACAACACACTTAAGTAAAGATAATGTTGTCCACGCTTTTTTCTAACAAGGTGAAAAATATTAGTAGTCACATAAAATTAAGAGCATGAGAGGAATTAAATAATTGACTTTTGTGTTGGTTGTCATAAGAAAGCAATGCTCTTTTTTAGGTTCTGTGAGCTTTAAAAAACAAAAGTCAACTTGAGCTTTGTATAGCGCAATATCCACTTAAACTATTCAAAGTACTTTACAAAGGGTCCCTGGTCAACAGCAAACTTAACATCAGGATTAGACGTGATGCCTGTTAGGTGATATTACAAAACAAATATTTTTGGACAGAGACAATGCTGAGTACAGTGAGAGAATGTGAGTATGGACTCTTTTCTAAGGACTCAACATGTGCTGCTGAACCCAGGACCTTCAGGTGTGAAGGCGATTGTCATACCAAAAGGCCACATAACCTGCTGGCAAACAGATTCCAGCTTAATTATTGATTGTTCACATTGTTTGCTTGATCTGAGAGTGCAGGAACTTTCATATAAATGATGCATTTTTTGAAATAACTAGCATATTGGAATCTATTGTTCAAGTGTTTACAAAGCTTTTAATTTCCATTCATGCTATGATTTGATCTTATCCTATATTTATTTTTTTCCTCCTTCCTCATGGTCAGAAGCTTTAGTCTCTATGTTCTGTGCCATTGATTTTTCTTTTCTTTTTTTTTTTTTCCAGTGAAACTCTTTTAGAGCAGATAATTAAACAGACAAAACATGCTGTCCTTCGAATCAGGTGAGAATTTCTATTACTATTTATTGTATTGCCTTATAATTTACCTTTTTTTTTTCTTTTTTTTTTTTGTTGGGTTTTTGTTTAGTGTGGTTTGTTTTTTTTTGTTTTTGTTTTTGTTTGTTTGTTGTTGTTTTTTTCCTTATTCTTGTTTGTTATTTTTCTTATCAACAATATCTTTCTTCACACTTATATCCTACCCTAAGGATTGTTTGTATTATTTTCCCTGTGAGAGAGCTTATTTATGTATATCAGTCCCTACACTTGAAATTTTGAAAGCATTTGATTATAACCAGAGACCTATATACCTGCTCTAATGTCCTATGACCAGGTCAATGCATGTGATTGATCAATTGGCCATCAGCATCCAAGACCCCCAGATCTCAGCACACTGGAGCTGCCTCAACAACAGCCTTGAGTCAAGTGTCAGGATTAGCATCACATCTTACTGCTATGAGATGGTTAGGACACCCCTGGTCCTGTTGATCGGCATTGACACAATTCGAGTCATCATGAAAGATGGAAGGGTTTGCACACTCTCCTTTGAAGATACAGAGTTGAAAGATTTGATACAGTGGCAGGTATGTTTTGTCTATACTTTTGAAGTCATTTTGACACATAAATTAAAGTTCCTGCCATGGAGATTTTATTAAAAAAGAGAGACAGTCTACAGGTTTTTTTTCTTTCTAAGGTTAATTTATAGTCCGAATGTTATTAAGCCTTAATCAATTAGTATATCCCTGCCATTTAGCCCATTCCGTCCCCTTAACTATTTATTTCCAGTAACCTTTAATTCCATTTTATCTATAATACATGCCAAAAAGACAAATAGGTCAGAACCACAGTTAGTAACTATTTATCACAATATTTTGACACGCTGATAAAGGAAAATTTTATCGCAACACCCGATGACACTATGTATTTTTTCCCCACCCATCACATTATGATTGATGCTGAGGATCTGTGGGGGAAAAAAAAAGATACTGGTATTTTAAATTTTATTTTTTTAGTAAAATAGAACCATTGAAACATTCTTTTGACTGATTTTGATAAAATATATGATAACTGATGTAATTTTCAAATATGTAAGCACTGTGTGTTGATTGAATGTCATGGGGATCATATTATGAGATAATAGTAAAAATGTGTCCATGTAGCCAGTCATAGCAACAAGATGTCACGGAAGACCCATCAATTAGATAATATTTATATCTATTCCTCAGGAGATAAATGATCTTTTGAGTGATATGAACTACTCTGGCCTTAATAACATGACGTCAGTGTTTATTATCTAATTAATTGGTCTTCCGTGACATCTTGTTGCTAAACTACTCTAACATTTATATTTCCGTGATGCCATTTTCTTGTACAATCCTCAGATATGCCAGCACCATGCCTCCTCCATCCAATTCTTGGCCAAATTCCATGGTTGGCAAGTCCTGTCAGCCATTCCAAACAGTGGCCATGGGGATATGGAGACGTATGGCACTACAGCCACTGTTATGTTAGCCTCGCCGAGAGGAAATGTGTATGTAATTACTTTGATAATTTCATAGAAAAACATTTCTTTTTGGATTTTTTTATCTTCTTTATTGGAAGGCTATCTATATTTTTTCATAGACCAAAAAAAAAAAAAAATTAATGAAAAAATATTGGGTGATAAGTAAAGAGAGGGCACCAGCCATGTATTCATTTCTTTAAGAATACTTGACAAATCAGCAGTCCTATCGATTAGGGCAGAAAATATATAATTCCTAATTTTCCATTGCCTTTTGAATTTCAAAGTCATCTCCCCTCTGAATCATTCTTATTCAGCTGGACTATTGAGAAGAATGAACTAGGGAGATAACAAAACAGTTGGTAGACAAGCATAAAACCCAGTTTCTCAAGGTTTCTAATTCCTTGTTGCAAATGGTCATTGCACCTATAGGGTTGGTGGTTACGTAATAATGAACATCTCTCGTTGGTATCATTACGATGGATGACCATGAAACCACTTTACATGTGCTTATGGATTGCCACTATACAACGTGCAACGTTCGAACCACTGGGTCACCCCTACGACACTCAACAGAAAGCTCTATGGTGAGGCTGAAGACCTAAAGCGGACCACAGACTTCATAGCAGATATCGGATTGCAGCCATAGATGTCCATCAGAGGAACGAAGAAGAAGAAGAAAAAGAATTACTATGGATGGAGGACCTATGACCACTGCTATAGACATCAAAAGTGCACAGTTCCACTTGTTGCAACTCAAAGTAACAAAAAATTAAAACAGAGATAATGTGAACTACTCTGGAGATGGAAACATAAGCTTGTGGAAATAAGCCTTGTTGATGGACTGCGGTGAACATCTTAGTCATGGACACATGTGCTAATATTCTTTTATGTAAAATCTTTGAAAATATTATATGGTGAACAGTTTCATACACCGTCTTAAGAAGGGAAATATCAAATTTTATGAAAAAAAAATTAAACATAATAGGTGCCCACTTTATGCAGTGCTTAAGCCATCATTCTTGTGTGGACACATCGTTCTCTGCATTTTCCAATAGAATGTAAATTACTTTCTTATTTTGTTAATGTCAATTTTTCCTCAAAATGTTTTTTAAAATTTTTATTGAATACAATTTCAACCTGTTCCGGCTATAATTCTCTGTCTCAGAGCTCTTTGTTTCATGTTCAATTTAGATTGGTGATTACCAATAATTTGAAATTTGAAATGAAAGATTTCTCACAATCCTTGGTTGGGTATATAGTGTCGGAAACTGGCATGCATTTCTGTAAAGAGTTGAACGTTTTGTAAGAGAGGTAACCCTTACCTAATCATTTTGATTTATTTATATACTTTCTGTCATTTGGCAACATTGTTATCTGAGATATAGCTAGATGCTCCTTCATAATATGACACAGACTTGAACAAGAATAAAATGATTCGTAGTGTTTTTATGCACCTCCGTTGACTGTGTATCTTAATGGATCGTTTTTATACACCTCCGTCACGCCTGCGCATCCCACCCAAATTCATCAGCGATATTTCTGTATTTGGACATGGCGAAAGTTATATTGTGACATCTGTAGGATGCTTTTGTTAATAAATTGATTTTAAAAATAATAATAATTTAAAAAATCGAAATATGAAACCTGAAAATAGAAGTTGTATTGAAGGTAAAATAATGTTTTAGAAAGAGCTTATTAAATGTGATGAACAGTCAGGTGGCTCCGTAGCGCAGTGGACAAGCTGTCAGACTCTAACCTTGAAAGTACCGGGTTCGATTCCCGTTGTAGACATTTTTTTTTTTTTTAATTTACTTTATTTTTGTTTGATTTTTTTCTTTTTTTTTTTTTTTTTTTTTTTTTTCAAAAGCTTTTTATCATGTTTTTAAAAAACTTTGATTTTAATTTTCTAAAATTATTTTTTTTATTTGAGATCAGTATTTGTGTGCCGTGTTTCTTTTTACTTTTGATTTTTTAAATTATTATTATTCTTTAATTTATTATCATTGTATAAACAAACGTACATCGGTAATCACTAAGCAGCGTGCTATACTACAATCTAAAACTATTTGAACCTCATGGACGTATGCAGGAACATTTTCATTAATTTACCATCACCGCCAACGGAGGTGCATAAAAACTGTGCGTTTTTGTACACCTCCAATGGAGGTGCATAAAAATGCCACCAAAATGATTAGTACTATTAGTTAAATTTTCTAATATTTTTAAACACTTATTAGAAAATAGATAACAATAATAACAGATAAAAAAGTAAAACACAATTGTGCTTCTCTGTCTGGTGCCTTTTAAAAAAAAAACTTTATAGGTATATATGCATTTGTGTAAATGTTTTCAATTGCTACTCCTATTTTCTGATTACAGCAGTATGGCATTTCAAAGTAACCCCGTAAGTGGTCAGAAACTCTTTGTCAAGAAAGTTGATTCATCCTCCCCTCATCCTTCCCCTGCTGTTACCAATCCAAAATGGTCTAGTCTTTCTGGAGAGTTCAAGGTATGCACTCAAATACAGTTATTGTTGAAATTTATTGGGATTATTATCCATGAATAATAAAAATGATAATGATGATGATAATAATAATAGTAATAATATATTAATATTGAAAGATAATATTTATACTGCACGCTTCCAATATAACATGGCAGCTATTTGGTCTTGTAGTATGACACTCGCTTTCGGATCGGAAGGTCCTGGGTTATTGGCGCATAGTTGAGTCCTTGGAAAAGGCTCTTTACACATTCTTTCACCGTACTCGGGGGGGGGGGGGGTAAAATGAGTACCTGGCTGTTAACAGCGTTGTCTATGTCGGAAAAAATTGTAATATCGACTAACGGGCGTCGTATTTCGGTCTACATGTTACTTGTTGCTGTTGGTCAGGGGGACCCCTTGTAAAGCGCTTTGAGCAAGTTTAGTGGATATTGCGCTATATAAAAGCTTAATTTTGAATATAAAACTGCACATGTGCGCAACAAAATGGCCTAGCATAAAAGATTTCACACTTTAGGTAAATATGATCAAGAATAAAGTGTATAAGATGAACATCGGTTCAGAGATAGAAAATTCACGTGTGCTTTAAAGTTCAAAATATGTAGGTGCCAGAATAATAGCAATAATAGCTCTTACACTTAAAGACAAACAAATTCAACCTTTGCTATGGTCACATGTTTCCCTATTTAAAAAAGAATTTATTTTATGGTTTCTCATAAGATTTTTAAGAGTTTTCTATTTAAAGATATTAGAAAGGGAAAGATCCTCAGCAGGTGATGTTCATTGCAATAAAAGAAATTGTGTAAAGCGGTCATGGATTTATATGTCATAAAGTTGAGTGTAGACTCAACGTCTCATAACTTGATTTTGTCATGACTTAAGCATGGTCCCTATCAGTTTTATTGTGGTTAAAAGATCACATTTCTGAGTAATCTGAAAATTATTCAATATTATCCTAAGAAAATAGATAAATCGTGATGCCTCATTATAGAAAAAAAACAAACAACACACACAAACAACAAAACAACAATGTTTTTATTTCTGTCAGTATAGATAATATAAATATTAGTTTCGTTTCTTTAGGTTACATGACTTTTTCCATTTTGTCTCATTTCAGGAAGTCAATTTGTCACAGATGGAAGGCAAAAACTTGGTTGGAAATGTGGATATGCTGATGGCACAATTAGTCTCGTCATGACAAGAATAGTAAAAACTTATCATGTATTGAATTAAAGGGGAAAGTACTTAAAGTAAAGATACACACAAGACCTCATTTGGATCTAGCTTTTTACATTAAATAAATTATACTGTATGTGTAAGTATTACAAAATGACAGATACCTGAAAAAAACTGCCTTTTATTTTTTTTTCAATTTAGTCTCTTTGAAGAAATGGTACGACTTAGATGTAGAAAATGCATATGGGTCATTCTCAAAAGGTCAATGCCAAAGTGTTGCTTACGTTCAAAAAATTCAATATTGCAAGTTTCTTTTTTCTATTATGACATCCTTTGAAAGAGCTAATTAGTTTGAGCAATGGAACATTGTCATCATGACGTCGGAGACAATACAAACTGTTTAAGTTTTAGTTACAGCATCACTTTCACAGTAGTGATGGCAATAATCACTAATAATCCTCCAAAATGAAACAATAAATAGGCAATTGTACGACTGACTGGATTAGACTAGGAAATTTTGAGAATATGCACATGGTCTCTGACGTCATGATGACACAAAAATGGTAGAGACAACCAATCACTTCAGGCTAAGGGTTTGTTGACGCTCACAACACATATTCCTTTTGTTCAAATAAGCACAAAAAGAAAAGGATGATGACAGGATTGGTAGAGTTATCAGAACTAGAACTAGTTGAGAGATATCTGCCCCCCCCCCCCCCCCCCCCCCCAACTGGGACAATCTCTTGTGAAAGGCCATCACAATTGGGCCTTGGTAGAGTTTTAACAATTCAAAACAGAGTGTGTGCCCTCCTTTAAGAAAATCAAAAATCACGATCAGTTAGAAACAACCTTTATTAAACATATGAACATAGAAAGGCAAAAATATACATCTGAATAGCATTGGAATAATAATCAAATCAACCCACGAGTGACAACAAAACATGTGCATTTTTACAACAATAATTATAAAAGCAACCATGCTACAATATCAGTGATAGTTGGTACGTAGTAGTAGATTTGAGGAATGTACGAATAGCAAGTTACGAATTAATGATTTGTAATCTTGAAACAAATTAAAAGAAACTCCAGGAATAATAGGCTGAAATACAAAACTCAGAATGCTTGTAGATATAATAATATCCACAATAAAATAGACGGAACTATAACTTTAGTAGTGCTGCCTGGCAGATGTAACCTTAAAAAAGAATTATCAACATTCAAGATATCAAGCCAGCCAGTATAAATTCCAGTAACAAGCAAGCAAGCCTGGACAAGGTGAGATAAAATGAAATCAGAACGCATTTCATATAAATAATAAAAAATAGCATAAATGACACTGCATTAAGAATTGTCTTTGTTTTCAAGGATTTTACTGCACTTGCAAATGACTTGCAACACATTAGGTCACATCAGCGCCAGTAAAGGGAAGAAAATTGGGACAGTAAAAACATTCTAGATGTACAAATAAAAGGACCTGAGGAAAAAATAAGACATAGGGTGCAGATTCCACTTGACTATCAGACAAAGTAGGTACTCCAAACCAAATTTTGAGTTATGAAAAAAAACCAAAAAGTCTATGTTTCATCACATAGTACTCAATTTTCTAAGAAGTTTGATACCAAAATGAGCCTTCTAACTCAATTATTAAGGAATTTACGCAATATTGAAGATTTGAAAAATATGCGTCTTCGCGCAACTTGCTCCGGTGTCAACTTTGCGCTATTGTAAAATGAAAAGTAATCAAACCACATACCTAAAACTTGCTAGACGGGCAGACAGCAACACAGGGAACACGCATATTTTTTTCCAAGCAAATTAAAGACCTTTATTAAGGTCTTGAAAATGGCTCCGAAGCCAATTCCACATAAAACGACAAGGGAGGTAAAAAAAGAGCAATTTGAACGATTTTTAAAAATTCATTAAAAAATAACAAAAACATGTACATATTCATGTGATACATCAAATTAAAGTTCATTATCCATACAATGACAAAATGAAAATAGCCAAAGTATGCAAGCCACACATTGGTCATTAAAGAACATGAAGCAAGACTGAAATAATGAAATCACAAAAATTTCACCAAATAAAAATATTCACAAATATGCAAAATGTCAGGATATACAAATAAAATACTTCATATATACAGCATGAATAACGTACAATTCAGAAATAGTATGATCTCCTTAGTAAAATAAATTAGATAACTTCAGCAGCTTCAGACTAAGCTTTGAAAATTGAGAGAGAAAAATAATCCGAAACCGAGAAATCACCAAAAAAAATGCACATTATATCATTAACTCACTTGAGACAGCTATTTTTAGCGACCAATTCCCCCCGGACTGACAATTTTGGGCAATTTTCACATGCTCATGACACAAAAAGTATTTAACACACTGATATCAAATTTGGCATGGGTAATAAACAACCCCTGCAGTCTGTTAAAGCAAACAGAATGTAAATATGTTAAAAACTTTTTGTGCAATGAATATATGAAAATATGCCAATTTTCCTATTTTCGGAAAATTTTGAAAAAACATATATGAACACCAATAAATACAGAAAACCATTGATATGTTGAAAAGAATGTATTAATAGAAATATATAACCTGTATTTATACCTTATGTGTCCTGTGATGCTGCAATATAGTTCACTTTGGTATGAAATAATACACAGGGGGGGTTTCACAAATTTTGTAAACCTCCTTGACGCGTGGCGTCTTACCAGGCTTACTGGCAGCAACATCCCTGCATACTTTGCATTCTCGTCTCGGCTTGGATTTGGAGGCTGTGGCAGGAAGACTCACAAGATGATGAAATTGTTGGTGATTCAGCCGAATAAGAGGCTGCGGCTTTGTGCGAGTTGGAGTCTGCGATGGTCTCTCGGCCATGAACTCATCAGTGAGCTGTTTTCCAAGAGACTTTATGAAAATCGGAAGTGTAAGGGGTTTGAGACCCTCTTTTGCTGGACTTTTTTGTGCAGAATATTGGCCTGAACAATAGTGAGTGTCAAAAAATGAAGAAAAACTTTTTTTGACCATTTGAGGGTCCGGCGGGCAAGGGGCACGTACGACATCAGCTGGTCACTTTGGTCGACACCACACATGTTTTTTGTGTACGAAACAACAGCCGTTGGTTTTGATTTCTCCCCCGGAAAGTTTCTGCTTGTTGTTGTAACAGTGGTGGTGGGGTCATGTGCAGAAGTCAGGATGATGACATCAAGCTTGTCGCTCCATTTTACAGCACACAGACGATCCTTTCGACGAAATGAAATTTCGCCAGTTTTGAGTTTTTCAACAGCCAGATCCTTGGGCATGCCCACACGATTTGCTCTGACTGTGCCAGTGCAGGAGGTACTTCTGTTGACAAGGGTTTCATATAAAGCATGGCATGTGTAGTAGTTGTCGGTGTACACATGATCGCCCTTGTCAAGAAGAGGATGGAGAAGGCGGAGAACGACGTCTGTTGGTTTATTACTGACATCCTTCTGAGCAGCGTAGATTTCGAAACGGAACACGTATCCTGAGCCACTTTCACATAGCTGGTAGAATTTTATGCCCCATGGATTGGGCTTGTCTTTTAGGTAGACTTTAAAGCGAAGACGCCCTCTCCACGAGCACATAGCCTCATCGATGGCAATATTTTGCGCCGGGACGTAGACTTCCTCAAATCGACGCTGCAGGTACTCATACACCGGACGAACTTTATGAAGTGGCTCGTGTCCATCAGCCCCGACAGGTATATAGGTATCGTTGTCATTCATATGGAACATTGATAATATGGTCTTGAAACGATCCCGAGCCATTATCATTGGTGCGAATGGTGTGGTGATGAACAATTCCTGCGACCAGTAGTCATTGATGCACGACTTCCTCACTACTCCCATGTGTTTAAGTATAAGTATGAACCCCTTCATCTCCAGTAGAGTGACTGTCTTCCAATCTTTAAGAATGTTTCGACCTTCCTCACTCAGGCGCTCACGATTGACAGCCTTCATGTCAGCAGCATACTTATTTGTTTGCTGTTTCGCAACAATCGAAGAGTTGAAAACATGACACGACCGAAACATCACAGAAGTCAAATTTTAGGCCAGTTGCACCTGCAATATAAACAAAAACTAGTTAGTGGTCAAAATCAAAAAGACAGAATCATAGACAGCCTGAAAAAAAAAGAAGCAAATAAACTCAGTTGTCAAAGCATACATGCAATGACAATAATAAACATAATCGCAGAAAATTGAATACTGAAAGCACAACATACAGTGTATAGGCTACATGCTTGGCCATCCAATTACTGCATATGATTGGGTAGTAAATGTTTTTTTAAAAGTCACCAGTCTGATATCTTATCATGCTCAATGAAGCTTGAAATTCGTCAAAGCATAGAATGCAATCACAAAGCCACAGACCCCACATATAAAAAATACTTATGCCTAAAGCTTGTAAACAAATGGTTGTCAGGAAACCCATCCAACGACTGTCTCCAGTCACCCGAACGATGGCTTGTCATGCTCACTGAAGCTTGAGTTTGTAAAAGCAAAGAAGTGCTTATCACTAAGTCTAAGCACTAAGCTACAGACACCAGATGTAAAAATACACTAAAGCCTAAAGGTTGTAAGCAAATGGTTATCCTAGGAAATCCATCAAACGACCATCTCCAGTCACCCGACTGATGGCTTATCATGCTCACTGAAGCTGGAGTTTGTAAAAGAAAAGAAGTGCTAACCACTAAGCCACAGATCCCACATGTAAAAATATACTAAAGCGTAAAGGTTGTAAACAAATGGTTGTCAGGAAACCAATCCAACGACTGTCTCCAGTCACCCGACTGTTGGCTTATTATGCTCATTGAAGCTTGAGTTTGTAAAAGCAAAGAAGTGCTAACCACTAAGCCACAGACCCCACATATAAAAATATACTAAAGTCTATAGGTTATTTTATATTATACTTGTACATACCTGTAAACAAAGGGTTGTCAGGAAACCCATCCAACAACTGACTCCAGTCTGCATTGTTGACAACTGGATCTTGAGGTGACACTGACTCGTCACCATCTTCGTCGTCACTGCCATCAGCATGGAATTCTTCTATATAATCCACAGTTGCTCTATTCCTTTTGCTGCTACTGCTAGGGCAACTTGTTCTAAGTCGCTTTCTCTTTCTACTTGTTCCCTGTTCACAACTTTCGTTCTCAGTCTCAGAACTTTCTTTTCCATCATCGGTTGATAAAGGTAGAAATTCTGGATCGCGGTCAGAAATATATCCATCAAACTCATCATCCGATCCATTTCCAACAAAAACTTCAAATATATTTCTTTGATGATAATCCATAGTGATAATTGCAGCTGAATTGAATGTCGAGTAAAGTTACAGTGTCAAAACAAAGAAGAGACAAAGGTAGTAGGAGATGGATTGGAGTTTCATTTTCACTTTCGTGTCATCTTTCACTTTCACTTCAGCTTTCACTTTCGCTTCCTCTACATTTGTTTTCATAAAATGAAGAGTATCAGTTTATTAAAAACGAAAATCGGGCACAAGAAACAAAATAAGTTAGTCTGTCGTTCAAGACGGTTCCCACAATTGTCGCGTGATTTACATGATACTTATCGGTCGGTAAAGTCGGTCCCGCACGGGCTGCGTGATCCGTCTGCAGGGAATAAAAGGTAATCCTGCAACTGTTGTGTGACGCGTCGTAAGTGAGTTAATACTAGAAGAAGAAATTAAACTCAATCAGGCTATATAACTCTTCGCTTCTTAGATGGGTTCTCAATGTCACTAGAAACAGAATTTGATTTTAAAAAAGACTTTAAAGCATCAAACATAAAATCAACATCACCAAATCTTAAACTCCGTCCACCCGACATACATTTATGAAAACGTATTTCACTCTTCAATATTTCTTTTATCTTTGTCATTGAATAATTTTCAACTCTAAGCCTGTCAAATAAATCAATTACATCCTTATCTGTTCGACAGGGCCCCCCGTGTAATTCAACATCTCGTTCAACCTTGGAAATATTCTCCATATCCTTTATCTGCTTATCAATCTTCTTCTGTTGATTCTCTACAAATTTCAATCTTATATCATTATCTACTTTATCTTTTAACATCTTACTCTCATTTCGCATTTTCTTCCCATGCTTTCTAGCTACTTTGAACATGAGCCCTTGCTCTTCAACAGACTTTTTAGATAAAAACAATATTGTTTTATTGCGTTTAACAGCATGAATGGTGGACCGATTATGGAGTGATGCATTTCTCCTTTTACTAATGTCATACCATCGAAATCACCAAATGCACTCTCACCAACCAAATTTGTAAGAGGACAATGGCTCAATGTTGTTTTCATTTCATCACTGACATGAGCATAATAACCATCATTTTAAAAATCTTTCAACTGTCTCTCAGTAACAGAAGAAACATCTTTGCATAATATTTTTAACAAATCAATCATTACAACATTATTAAATTTGACGATGTACCATATCAAATGCAGGGGATTTGGAAAAAGCGAGAGCATTTCCAAAAACAGATGTAAAAGAAATATCAAGTAATTCATCATCAGCCCATTTCTTAAAACAGTCATGCATCATTTGAACATACATAAAATAAATCAGTATACTTCACTGTATTACTCTTGACAAGAAACCAATAAGGCGAGGTGACTTTTAAACAAAATAGGGCAATACAACAAACCAATGACATTAAGCTTAAATCTTGAAGGTCATGAGTAACACTCTTAATCAATAAATTTGGGTTATCATGTAAAATACCAGAAGTGAAAAAATTCAATAAATTGTCATGGTGGAATAAAATAGAAACAGCAGCTTTAAAAAAGCAATTAAACCTGTTGGACTTAAAACTAGGAATGGGAACAACATTGTGAGTATCAGAACAAAAAGTAATCCACTGTGGACGACATCCATTTTTCTGGTCACCCCTGGGACCCAACAAATTACAAGCACATCGAATTATTCTATTTGTCGCAGAATCTTTGCTAAAAAATGAAAAGGCCCCATCTTTGTCCCTTCCTAAATACTCATCGTTCTGAGTGATCAACTTGCGTTCAAAAACTGACAATGTCTTTTCAAAGGCAGGACTAATTCCTAATAGAAAATGTGCATTACAATGCAAAAAACTGATTTTAAGGGAATCTCCAAGCTCAGCGTTTAGTTTATCTGTAAATTTATGACCAAAAAGAATATTGGGCGCAGCCTTATCAGACATGACACTAGTAATTTTAGAAAGAATTTCTCTTAAAATAATATCAGGAGAAATGGAGTACACATCTTTATAGCAATCAACTAAATTACTAATAACAATCATAGCAATATCCAAAAGAGTGTCAGAATTTTCAGTGGCAACAGGCAAAAACCCAGATAAAAGGTCTCCCCACTATCTAAAGTGAACTGATGTCCCACTATCTTTTTCTGATCTCTTGATGTTCCATCAAATGAAACGTAGCATTCTCAGATTTTAAAACATTTTCAACAGTTTGCATATTTGAAAGGACAAAAGCCTCATCACACATGTTTAAAACTATTTGAGCACAAGGTAAATTTTCAGAAAATACATAATGAAAAATATTGCTTGATACAATATCAATTACTTTTTTTACATTTTTAGCTGAGACACCTGTCTCACAAACTAAGGCGATGACAGCTTTCCTGACATCATCAGAATATTCATTATTTTTAGAATTTTAAATTTTAATTTCAAATGGATTAGCTTCTAAATTTTCATATCTGATTATCTCTTTCTGTAAGGTATTTATTTTTTGACTTCATTTTCTGTAAGGACAAATCCTTCTTATTTAAATCACTGTGTAAGACAGATATAGTTAAGCAATAATCTTTACAAATTTTGTCATGCCAGTTTTAATTTCTTTTAACTTTAAATCTTTTTTCTTTAATTCAGCTTCAAACTTTTCTTCTAATTTAGACACAGTAACTAAAGCTTTATCCTCAGCTGAACTAAGTTTTTCTTTCAGTCCTTTTACCTCCTCCAGTAGAGAAAATTTCTCCGATTGAATATCATGTAGTGCAGATTCAACAATTAGAGAAGTTTTTGATTCAAAGACTGAATCAAACGTATCTGGTCATCTTTCAGCTTTGGAGTAGTTGGAGTTGGACTAGATCGTAGTGGGGTGGGTGGGCGAGGCGTAGGGTGCTCTTGTAATGGCAATGATGAAGGCTGTAGATGTGAGGGTGGTTGTGGAGACGAAGAAAGGGAAAATTTTGATAGTAGAAATTGCTGAAGCCTTTCAGGATGTTTGGTCTTGTTGCTCCTGAGTCGTTCATACTCTTTGAATTATTTTTCAGGACACAAAAAAGTTTAGAATTAATGCTCAGTCCAGATAAATGCCAAACCCATTGAGCCGTTGTGTTTGAACTTAATCCCATATCCCTTCTGGAAAGTTCAATATCAATAATTAATCCGTTATCGATGTATTTCAAATCCAGTGAATATGCAGGCGGAAAGGGCAATGAAGTAGCATCAGAGTGGGAAATAAGAAAAGACAACTCATCCTGATCTAGGCACAAATAGTCCATAGCATTCGAAACCAGCTCCTGGACTATCTGACACCTTATCTCAACATGATGGTCCTGAGTGCCGTAACAATGGTAACTAAAGGATCTAGGCACGCAGTTACCATCTCTAACAGTTTCAACGGGTACCAAATATTGAATACCCATTGAACAGAAACGTTCTGAGGCAAAAGAATCCACCGAACCACTAACACTGCTCACTGTATGGAACATAAATTCAGGAAGTGGAAAATTCACGAAAGAGGATGAAACCCGTCTTACAACTGAAAGAAGCTCATTGTAAGAATGACAATTGGAGAATATGCCAAGGACCTCTAAGAAAAAAGACTCGCATGACCCTTCCACAGAAACAGGCAAGTTGTCACACACATCAGGTGAAGCAGACGAGTCAACATTTGGCCCAGAAGTGCACACAGAATGACTGAGGACATCCTTCACCTGCATGAACCGACGAGTATGACGCCATGGATCAACATGGTTGGAGTTTTGACAAGCCAAGAAGTTACCAGAGACACAAGGTGGACAGAAACAAGATAGATTTCTCAAGAGCAAACCATTAGATGTACTGAGAATATCATGAACCTGACGAGTACCAGGTAGACACTGAGTT
Source organism: Berghia stephanieae (assembly GCF_034508935.2). Classification (NCBI taxonomy): domain Eukaryota; kingdom Metazoa; phylum Mollusca; class Gastropoda; order Nudibranchia; family Aeolidiidae; genus Berghia; species Berghia stephanieae. Next base: position 37,877,893 of record NC_088360.1, read on the forward strand.
GGACGGATGATGCTATCGACAGAAATGTCAGAGGGAAGAATGAGGGAAAAGCTCCTGCGCATATGGACACAAATTCCATCAGAGATGGGAGGATGGACGGAAAGCCTCTCACAAGCAAAAGCATGAAGATCTTCAGCAGATTGAATAGTGACCTTACATGCTTTGACAGCATTTTTTGCAGCTCGCTTCAAAACCCCATCAAGAGCATCACATGGGTTCTTGCCATGCCTCGACCCAAAGAAAGATCGTTGAACGGAAACAGATGAAGAGTGATAGGACTGCAGGTATGAAAATGGAACACAGGATTTATACTGTGATGAGCAACCATCACTAAAGACGACAACTCTAGAAAGAGACAGGGATTCCAAATATCTAAGAATATGCTGCATAATGCAATGCACCATATCAGCACTGTGCTGCAAGACATCACTGACAAAGACCCAGTTGTCCATGATGCGTGAACCACATGAACAGGTGTGGTAAATAACACAGGGGTGAACAGTCACCTGTGAATACCCAAAGTAAGCGTACTGAGGCTGATCCTGCTGAACACACAAGAAGTTCTCTGAAAAGTCAAGAACAGCAACAGCCCACCCACTGGGTATATCACGGATGAGGGAGGAGAATTGATTAGTTTGCCACCTGTGGACAAAATCATGCATGGCCAAATGGAAGAGCTCGGAAACAAGCTGATTAATAGTCCCCTCTTTTCTCACAAGATCCATTCTCATTCCAGACTTTCGCTGCACTCTTTCCCACTTTTGCCAAGACACATGCACATCCTTCACCGTACTCACAATGCCATCCAACCCATCTGTACCACAAGACTCACATTCCCGACTCATACATTCCCTACCATCACCACATACTGTCAAACCAATCAAGGCTGACAATGAAACCACTTTGGAGCCACTGTCAATGACAGTGTTAAGGACTTTTGCCTTTAACATTGGGTTCAGGCAAATCTCGCAGAGACATCGCCTCAAAGGGATTTTCAAATAAGATAGAACATTCTTAGGCCTTAGCCTAAAAAATGATGACCTTGATACTAGGCATCCATGTGCAGCAACAAAATCAGCATAAAGGCTTGCGATGCTTTTGTCAAGCACTTTCCTAATTTGAAGTTTCCTTGCCACACCCATCTTCCCAGGTAAAAAGTTGGACCTCTCCAGGTAGTACACTTGTACTAGAGAGGCACATTTCCCTTTCCTCTGGTAGAGGCCTTCCATGGGGAGACCTGCCAACAGTCTCTTTACAATGCATGAATGCATATCTCGTTTCCGACTAAGCAGGGAAGGCCATTTTTGTGTCGACTTTTGCTTTGATGGGGACTGATACACAATCCCGACATCCAGTAGAGCATCCTTGTCCTTCTTGTGAACTGACCTAACAAGGCTTTTTAAGTTCACAAAAAGCCGACCACCTTTGGCCAGACGCTTTCTCAATCTGAATATTGTTGACCTGTGTGGAGTTGGCGTGTCTGTAGTTGTGCGATGCGCCCCATGTTATCTCCAGTATATCTTTAATATACCTGCTTTTAATTGGGTATCTACACAAGTATGTTTATTGGGTGGTTATTTTTTTTATGCTACCCTTAAAAAAGACACCCAATCTCACCTTTTGAGAATGACTCATATGAATTACATTTTTATATGGCTTAAAATGAAGTACAGCTTAATCTTTTGCTTTCAGGGTTGCAACCTCCACAAGCTTACTTGTAATATATAAGTTGAAATCAGACAAGTCTAATTGCAATTAGGGGATGAATGAAGAATCAAGTGACTATCAGGCTTTAATATGCTACAGGAAAAAAAAAACAAAGCAAATGAATCAGTATTGGAAATATCCTATCTTAATTAAATTTGGTGAACTGATGGGCCATTAGCTCCCAATTCACATTTGGACTTCCAGGTTCCAAATGGGGTTACAAAAAAGCTTCAAAGTGTTGTTAATATAAATATTTTATGCCAACAACAATACTCACTCAGTGAGCATTCATTTTCTCTCATTATTTATTTGCATAAACATTTGTAATCTTAGTTTCTGTCATCCTCTATCATCTCAAAATTTTCTGACTCATCTGCAATGTTAGAATTTCTTTCTGTTCTCATCCATGAGGAAGAACATCATATTTACTGTTTTTGTAAAGAGCAACTCAGAAGGCATCATCAAGGCTTTATAAATATTGTTTTGCAACATTTCTTGACAATGGAAATGTTGCTTTGTTGTCTTTCCACAACGTAAAAGGATCCTCATGCCATCCTATGATAGGTTCTTTAAGATAACTGATACTCTCAACCTGTGGCCATAGCACAGGACCTCTGATCTCTGTCACGCTTGCCCCAAACCCGTTCAGCAATAAATTTTATTGATGTGATATTTTGAATACTTGGATTGATTAATAGTTCGAATTTGGGGTGAGGCATGTATGGTATTAACCCTCAGGGCAGAAGATCAAGGGGAAGGCTATGGGGAACATGGAGAAGAGTTAAAGAAGCTGATATACAGAGAAGTGATAAGACATTGAACGAGATAAAAAAGTTAGCTCAAGATAGAGAGGGATGGAAACTGTCCGTGGCCGATAGCCCTGACCCAGGATGAAAAAGGAAATGATGATGTTGATGTATGGTTTTGGGGCATGGGGTAAAGTGGCATGCCCAGAATCCGTACGAGAAAGAATAATACACTTTAAAAGCTTTTTATATTTATTTTACTAATGAAACACGTATGTACTGTAAATGACAAATTCAGCATCTCTGTTTATCACTAAAATCAAAATTGTACTTGAGTAACAGAGGAAAATATTTTTATAGAATTGATTTATTAAAGTGATGCAAATTAAAAGATTTTGTGATAAATCTTGGTAGACTAGAGTCTACTTTGTTTCAACTTAGAAAACAAACTGAATTCCTACACGATTGGTTAGCAATATTCTTGACATTTCGAATTACAGTTCATAATGACTGGTATGAATGTCGATTTTTATTTGAAATTTAAGATCTTCTGATTATAAAAAATTCAATCGCCGTGAAAAAGAGAGTTATATAATCACACAAAAAGGTTTTATGTAACTCACTCTAAAGCGTATGGATTTGGGGCACCTACACTAATTTAGGCCACCTCTGTCCATTTCCTCTGAGTAGACTTTAACCTGTTGAAGTAACATGTTTCCGTCTCCTCCTCGCAACTGTTATCCTTTCAGGCCACATAGCATCTGATATTTAAAAGATTATCCTTTTCTCATCATATGATAGTCTGTTTAATAGTGAGAGGAAGGTCGTCAATGATGAGATGCTCAGAATCTGTCAGTTATTTCCCACGGAGATCACAGGAATGTCCAGAGGAAACAATGTCCTTTTCAAATTAAATGAAAAGCTTGGTCCTGTCTAAATGATGACAATTCAAAAGACCTTGGAACTGTAATATAAAAATTACAACTAGCTGATATCCTGAAATGAGCAAAATACTTCTCTATAACATCTGGTTGGAAAAAACCAATGGCAACATATTGATGAAGGACAGAGTTATTTTGTGTCAGGAGATACTTTGATTCTTGGTTCAATCTGTTGTTGTCATTTATGACTAAAATTATCTTAAATCTTGATTGGCTGAGCTTGCTCCTGAAGTCTTGCTTTCTTCCCTCTGTTTGGTCTCCACATCAAAGATGCAATCTCAATTTGTGCCTTCCATATACTTCATGTTTTTTTTTTTTTTAACTCAACAATATAATAATAAATCGAATAATGATATTCTAACATACAATTTCTATCCAGCTGTAAACAATACAATGTACCACTTTTATAATATTAACACCTATGTCTAGTCTTCTGTATTTTGCCCCAATCTAAAAGCATAACCTGCAATCACTCCTAGAACCTGTAGCAACATCTGGTAAAATTGGATGGATAAGTTTGTAGTTAATATCTTCATCTATATCAATATCACAATTACTCCTGCTATGTGCTTTTGATTTATTTTCACAATTAGTATTAAAAATATGTGGTGGACTCTCCAGATCATCTAGCCCGCCCAACTGACTGGCTAACTCCGTAAAATCTAATTGATTATACTGTTTAGGTCTTTGTAATTCTACAATAGTATGTTTAGCTCTATATTCTTTGAACAATATATATCTTTTTACTCTGGCAATGTCAAGAAATTAAAAAAATAAACTTTTCCACCACTTGTGTGTCTTTCTAACACTATTGTATTTTCCAATAAGTTGATCAGATAAATCTACCTCATTCGTATTCTTATTGTAATCTTTAATTAATTTCTGTACACCCCATTATCTTTACTCCTACGTTGTACTACTGCTTCCTTATTTAAATCATGTATTGTAGATATAAATGAAACTGTAAAGATAAAATATCACCATCCCTGTGCACCTGAACTCCCTCCTCTTGGCCCCCTTTTCCCATTCTTTAGACTAATTGGAAATCCTTCTCTAATAACTAATATTGTCCCACAAGCTCTTACACTCTTCATAACCACATCTTTAAAAAGTTGGACACTGGTATAAAAATTATCAACATATAAATGTTATCCTTGATTGAACAAGGCAACAAGCAAATGCAGAACTACATAATAAGCTATTTGTTGTGTTGCCCCCCACCTTACCCAAATAAAAATCAAGATTATGTCTGTACCCTGTCTTTGAATCTGCCAAAACCCACAATTTCATTCCCCACTTTGTTGGCTTGCCTTCATATATGTTATAAAGCTATATCTTCCCTTAGTTTTAACAATCTCATGGACCCTCTCGGGTTTGACAGGCGCACTGGTCATCTCGGTTTGGATAGGATATGTGAATTGTATGGTAGCCATTGAACAGGCTGGTAGCGGCTGTCTTGTGACAACTTCGACTGTATAGGGGCCAAGTGGCTAGTTGAGGTAGCTTTTCATTTGTCGCAATAGGGCATCGAGATTGGTAGACAGGGACTGGCAGCAGGAGAGTAAATTCATTCCAAGCAGGCAAGGTGCGTCATTGGGATGGTTATCGGGCAGTACAATGAAGGGCACATCTCGGAATCATTCTCCAAACAACCAGACGTCAGTGATGATGATGCTATTATAGGGTATAGGCAGTCCATTGGCAGCTTTCAGCTTCAGAAGGTTAGTCTTGAACGCCTGGGGTTAACTGTTTATTGATATCTTGAAGGTCAGGTTCAATCACTTCTGCGGCACAACACCTCCCATGAACCTCTCGTGCTTTGGATAACTTTCCGGCCTATGGGGCACCGGATTTTGGGCACTATCCGGCCAACAGGGCTCCAGATTATTGGTCTCTGGGATACTGTCGGCCAACGAGGCACCAGATTATTGGTCTCTCGGGCACTGTCCGGCCAATGGGGCACCGGATTATTGGTCTCTCAGGCACTGTCCGGCCAATGGGGCACCAGACTTTGGGCACTATCCGACCAACGGGGCACCGGATTATTGGTCTCTCAGGCACTGTCCGGTGGCACCAGACTTTGGGCACTATCCGGCCAACAGGGCACCGGATTACGGGTCTCATGGGCTCGCCTGTCCTGGAACTGATGTCTACTGGACAAGTTCTTCTGTTTTGTCCGGCATTGTGCTTCATTGTGGCCCATTCTGTCACACCATGTACAGTTCTGCCGGTTAGTTTAAGGTCGCCCCCCCCCCCCCCCTGCCTCAAAAAACAAAACAAAACAAAACAAAAAAAAACCACCAAATACAAACCCCCAAATAACACATCGAACCTGATGAAAAGGTGAACTGATCGTCACATGATTCTTCATTTGTAACCCAATTTGGAATTATGAGGGAGAGTCGACAGTGTAAGAAAATGTATTTTGCCTCAAGTAATCAGGTCCAAAAATGGAACCCTCAGGGTTGAAGAAAGGTCTGGAGAAGAGAGGTGAGAGAGAAAGGACTGCTATAGCCCACCTGACCAAGGTGGGCTAGAATCGAGTGTGTTGAAGGAGCATAGTTGCAGCTACTGTATAAGTATAAGAGATCAAGAGGATTAAGTAAGGACACAGTGGTTTCAACGAGCAATAGGATTGCCACGAAGTAGAAAAATGACTAAAATCTGTAATAACCTGCAAATAACAAGGCAAGACATAAACGCTGACATCCTCATATCATAATATAGTAATCGATAATTCTTTTAGAAAAAGTATGAATTTAGTTGACAAATGGCATATTTCAACAGTTATTTACATTGTTTATGTCTTTATTTATTTTTTATTTTTTTTTTTGTTTTAGGATGGATGGAATCGTATGTGACAGGGAAAGTACTTTATTCTAAATGTTGTAAATTTGTACATAATTTTATGTAAATATGGTGTCATTTCATGATCGAATCTCTTGAAACATGTTCTCTTTTCATTACATTAAAGTTCATATCCTTTTGCACAATCCCATTCAATTCCCTTGTTTATTTGTGTTTAATTAATACTAAAATGAGAGTTTTGTAATGAGCAGATGAATAAATCCTCAGACTATAATCAGAATTTTGACTCATGAGTATTCGTCAAAAATTGATCCACTAACCCTCTTCAGACCTTGAATTATTTTCAATATTTCACTCCGACTGTGCTATAGTATGGCGACCTCACTCCCCGTTCATCATTCCACTCTGCAAAGCACCGTGAATGTGTAGATCAGCGAATAAGAAGAGGATTTTTTTTGGTTCTGAATTGCATTGTATACTGATGTGTGTGTGTGTGTGTGTGTTGTTTTTAGGGGTTAATGGCGTGAGTAATGCCAAATTGTTCTGTTGCATTTAACCATTGCTAAGATATATCCATGTTCGTTGTTTTGGGGGGTTTTACAGGGCTTGCAGGTCATTTCAGCACCAGTAAGAAGAAATATCATAGATCTGAGGCTAAAAAGCACTAAAGAAAAAGTAAGACAAATGGGACTGGTTCAAAAGGGAAAAGATAATTCCACGAGCAATCCATCAATAACACCAAAAAATCGCATCCAGGTACAAACTAAAAATCCTGCTACAATCTACAATTACAATGAATGCCAGATAGATTCAACGAAGGATTCAGAAATCCCCATTTCTTGACCTATACTATAATTTTTTTGTAAATTATAAAAATGCATTCAATGAGCATTTTATTCTTAGCTTGCAAAAGCAATCAACGAGGTCATTTCCATGTTTGTTTTTGAGGGTTTTGTGGCGCTTGCAACACATTTAGGTCATATCAGCGCCAGTAAAAAGGAAGAAAATGTGATTGTAAAAAGTTCTAGAATTACCATTAAGCACGCAAGAAAAAGTAAGACAAAGGGGAATTGATTCAAATAGGAAACATGTAGATTCCAAGAGCACACTATCAGTCTACTTAGTTTGAGATCACCTAAAAGTCTCATCCAGACACCAGCCAAGATCCCACTATGATGATACTCGAATGTTTACAAATTATATATTAAATCTAAAAAATAACTACAGACTACATAACAGAGAGATGATTTACAGGGGAAAAAATATCATCTAAAACTATAACTATACATTCGACTGTTTCCCTCCCAGCCAAAAATCTCTGGTCAGGGTCAGGACAAAACCCAAGTAATCTCATTCATTCCAAGACAAAGACTTACTAAAGCAGATACAGGGGAAAAGAAGACAGTAAGTACCTCCCTGCCCACTATGGGAGGTCGGGAACCCCACCCAGGTGGTCATTTCAAGTGATACAAAATCTACCACTTCATTCCATAGTATGTTTTGCTCACTTTGACTTTGATCACATATTATGAGCATTTCTTGTAGTCTTAAAAAATCAGAGTAGCACAGTGCTACTTGAGCTTCAGCTTTTAAAAAATATATATCACATTATCCACTAAACATACAAGGGGTCCCTAGCCAACAACAACACTTAAACATGTGGAATGAGACATGATGCCTATTAGAAGATTTTACATTTTTTCTGGCAGAAACAACGCTGTTTACGGCCTGGTACCTGTTTTACACCTGAGTGCAGTGAGAGAATGTGAGTAAAGAGCCTTTTCCTCAACTATGAGCTCCTCAGAGCACGACTCAAATCCATGACCTTCCAATCTAAAGGCGAGTGCAATACCGCTAGACATGTGATACCCATGCGTCCAGCTTGATTTCGACAATACAATTGAGTACCGTCTTAAAAGCCAACGTCATAGATGAATGTTGTGGCAGACCTGCCAACCGGTACGATTTTGCGTATTTTATTTAGTACGCTTTTTGGACCCATATACGTGGATACGATTCCTTCCAAAGGATTTAGTACGATTTTTGTTTTGTTTTGTAATATTTTAATGATTTTTTTTCTCAAGCATGAATGATGTTGAAAATGACATGTCATACATTAATTGTTGACCGTGTTTCTGAATGATGCATCACAGTTAATACTATATTGTTATCATTTCAGTTAGTTATATGTTGCCGGTTTTCACAAATATATTTCTCATACCATTTTGAGGGTTTGCATAGAATTATGCATTTAAGCTTATTGTATACTTTAAATGGCCTCAGGCCACATTTAAGCTTTTACCACTTGTTAAATAGAAAATTTTAAGTGAAAATTAAATTTAACTAACATCTTTGGCAATGAAGCTTTCTATTAAAAACTGTTTTGCTGATAGGCTTCAACATAAATGGATTATTTCCCTTTATAATTACTAAAATTACTATTTTGTTTTTAAAGATTCAATGATCTTTTTTAAAATTTGTATGAATGATTTTTTTTTTCATTACCAAGTGGGCAGCTTTAGGAACAAGATGGTTCAAAATGAATCCTCTAAAAGTATTTAACTTGTCTGTGATATGTGTGAATTTCCCAATCATTTGACCAACAGTAATAGTATTAGTAGTATGAAGTAGTATGAGTAGAAGTAGTAGTGGTAGTAGTAACAGTAGTAGTACTAGTCTAGTAGTAATTGTAGGAATTGCTGTAGTAGTAGGAGGAGGAGAAGGAGTGATAAATGCTATTTAAAAAAAAGAAAAAGAAAGAGAGAGAGATGGATCATTTGATAGCATAATGGAAATTATCTTGTCACTGCTGCAAATTGTCATCTATTGGATTGAAGACCACTCTCACAAATATTTTATCTCAAAACCTTCAACTGATTTATTGGTCTGGCTTGGGCTGGCAGATGTATATCACCATCACAACTTCATTTGGGACATCGGCATCACCACGGTTACAACCACCATCACAGCATTGTCACTGCCACAACCACCACATCACTTCTTCCACCACCACTAGAGCACCATCACTACAACCACCACATCCTCATCTACAGGCACTAGCATCAATAGTACCAACATATTTGGGGTCTTTTGGTAATTTCTTTGAGTGTTTCGAAAGCAATATCATATCCTTAGATATTGCAATTTCTGAGACGTAGTATACTGATTGAAAATAATCATTAAGTTTTAGTTTCTCTAGTGATTGCTGCAAATGAATTTTTGAATGATGAAGATCGGAGTTTATTTTTGATTTGGGTTTGATGTTAGCTTTTATATAATTTTTTGTATTTTGCGCACTTTTTTTCCACACATGCGGACAAAAAACACTTTTTTGTTTTAAAAAATACACTTTTTAGGGTCATAGAATACACTTTTCATTCTGGGACGGTTGGCAGGTCTGTTGTAAGGTTTATAGTCAATGCCCACAGTTAAAGTTCCTATACAAGCCTTCTCTTTCTCACAATGTTAGTCAGATTGATGTTAAGTCAAGTTTCCATCAAAACTTTTGATTCATCACAAATTATACGACATAGAAGGAAATGATTCGACAATTAATGTTTTTAAAATATTTTTTAAGGTTTCACGGTGCTTGCAACACATTAAGGTCATATCAGCACCAGTAAAAAGGAAGAAAACGGGATAGTAAAAAGTTTAAGACTAACAATTAAAGCACCCAAGATAAAGAAAGACAAAGAGGAATTGGTTCAAATAGGGAACAGGTGTAGATTCCAAGAGCACACTACTTAAGTTTGAGATCGCCTTAAAGTCTCATCCAGATACAAGCGCAGACCCCTACTAAGAGGAATACACTCAAATGTTTACAAAGTATTTTATATTACACTAAAAAAAATTACACATTTGACTTTTCCTCCCAGCCAGGGTATCCGGCCAGGGCCAGGACAAAACCAAGTACTCTCATTCCAAGACAAATACAGAAAGCATGTTGGAAAACAGACATAGGGGGGATAGAAGACACAGTGAGTGCCTCCATGCCCACTATGGGAGGTCAGGAACCCCACCCAGAAATGATTGGACTACTGCCTGATATTGACACTTGCAGGATGGAGTGTGTATATATATATGTGAAAATGTGAGTTAAGCTGGAAGGACAATCCGATTGCAAATATCAAAAAGTATTTAATATTTAATATTTAAAAAATGAAATACTCCGAAATAAGGTAAGAAAATCATCACATTAAATAAAAGCTTTAAAAGAAAATATAAATCAAAAACAATCAAAATAAATACGTCTCAACAATGAACAAAATATTAAATAATGAGCATTTCAATTTGTTTCAAATGACTTATGCCGTCTGTCCGTTTTTGTCTTATGGATTGTTAGTGCTTGCCACTAGATCATATATAAGTGACAAAAAATGTCAGTCAAAATATTGGAGTCGATATAAAAGAGACATGGAGTAAAAGCTTATCCCAAAAGCAATGCATCTGTGTCATATTTAAGATTACTCTTATGTATCAGACACCTACTAAAAATGGTTCACTTAAATGCTAAATTATGGAAGGAAACTGCATATCTAGGTATAATAAATTTTGACTTATTTCGGTCATTTCATATATTTTTATATCAATAAATTACTTTATCTCTTGTTTGAGATTTTTGGAAACTTGAAAATAAGCAGATAACGGCAAAATCTTTAAACAAGTGTTTCTCAATCTTTAGATCAGTTACTCTCCATGAGAAAAATTGTGATTTTTAGAGAAACTAAATAAAAAATTTCCAAGAAAAATTACAGAACAGACGTCAGTTTCAGTTACAGTGCAACCCCTGGATAACATCGCCCGGGACCGGAAAATGATGTCATTATTCCGGGGTTTTCAAAGTGGCATGGTGAGACCGTTGAATACATACAAGTGCGATGAGCGGACCAGTGCTTGAGAGATGAAGCATTTCAACAATGTTATGTGTATTTTTCATGTTTACAAAGGGTATACCAGTTACAATGACACTCTCCAATTGTTTTGATCATAAACAGTACTTGAACACCATTTGACAAAATTAAAATTAATTATTTATTAAAAAAAACAAGTGCCAATATGATGATACCACACAAGAACATAAATGCATACATTTAGTTTTGATTTTAATTAAAATCAAATCCATGCTGATGAGTTTTGATTACCGAAATTTTTAAGTGCACCAAAAAAAAAATACACGCACGTAAAAATTAGTAGATCTACATCTTGCGATATTAAAAAAACAAAACAATAACAACAAAAAACAAGGTATTAATCACAATAAGATCAAATTTTGACCGATATTTAGAGAAACAACTTATCTTTCAAATGAAATAAATAAAGTGAAAGAGGCTGTTAATGTTTTCCCCGCTATTCCAACATATTATAAGACTGTAAATATCCATAATTGCCCCCCATTGGATACGGCATTGTCTGATATCAGTTAACCTCCACTGACCTCAGACAAGTGGCTAACATGGAAGATTAATGGACCCTTGAGAGTTCTATCCACTGCTAAACGTCTTTTGCTGTGTAGTAAACGTGCTCTAGTTGTTCAGTAACAAAGCTATATCTATGGGATGGAAAAAAAGGCATTTTTTATTGGTTAGAGTGTGAGATGACGATTGTCAGGTATCAAGCATCAGTATCAACTGACGATTATTGTTATAAGAATGTCGCTAACCAGTGGTTTTACTCAAATGGATGCCGCTATTTTGAGGTTTTTACAACTAATAACATATAGCAAAGAAATCAGAATCAGAGGTCAATTTCGCTATCCAGGGGTTGTTGTTATTCAGGGTTAACGTTATCCAGAGGTTGCACTGTATCTCTATTTTAGTTGTTCTCACTCATGTTCACTGTTTTCCTCAAATCTCACCTAAATGGTTTAAATTTTATATCAAATATTAATTGATGTTTACTTCTTTTAAGGTCTGATAAACCAAACTGTTATACGTAGTCTCATTGTTGATATGGAAGTAATCTCAAACCAATGCAAAATATTGTCAACAATGTTATAATGAGCCCATAATTGTGATCAGTTATCAGGACTGCAAATATGTGCATGGCAATTTTAATAGATAACATCATGCTGTATAAAAATTATTTATTGGGATAAAATGTCAATACAAATGGAATGAACATTATCCAATTTGTTTGGGAAATGGGGAAAATGAATTAAATAAGAATGCATACAAAATCAAAAAGCAAAACAGAACAAGGTAGAAAACTGAACTTTGACATTATTTTGATTCAATCTTAAAACAATTATCGGAAGCGGTATGGGAGTTATGGAAGGAAAAAAAAAGAAAGATTGTGATTGACTAGAATCTTTTGCACAGGCAAAATATCGAAATTAATTTCATTGCAGCAGCTTCGATAGTGAGAAAGAGTGTGGCCACTGCTGTGCGTTTTTGGAGTATTATAAAATTTAACACACAAAAAAAAAAAATATATTAAATGTTATAATTCAATTAATGCATCACACACCCGGGCCTATAAGACAACAGTTCCAGATGGGATAGCTTTTCTATAGGTCCATTTTGTGTTGGGTAAGCAAATTCCTCCTGACTAGTTTTGGACTGCTTTGACAAGGACAATACATTTTAAAAAAACACAATTTGTAAAATTTTGGCCAGAACACTTGTCCTTCAGATATTTTTTTTTTTGTTTGTTTGTTGCTTTAGGTCTCTTCCAACACAATTGAGGTTATATGAGAGACCGCTGAAACAAAAAAACAAGCAATCTAACAAAAATAGTACAAATGTAAATCAAAATCATAACCTAAAGATATCATAAGCTAAATTATAAATAACAAAGAACAAACAGGCAGAAGATTTACAGAAAAAAAAATATCCCCTGTCAAAAATACAATCACAAACCAAAGAAGCAGGATAGGCTAGTAAAGAGAAGAAGAAACGACATCACTATCGGATCGTACACCCATGCGAACATCATAGGTATACGATTCAAGGGTGATGCTCCCATCCAACCACCCGCTCTTCAGATATTGATTTATAAAATTGATCTGCAAGTCGATGTTGTTATCCAGGGATTGCACTGTAAATGACTTCTGTACTGTAATTCTCTATTTTTTAAAAACCTCTAGGACGAGGGTTTGAGAATTTTAAAAAATAATTTTTTTTAATAGTAATGACGAGGGTAATTTTAATCGATCGATATTTGAAAGATCAGTTTTCTGGCCTAATTTTTTTAAAACGTGTTTTTTTCACAGTAGGCCAGCATACAGGCTCACTAAATACTAACAGGATCGTTTACAAAATCGGTCAGTCTGTCTTTGTTTTTGTTTTTAAGGGTTTTACGGCGATTACAACACATTAAGGTCATATGAGAGCCAGGAAAAAGGAAGAAAGTGGGATAGTTAAAAGGTTATAGAATTACAATTAAAGCACCCAAGAAAAAGTTGTACAAAGAGGAATTGGTTCAAATAGGAAACAGACGTAGATTCCAAGAGCACACTGTCAGTGTACTTAGTTTGAGATCACATAAATGTCTCCTCCTGACCCAAGCACGGGTTCCCACTAAAAGGAACACACTCAAATAATAACAAATCATATATTATATATATATATATATATATTATATATATATATATATATATATATATATATATATATATATATATAAAATAAAATATATAAAAAAATAATCCAATGTATAAGAGAGATAATTTACAAGAAATAAAATATTACCTCCCAAACCTTAACTATATATTTGACTGTTTCCCTACCAGCCAGGGCTAGGACAAAACCAAGTAATCTCATCCCAAGACAAAGACATAAAGCAAGTTGGAAAACAGGTATAGGATGATAGAAGACAGTAAGCTCCTCCCTGCCCACTATAGGAGGTCAGGAACCCCATCCAGAAATCGGTCAGTGATCATCGCTGAGAGCTATTAGTCTTTTTTGTATTTTTAAAAAATCTTGTTTCTTTTTTTCTGTCTACCTTTTATTTGCTTTTTTTTTTTCCTTGTCTATTTTTTTTAGGAGCTATGGATATGCCTCTTACACCATGTAGATCATACCAACAATTTTAAAAAATAAGAAAATATATATGGCTTAAAGATTACAGAATAAGAATTTGTCAGTGCTCAGCAATTTTTTACTTTGCAATTTAAATATATAAAAGCACAGAAAAGTGTATGGCACTAAAACGGTGATAGAAACCGAGAAATTATTAAAGACTGCTTTACTGACTGCTTGCACTATTTATTAATTCTTTTTAAAAAACCTTTTTATTTAACTAAAAAAAATGTATGTCATCCTTTCAGCCATGGTGTATGTAAAACAATAAATGTGTCAAGAGATTATCCACTGTAAATTAGATTATAGCTAGTAATATTTTTTTTTTTTTTGGGGGGGGGCGGTTATGAGTTTGTTTGTATGGGTTTTACGTCACGCGTGACACTTTAAGGTCAATTATGTACCAGTAAAACGGAAGATGGTAGGGCTGTAGCTCTAAAGTTGAAAACACAACAGAATAAAACAAGACAAAGGGGACTGCTTCAAATAGGGTACAGAAGATTCATGTTATCCATCAATGTGCCTATTTTGACATTACTAGGATCTATATTATATCTATTACCTTTACCAGAAAAGTCTCATCCCGGAACAGGCAAAGTATCTCGCTCTGAAGGATACACTCAAATGCTTAAAACTTTTAAATAAAAGTTAAGTATATTCATTACAAATTACTATAACAGTACATGACAGAGAGATGATGTACACACGAACAAATATCTTTTTTTTTTAATAAGGAATTATACATTTGACTGCCTGCTTCTCAGCTAAGGATCCCTGACAAAACCAAGAAAAAACTGAGCAATCTCAATCCAGTACAAAGACAGAGAGCAAAATGGAAAGGGAATACAGGTATGCTCGAGGTCCCAGGTTTCAGAGTTTTTTAAAAGATTAGGCTATTTAAATCGATTGATATTTCAAGGGTGAGGTTTCTGGTCAAATATTTAAAAAGGTGTCTTTCCAGAGTACGGCAGTTAACTTGTTAATAAAACAAATTTCTAGTTTTAAAAAATTCTAGTATTGAAAGCTTTCAATGGCAATGATTGATGCAATATGACATCAACTGAAAAGCAAATGGCTTGTCACATAATATTACCAGATCAATGGAACTGTGACAAAGCAAAATAATATCAATGAAAATAAATGCAATAGCTAATTTTATTTTGTTTTCGTTTTTAGGGAATTATCACCTTTGCAACACTTTAAGAACATTCAACCAACACCAACAAGGAAGAAGATAGAACAGTCAAAAGTTCTAGCTATCAAGCAGCAAAGAAAATGATGGACAAACAAAGGGGACTAGTTTAACGGAGATTAGAGGTTAACCCAATAGCGATATATCCTTGTACTAGTCTGAAACCACATAAAAGCCCCTCACTGAAACGGCCACAGGACCCCCACCAAAAGGGATATATTCAGATGGTTACTAAAAAGCATTATAATTAAATAACCTTATACATTGAAATCTTTTTGTATAATGGTGAGATGATTTACACAGCAAAAAATATATCATCATCAAAAAAAGATAAAGTCATCCGACTGTTTCTCTCCAAGAGATTAGGCAGGGGCCAGGAGAAAGCAAATAGTTCCATTTCATAACAAGGACACAATGCCAAGTGGGAAGGGTAAATAATTTAGAGGGATAGAAGAGATAGTAAAGATGTGGAGCAGTGAAGACTCCATCTGTCCAGAGGTGCCTGCATTCACCTGCTCTGAGAGGGAAATGAATTATCGGTATGGCTGAAAAAAATAAATTTTAAGACATCTCTACAAAAAATATGGAGGGAGACCACCAACATCAATAGTAACTACCCTGAACCAGGATCTCTCTACATATCAGAAATTTCTGGATTCAGATGAGGCCGAATTAATCCCTGAAGAACTAAGAAATACTGCCCTCCGTACTTAAGTCACAACAAAATCTTGACAGCCTCAAAACTCTGGCCCAGGACAGTGACCATTGGAAACAATTAACAAACAATATGGATAGAGAGAGCAGCTATACTTATCGACCATGACTGAATCGCACGATTCTCAGCAAGCACCATTCGGACTGCGAGGCTTACTACTACTACCCAAAAAAAAAAAAAAACACAGCTAAAGATCAAAGAGCATATATCATTAAAAGCTATCAGATGTTACCACAACATTAAATCAGTCAATTGACAAAAAATAAAATAAATAAAAAATTAAACAAATAAAATATACATTATAATTAAGATAAATAGTATGTATATGAAAATCACTAAATAACATGCAAGAATAATAAATCTCAATTGTTTGAAACAGGTATATCAATGCCTGCTCTACAACTGATTACCACATTTAGAATCACAATTGGCATCCCTGAATATAACATTGTCATTAGAAACAAGAAGGTGTGGAAAAATTTTTAAAACATTCATTTTTAGGATATAAATAGTATCTGATATTGTTCATAACACTTAAGATTTAATGTGACACAACTCCTCTTGACAACATATCTTTGTTAGAAGAACAGTTGATGCCGACAGAAATCTAACTATGTACCCAGTCTAAATGAAGCAACACAAAGTCTCACACAGACAATACACAAGAACCCTAACTAAATTTTTAAAGCAATCAATCTTTTGGGAGTGGACAATAAAATACATAGAAGGAAAGTAAGAGACCTATTTTAAAACACTCAGCCTAGGCTTAAGACACACACCTGTCCAGAGGGGATTTCCACCTAATCACACTACTGGGAAAGGAAAAATAATTAAATATTTAACATAATATGACATAAAATAAATTGTATCTAAGATAGTATATATACAAAACACATGACACTCAAATAAACATGGAGGAGGTGGTTTCACGGAAAAAAAGATATCTGTAAACTTCTATAGAAATATACAGTCAAGAGCAACCCAACCAAGGATTTTCAATGGCATATTGTAATATTAAGTACTCACGCAGCCTAAATAGAGTACCAAGTGACCATACTGGTTTTGTCCCACACATAAATTACATAGAAATAAAATTATTTGCGCGACTTAAGTGGAATTTACATTGTATACTACTTTTGAGGGTCAGTAAGCCTCCATTTCGCTACATCATTTTACAAAGCAGATATGCAATGTGATTTCAAACATGTGAAATTTTACTACAACTAAAATATCGAATTAAAAAGCTTTCAGCTACACATAAAGAAGTCTTGAATTAAATTCTTAAGAATATTTTAAGGGCATTGGAGTTGGGTAACAAGTTTGTTAGAAAATGCATTGTACTCAAAACCCAAGCAACTAAATAAAACAAATAGTAATGAAACAGAAAAATGATTACCTAAAATAATGAGAGAATATAAT
>NC_088360.1:37900438-37935438 GCF_034508935.2 Berghia stephanieae
TAGGAATTAATATTGATAGCGTCATATCATGGCTAGGAATAATTCATCGTAAAATGTGACCCACTGCCTGAATCTGGTATCATGCTAGAATGATGAATTTAAATTGAACATTTAATGCGGTCTTGTCGTATGACATTCAGGTGTAAAATGGTTACCCGGCTAGTAATAGCATTGTCTCTGTCAGAAAAAAAATGTAATATCACCTGACAGGCGTCATGTTTCATCCTACGTGTTGAGTGTTGTTGTTGTTGCTAGGCACCCCTTGTAAAGCGTGTTGAGTGCATTTAGTGGATAATGTGCTATATAAATGCTCAAGTTTGTTTAAAATGGCTAGAAAGACATATTTGTTTTCCTGAACAAGGTAAATATATTTGACACAAGTTGCATACCATAGAATCAATTTTCAGGATTGAGTTCACCCTGGCACTCAAGTTTGAAGCAATGTGTCAGAAATATAGAAAATTGCAAACGTTAACAACATCTTTTGAAGTGAAATGGGATTCTTCAATTCCATATATATGATTAAGTTGTCCTAAGAAGAATGATGGGAAACTTTGCAAAACTTTATGATAAAAAATTAAGCAAGGAATGAAGAAGAAGAAAAAAGAAATCATGCATGAAATAATATTAAAGATTAACTTTCATATAAGGCGTTTCTTTTCCATCAACTCACAGCATTCTAATTGTAAAACTTTATTAATCTTAGCATTAAAATACAAATGTTTGATTTGTTGTTTTTAAGAGTTTTACGTCGCTTGCAACACATTTAGGTCATTACAGCACCAGGAAAAAGGAAGAAAATTGGATAGCTAAAAAAGTTATAGATGTGAAATTGAAAGGGCACATGAAAAATTAAGACAAAGGGGAATGGTTCAAATAGGGAACAGATAAAAATTCCAAGAGTACACCATCAGTTGACCCCGTTTGAGAATACCTAATAATTTCACCCAGACATGCACAGGTCCCCATCAAGAGAAATGCTCTCAAATATTAACAATTCATGATATATATATTCAAAACAAAATTATAATAATATATAAAGAGTTGATTTAAAAGGGAAAAAAATGCTATCTCCTAAAACTTACACTATACATTTGACTGCTTCCCTCTCAGCCAAGGACTCCGGCAAGGGCCAGAAACAAAACCAAGTAATCACATTCCAAGAAAAAGACAGAAAGCAACTCAGAAAACGGCTATAGGGGGATAGAAGACACAGTAGTGACCTCCCTGCCTTAAAATACAATTAACATTATCACAGCCGTACTCTTTTTCGCATATAAAAAACCTGCTGCTTCCATCTGACATTACGTTTGGGTGAACCAGCTAATAACAACGGAATTAAAAGTAAGAATTATCCGAATTACAAAATTTGAATTTTTTGCAATACAAGAATTATATTCCTCAATAAAAGCATCTCTTTTTCATCAAATACTCGAATTCCATAATTAACACTTCAACATTGATTTTCAGTGTCTGCTTCACCCTGACAAAATAATAGGTGTTATTACTATTTGGGATGACAGTGTGCTGTATATCTAAAATATCTGAGTTATTATTTTGATTAAAAAAAAAAAGGTAAAAAAAAAAAACAAAGAAAACAACATCAACAACAACAACAACAAAAAGAAAAAAGAAAAAGAAATAAATTGGTCAAGACCTTGCTCTGAATGCATTCCTTCCTCCCAAGTCCATGCACTTGGTCTTTCATTAGAGTATGGACTCCATTGGTGATGTGAAGGTGGACCTCTTCATCCAGATAGTGGAACATATTGCTCATTTTGCTGTCTTTGGCTAAGGGAAACTTCTCCTATTTATCACAATGCAAGATAATAATTGTTATTAAATTAAATTTAAGTTTTCTAATTACTAACTCTAATGAAAGCAATCATATTTCATCGGAGTATAAAAACAAATAAAATTTTGATTTTAAAGCTTTTAACAAGAGCATCTAAAAACTGGTATTTCATTAATGCTTTTGTGAAACTCAAATTTCAAATTAAATGTAACTTCAAGTACAATTCATGACAGCAACGAGAATATTTTTTGTAAATTATTATTGCTAAATTATGTATATATGTGTAAGTCTGGGTGTATGTGCGTGTCCTTGAAACATAGCAAGAAAGTGAAAGATGGAATTATGTAAATGAATGAAAAAGCAAAATGCCACTGAGGACCAGTGTTAACATTATTGTTATTATCATTTAATTAAGTTTCAAAATATTCTTTGTGACAACTTTAAAATTCAATTAATTTAACACAATAAGAGTGGTTATGATGAGGGTTATTCTTATGATTGAAATGATTGCAAAGATAATAACTGTGGACATGATTATTAAAACAACACAACATCCTCAATGACAATGACAATGATGACGACGACAATAATAATAATAATAATAATAATAATAATAATAATAATAATAATAATAATAATAATAATAATAATAATAGCATCTGACACTGACAATTTAGAGCCTTCAGGCCTCCAAATCCCCAAGGTCTCGAGAAAAAATACTGTATTCGCTTTTAAAGTCTCTAACTGAAGACAGCATAGTATAATATATTATAAAATAGCAGATATATTTCCTCCTCTTTCTGGCTTGTCTCACAATGATCAATATCAAAAGGATGTAATTTTTTCCAAATCCTATACCAGATTTAGAGCTTTGAAGATTTTCACCTTTGCAGAGTATAACTCTTCAGAAATCCATAAGAAGTGTAGAGGTATCTTGATTCTGTCTTTGAAGCCTTTTATGTTCAACACAGCTGTATAATTGTTTGAGGTCCAATCCCATTCCGGGTGGTTTACCTGGACACTAAAAAAAGGAATAAGTTCAAAAAAAGTTTTATGAGTCAAAAAAATCTCAAGGATATAGGACACATTTTCTATCAGCTGTTATAGACTAAGCACAAAAATTACATTCATTCAAAATACAACATGACAAGAAGCAATGTCATCAAAATCAGTTATAAACAACACTACCGCATTTTCTTTCATAAACAAAGATGAAGACTATGACAACTAATTCCCAAAAGTCAATAATCATTATTGAATAAGAAAATAAATACCAATTCTGAAGATCTATTGCCTTAAATTATTCAAAAAAATTAAATAATATTTTTTCTTTAATTAACTTTAACTAGCACAACTTCATGCACATGGAAAAACAAATAACACTTGAATCATCCTATTGTCTATTGCACCTTTAAACAATTGGACAAAGAGAACCATGGATATCAAACTTTTTTATGCTTGTATCTACCCCATTAAAAATAAATGAAAGTAAATATCTTGTGCGGCTATGTGGTCTAGTGGTATGACACTCATTTCGGATCGGATGGTTCTGGGTTCGAGCCTCACGCTCAGTGCATAGTTGAGTCCTTGGAAAAGGCTCTTTACTCACATTCTCTCACCGTACTCAAATGTAAAATGAGTACCTTGCCATTAACAGTGTTGTCTTTGTCTGAAAAATTGTAATATCGCCTAACAGGCATTATGTCCCGTCCTACATGTTAAATGTTGCTGTTGACCAGGGACCCCTTGTAAAGCGCTTTGAGCACATTTAGTGGATATTGCGCTATATAAAGCTCAATTAAAAAAAAAAAATTTTTATACCCATGTTGAATGTTTCAAATGTACCTCTTGAAGGCAATACATAATTGAGGAAAAATGTAGATGGAAAATAATGGGCCACTCTTGTGTCAATAGCAAAATATCAGTTGAGCTTCCTTATTTTAGATTTTTAGTTCACTGACTTTCTTTTCTTTGTTCATATTTTTGATTTGCGAAGAAAGGATATTCATCCTTCCTACATATCATTCATTATGTAGCTATACGATGCTATTCCATTTTTCTCTTTGTTTATTAAAATTTAAATTTCCCAAATGCCTACAGTTCTATTTAACATCTTCAGAATTTGGCTTGTTTCTTTGGTATGATAAATTCATTACCTTATTTCCAAAATCTCAGCTCGGTCTAGCAAAACTACAGCATTTACAGTGCCTCCAAATATCTTTGTCTGAGCGTTGTTTTTAGACAAATGATCAGTCAATAAACCTGAAATGATTATTTATTTCCATTTTTGATAAACGATTATCAAAAAATATCACCTTAATCAAAATAATCTAATTTTAATTAATCATTTAAAGAACAAATCTTTCAACGAATTTTAGTAGCATGAGCTTATGGCTGTGAATAATTATTGTATTGGGAAAACTCTTCGGTTCTACCAGTGTTTTTGGACCTGTGATCTTTCTATTTATAAAACGGTGACTCACCAAAATAACTTTTTAAAAAGCTAAGTGCACACAAATAATATATAATTTCTACCATCGCGGGTGTTTGTATCTCTTTATCTCTACTAATATTGGATAAGAGTTTTAAAACAGAGAGTTTTCCTTTATAGAAAAAGTGCTACTTACATAAACCTCCATATCTGGAGCAGTCACTTGACCCAACAATCTGAGATGGAAAAACATGTCATACACACTGCATTACTCAGCATACCGAAGCATTTTTAAAGTTATTAAAATGATCATTATTTTCTCATTCTCAAATTTAACAATTTTTATGGTCATAGTGATGATGAAGATAATGATGCTGGTGCTGGTGCTGGTGATGATGATAATGATGATGATGATGTTTTGTTTGTTTTTAAGGGTTTTACGGCACTTGCAACACATTTAGGTCATATCAGCGCCAGTAAAAAGAAAGAAAATGGGATAGTAAAAAGTTCTAGAATTACAATTAAAGCACTCAAGAAAAAGTAAGACATAGGGGAACTGAGAACAAATAGGGATCAGATGTAGATTCAAAAAGCATACCACCAATGTACTTAGTTTAAAATCATCTATAAGTCTCATCCGGACACAAGGACAAAATCCAACAAAGAGGAATACACTCAAATGCTAACATTATACATTCAAAATAACAAATATACTAATACATAACAGAGAGATGATTTACAAGGAAAAAAATATCCCAATAAATCTCCCAAAACAATAACTATGCATTTGACTGTTTCCCTCCCAGCTAGGACTCCGGCCAGGGCCAGGACAAAACCAAGTAATCTCATTCCAAGACAACGACAGAAAGCATGTTGGAAAACAGACTTAAGGGGATAGAAGACACAGTATGTACCTCCCTGCCCACTATGGGAGGACAGGAACCCCACCCAGATGATGATGATGATGATGATGATGATGATGATGATGATGATGATGATGTGAAGATAAAGGAAAGGAAGAAAGAATAAGCCATTACCTGTCCTGATAACTCATCTGATTGAGTGGTTACTTCAACTCTGGCTTGACCACTCAGGAGATGCAAGAGAAATTCACTGCTTAATTCCTAACAATGGGAATATATAAAATTTGTTTTAAAAATAATGAATAAAAGTTATTTTGTTACCTTCTCAAGACAGTTAAAATGAGCTAAAGAAATGGGGTAAAATTAACATCTGAGTAATTCCCATGCATGATTGACAAAGCCTGCTTTTTCATTAAAATCAAAATACCTTATGGGATCTGATGGATAACAATCAACGTAATTTGTCATCATTCTTTACTGAGCAGGCACTGTATAATAACTGGCCTCCCTTAATTCAGCTTTTAAAGCATATTAAATGTGAAAATAATCAAGAATAATTCAAATTCAAAGTGAATATATTCTTAACAAAGAATTACCTCAATAACAGCAATAATAAGATAACCCTTCATGATATATAACATCAAAAAGTTTTTATTCTTATCAAAGAATTACCCAATAAATATAATGTAATCACCAGCAGTATCAAAAAGTTTTTATATTATTATCAAAGAATTACCACAATAAATATGTAATCACCAGCAATAATACAGATTACCCTCCATGATATCAAAAAGTGGAATAGTCAAAGAAGTCCAGATGAATCTAAATTTCCTAACAGTAAGACTAGCAAATACAAATGCTGATATCTTTGTACTAATTTCAATTTTGAGGCACATCTAATATAACCATGAAAATTTGTTCCACAGATTAGCATCAAAATTTGGATTTAAAAGTAGAAATATCTGTATCAAGCAATTATTTTAACAATGTGTAATCAGTATAGAAATATCAAACATGATTATTCACGATGAAATTAATCAAAATGTAAAACTTACATGGACATAAGTTTCCAGACAACAAAATTGGCGAGTGCAGTTGACAATTTCCTTGCTGAGATCCATCAACTGAACATGGCTTCCTGCCAAACGTGCTGTTTTCATTTTAGGAATTGGATCTGATAGATCTGCCAACTTAAATATATGAAAAGAATTAAAAACCGCTTATTGCCTATGAACGTTTAAAAGTGTTCTTAAAACAGAAAACAAAAAATAAAGAAAATAAAAAAAATAAATAAAAAAATTTGGAATTCTTTTAAGCATATTATCATTTTATTTGCCATAGTGTGCTCATTACCAGCGCCTTGATGCAAGCCTTAAAAACTTTGATAAGAAACTTGCCCTGCAAAACTGCTTATGGTATGAATAGTATCTAAACCAAACAGTTGTCTAATATTTATTTTTATTTAAGCAATTAACATAAAGAAGGGTTGCTTCGGGTATTCACAAATACAATCGGTAGAAAAAGAGCTGAGTGCTAAATGATTTCTTTCTTCTAAAAAAATCTGTTTCTTACTCCTCCAAATAATATCACAAAAAAAAAAGCTATAAATGTCAGGTAAGATTTTGATGTATCCAGACTTTACACAAGGCACCCATCTCTCAAACATAAAAAATTTACAGTTTTGATAAAGCAATCTTTTTATTCCATTGTGATTAATTCTTAGTACAACTATGTTTTTTGTTTTCTTTCCTGAACTGTTTAAAATATAAAATATATATTTACTCAAGTCAAGTGCGAATGAGTAAGTAGTTATACAAGGTGCCTGGTATCATTAAAGTGGATGTACACAATGGTTTCTTTGCAGGTGACTGCATGAAATGGACATGCGGTGTTGTAAATCCTACAGGGAGAATAAATGAAGCATTGTAAAATGTATTGAGCATGTTGTGTCAATGGAAATGCACTTTATAAATGTTCACATTTTGAAACTACAAATCTTCCATGTTTTTTACCAGAATTTCAGCTCTCATCCAGTATCCCTGAGTAGGTTGAAAAGCTCCCAGTCCCTTCAATCTTCCCTTTTGATCCCGCAATATTGACTGAAATAAATTAAATGTATTATGAACATAAAACAAGCAAAAAGCTTAATATAAATGAGTATCTTATTTTAATGAAAATGTCAGCAAATTGATAAAATGTTAGAAAAATTATTAAAAGTCAAAAGTAAATAATATGGGAAGTGGACAGTTGGTAAATGAAACTAAACATTGTAAGCGTTTTAAAATTGTTTAAAGAATTTGTGCTCACATAGAATCCTTCCTCGAGAGTGCCCACCATGATGGCGTCTTGTCTGTTTGTTTTCACTTCCACAGTTTTCAAAAACTGAACTGCAGGATGGAGTTAATCATTGTTAGATTGTATCAAAAATGCACATTTTTTTAGCACACACACACACACACACACACACACACACACACACAGAAAGCAAGGCATTGCCTAAAAGGTAATAAAAAGTAATAACTACATCTGATGATAACCAACCTCTGCTGAGAGAAGAACCCTCAGTTAAAAAGACGAATACATATTCATCCTAGATTTGTCTAATAAAATTTCATTTGCTCATAAAAGGATTGTTCGATTTAAAAGTTTGAAACAGCTTGTGATAGTTTAGTCATTTCCTAAAGAGATGATGGCATATGGTTAGTAAGGGACTATTGAGAGGGTATTCTTTCCCCCTAATCTGTTGTTCACTTCGTTGTAGCTTTCCGACCTTGTCCTGGAGAGATAAGACCTGGTTTTGCTAAGGTTCTGGTTGAGGACTTGTTTGTGATAGAAATAATCTGGAATAATGAGTGTGTCTTTCACTGAGATACAATATCTAAATGATCTCCCATATAACTATATATTGGTATAAGAAATCACTTGAGTGTCTTCCTTATTATCGTCTGTGTAGGACTTGGGGAGGCCTAAAGCTGAGTATAGGGGTAGAGTTCGGTCAACTGGTATAAACAAACACATATGGTTTTTAGAATGTAAACAGAGAAAGATAGTGTTTGTACAATTGGTATCTTTAAGCTCAAATCTCACTACACCTCTCTAAGCAAATAACTCCAAACAATCCGAGCACTATCTTATCATCCAACAGGACAAATGCAGAAAACCACATGAAGTTACACAACAGGTATATAGGATATCCTATAGCAGTTCACACTCTCTGGTTACATTCACAAGAGTAGTCGTAATATACATATAAACAAAAATATACTAACATATGAATACAAGCATCATAATCTTGACTAATCCATGACAATCATGGATAACGCTTACCGGTGTCAATGTATTTCATTTGTTGGGTAAAATCCAAAGCCACTTGAAATAATCCAGAGAACGAATCTGGGACTTTGACCACAACATCTTGTGCACCTGTGATAGAGACAAAACAGAGAATTTCAGGACTGACATAACATGTACTAAAACTGCTGGAACCAAAAGATATTATAAGAACTGCAGTAAAATGTCAATATATATATATATATATATCTTGCATTTAACATTTTGTTGGAAGGACTGATATAGGGACATGATGCATATATATATATATATATATATATATATATATATATATATATATATATATATATATATATATATACAGTAGAACATGAAAGTAACGTACTCGGAAATAGCGAGAATTCGGAAATAGCGAGTAAAATCTAAATCCCCGTTTTTTTCCCCTTATTTGAGTCAATAAAATTAGCATAAAAGTAGCGAGTATGAAAAAGAGGTCAACTCGGAAATAACGAGCATTTCCTGCCCCAGCCTAGGACTGCGAACGAAGTAAAGCAAAACAAGAGACAATGGCAATTTAAATATTTTTAGCCTAGCCTCTTTTCTTTTCTTATTTTTCGTTACGAGTAATATTACATAGTAGCCTAGTCTGTGGTACCTAGTACATAGTAGGCGAAACAAATTTGGGTGAGGGTTGGGTTTGTGTGCATGTGTGTGTATTGGGGGTGGGGGTCAATTATTCACCCAATGTGATGCCACGCGACGCGCGAGGTAAGCACATGTCAACATGCCTCACTTCGCAGCATCGGTCAACGAGTAGCATTCGTTAACGAACGACACGATCAGCGAGAGAGGGGAGTGATTATTTCAATAGGTCAGTGATTGAGTGATGTGCTTGCTTACCTCATCAAACATGCCGAGTGCATACAAACACTCGGGCGCACAAGCACACACACACACACACACACACACTTCTATGTTCTTGTTTTTTTTCTAGTCATGATTTTACTTGAAAAAAAAAAAATTAAAAAAAAACAACAACAAAAAACCAAGCATTCTGCCACTTCTGTGAAGAAATTGAAATAGGGGTGACGGCTTTTACTCGAATTACACACTGAGGGGAATAACCAGCAATATTATAACCTTTCCTGGCAACTCGGGAATAGCGAGAACTCGGAAATAGCGAGTACTCAGGAGTGGACCCGTCGAACTCGCTATTTCCGAGTTCTACTGTATATATATACATACATAATATATATATATATATATATATATATATATATATATATATATATATATATATATATATATGTATGTATATATATATATATATATATATATATATATATATATATATATATATATATATATATATATATAGAGAGAGAGAGAGAGAGAGAGAGAGAGAGAGAGAGAGAGAGAGAGAGAGAGAGAGAGAGAGAGAGAGAGAGAGAGAGAGAGAGAGAGAGAGAGAGAGAGAGAGAGATTATATGCGTCATGTCCCTATATCAGTCCTTCAAAAAAAAAATGTAAAATGACTCGTTATCATGGTCTGATTCTGAAGGCCTGGAACCCTCTTCTTCTCAGCACTGGCAATGACGTTACATAAGGAAGCGCCCTCAGGATGTTTTTGAACAAAGCAGCGTATGGTTCGGATGATGCAGTATCCTACTAATCTTGACTCCACATCAAGCATTCTTATAAAAACAAAAGACAATGAGACTTCACCGCTGACCTCAAAGTTCTGATTAAGGATCATTCATGGGATGACATTGGATGATAATCAATAGTATCATTGGTTGTTATTTTACCTCACAGCGGGATATCAGCATTTTCATTGGCTGTTATATTTTACCTCACAGCAGAATATCGTTAATTATAAATTGCATTCTTTTTTTAGATGGATTATTGCTTATATCAATAATCTATTAAACATCAATATTATCATCTTCTGATTCAATTTATGTTGACTCACAAGATTCTTATTTCCTATTGATATGTAGCAAATAAAAACGTGACTTTGATGTCATGTCGAGAAAGCATGATGCCTAAATAAGCCTTCTTGAAATATATGATCTACACTGTATTATCCTGTTTAAGTGTTTGACGAACAGCTGAACGACTTAAAGAACTCCCCAAGATTACACAGCATAAACAATCTACGAGAAAGGTAATTAGTGAAAATTTAAAGAAAAATAGACACATTAAGGATTATTTATTGTGTGAATGTATTGGAGAATCCTTGTTTTATTGAGTCTATATGAATGAATGAATGAATTTTGATTGAATGAATGAATGAGTGAGTGAATGAACATGTGCTTGCAGACATTCATGTTGGACAGATGGATAATTTTTTTTTAAAAACCCCATACCAACAAGGTCCGATCCCTTAAATCGAATAGATTGAATGGTTCCCAATTCCACATGTAAAACAGCTGTAATGTAGGCCCGATTCTCAAGTACTGTCATTCCAAGAATGCCACGATATCCTGCCTCAACAGCCTCAAAAAAGACCTGACGATTAACACAATAATAATAATAATGTCCAGCTATATGAATTATTTACAAGATTGATCTTTAACTTTAAAGGAGACGAGTTTGTATAATTAAAATTGTAATCGTATTATTTTTATATTGCTGACAATCTTTAAAAATTGAAAAGATTAAGATGTACGATACATTGAAACCTGATTTAAAAGTAACATCTTCACAGAAGTCACTTTATCTCATTGACTACCCTCCTTTATCATCATTGTATTTTTTTTTTCTGTTTACTTTTTACTTCCACATGACAGCCACCTGTCGTTCACCAGTCTTAAGTATCATTAATGAGAGATTTCGAGAAAATGTTAAAATCATAATATATTCAATGAAGGCTGTTAACTCCTTTAAAAAAAAACAACAACTTTATATCTTAGTACATGGAATGCATGATCTGTCTTATGGAATTACATGTCATCATGGAATCTATTGAAAGGTTATATAATATAATACTTCACGTACCATGGCATCAGAGGTATCTTAATAATTTTCTGACATGTGCAGGCCCTCACAAATCAACACTTCTATGTAGATATATCACTTTGATGTTTAAATCTTTAATCCTACTTTAGATAAAAGAATGAATATAAACATTAAAAATAAATCATATTCATGAAGTGACTGACCAAGAAGTGCCTTGAAGCCGGAACACAAGGCCCGACAGGCAAAGAGGCCATAGGATCTTTGGCAGTAGGTCCAAGGAACCTGTTGGCAATGAGCCATCCACCATTACTATATATGTCGTGGAGTAGAGCCATCTTGCCCTCACTAAATATCTGCAATAATAATGATATATAGAATCTATTTTCATAAAAAAGTTTCCATCATTTACAAAAGTAAATACTAAATACTGAGCTGCTCGAATATGAATACATTAGGGAGTTAAAAAAAAAAAAGAAAATAGCGAGTGGGGGGGGGGGGGGGACTTTATTGAAGGTATTGAAAAGAAAAGAAATGTCATGAAGTTTTTAAATGCAAAATTCAGACAGTGTCTGTTCAATATTGCCTCCAGGTTTCGACAGATATGGATTCAAATGCAAAACAGACCTGGTTCAGAGAAACTGAAACAAACTCTGGCTTCATGTCCATTAAGGATTTAAAGAATTGTAATATTTTCATCTGTATCACCTCAAGTCGTATAACATTGTAAAAACAGATAAACTTAATTTCAACATGAAAAAAACAACTCTTTCCTCAAAACAAAATCAGTGATGTTTCAAAATCCCTCATATAATATAAACAACATGAAAGTTAAGTTTGAAAATTAAAAACTCTTATGTATTGCATTAATTTAGCATTGAAAAGATATGGCCTAAATAATCTTACCTGACTTTGATAGACAATGTCTAAGGCTTGAGATTTCTTTGAACCTATAATGTTTAACACCAACTTGTTTTGCTGTGAGGGAATAAAATTTGAAATTATATGGGAGTCGAAAAATAGTTACTCATTTTTAACATTGTTCAATGTAAATTCATCCTTTCCATGTGACTCTGATTGAAAGGAGAAAAGGAAAATCAAAACAACATTAACTAAGATCCCAATTGGCAGAATAATCTTATTTTGTCTCATCTTTTCAAACTTCCTTCTATATTTTCATTTCATAATATTGTGTGTGACTATTAAGAACTTTATTTATTTATTTATCTATTGTTTTTTTGAAAAAACTTCTATAGTTGAGTGGAGAAAAAAAAACCCAGTACAAATTCAAAATATTTGATAAAATCTTTTCAGTTTTGAACTTTTAAAAAGTTTTATCAGCTTAGAATTCAATCCACCTCTCCTTACCAGTCATTAAAACCTGTAGCACAAACCTTCAAAATTTCCAGATGCTCCTTGGGCACTTTATTCCACACAAAGAGTAAGGAATCTACATTTCTGTGACTATCAGACTCTTTGGCTGTCCACAATATTTTCTGCTCATGACGAATCTCAACTTTTTCCAATGGACCCCTGAAATTTTAGATATTCTGAAATTTACTCACATTAAATTTAGTGCGGGCAGAAATTGTTCACTGGGTAATTAAATCCAATCCAATCCATTACTGTTAAAGACAAGTGGACATTGCACATAGGCAATGTCTGACATGTTATCATGATCATCAGTATTTACACGAGTTGAATATTCCACAACCCTAAAAATAAACTTATAGATTTTGATTGACTGCAAATGAGGCCTTCTTTTCTGTTAGCTTTGAGAATCTTTACTGGATTACAGCATCCAGTTGTCTACCCAAAGACAAATAATTTTGCATGGTGTGTTTGTAAACAAAGCATTTATTTGAGCGTTATTCATTTGAATGCCTGTCAAACAATCAGTGTTAGCTTTTGATGGAAGGAAAGTAAATGTTTGGGCTATAGTTATCTGACAGTTCGGATTGGAGAAGAGACTGTAATACGAGACATTAGAGTGTGTAGTCTTTAGTGGAAGGAGTGGACGTTTGTTTTGGGAATGGAAATTATCAATACATTCTGTGGGGTTACAGCAGATAGCAAGTCAGTAAAGTATGGCAAGCCAGACGCATGTGCAGTGACCGATTTCAAAGACGCAAAACCAGTTATTGAAGATACAGATTTGTAGGATGAGGGTTTGCTGCCATCGATGGCGTTAGAACAGCCAACAAAACATAAGGTTCCACCAGTTCTGGATTACAGAGAACTAAATGAGCATGTTAGCTGCCATACAGGAGATGAAGTTACTGATATCTGCATAGAAAAATTGAGGGAGAAGTTGAAATTGTGGATTTAAAATCGTGTTGACTTGGGCAGTGTGATTCTTGTGATATTGGACTGGACGTAAGAGCAAGTGAGGTTGGCACATCGGAAAGGCAGCCAGGTCAGTACATTTAACCACATGTTTATTGACCGTTGGCCTGAAATAAACTCTTGAACTTGAACTTGAATAATCATTTTATATGCCAATGAAGTCAAAACAGTTTTACTTACACATGCAGACCTCTGTTAACTTCCAAATGTAAATCTCCATGAAGTAAATCCATAGTTAAGACAGCACTGTCGCCAGCCTTAAAAATAAAATAAAATAGATGAATCATAGTTTAAGCCTCAAAATAACTAAGAACAGAAAATATATAAATATAGAATCATGATGATGATGATGATGACGATGATGAAGGTAATAATATGAATAATAATAATAACATAATAATAATAATAATAATAATAATAATAATAATAATAATAATAATAATAATAATAATAATAATAATAATAATAATAATAATAATAATAATAATAATGATAATGATAATAAAATTAATAACAAAAATAAAATTAATAATCACAACAACAACGTCGACGATGACAATGATGATGAAGAAGAAGAAGAAGAATGAGAAGAAGAAGAAGAAGAAGAAGAAGAAGAAGAAGAAGAAGAAGAAGAAGAAGAAGAAGAAGAGAAGAAGAAAGAAGAAGAAGAAGAAGAAGAAGAAGAAGAAAAGAAGAAGAAGAAGAAGAAGAAGAAGAAGAAGAAGAAGAAGAAGAAGAAGAAGAAGAAGAAGAAGAAGAAGGAAGAAGAAGAAGAAGAAGAAGAAGAAGAAGAAGAAGAAGAAGAAGAAGAAGAAGAAGAAGAAGAAGAAGAAAGAAGAAGAAGAAGAAGAAGAAGAGAAGAGAAGAAGAAGAAGAGAAGAGAAGAAGAAGAAGAAGAAGAAGAAGAAGAAGAAGAAGAAGAAGAAGAAGAAGAAGAAGAAGAAGAAGAAGAAGAAGAAGAAGAAGAAGAAAAGTAACTATGACACTAGATAATAGAAGAAAAAAGAAGAAGAGGCAGAGAAAAATAGAAAAAGAAAAAAATTGACCATAGCATTATAAAAATCTACCTTATAAACATCTTGAGGTCGATATGCCCAATCATCAGGCAAATTATCAAAATAGTTTGTGCAATGGCTCAGGTTATGATGCATCCCTTTTGATGTGGGCCTGGAGATATTGAATTAAAAAGTTGGTGTCATTACAAAGGATTTTTTTTTCTAGAGGGCTCAGACATTCCTAATGGTTTATTAATAATGAATCTCAGCCAAATTATATTTTGAAACAGGCTGTAGTACAGTAACTGATTTTGAATTCCGACAACATGAGTGATTCAAGCTGATATCATATATTTGCTAGTTTCCAAATAAATTCTTATCCATATTCGACCAACATGGCTGACACCTGTTGGCATTGAATCTCGGCTCAGTGAAAAGTCTTTTGTCTCTTTTATTCGCTTTGTGATTTAAATCTATTTGGATTATAAAAAATTTACTTCAACACCGGTACATTCAATGTGAGGACCCTGAATAGTGATATCAGACAATATCAACTGTCTCAGGATATGGAAAAATACAATCTGTGTGTACTTTGTTTATAAGAAACAAAAATTCAAAATGGCGCAGATAAAACAACAAACATGGGCTGACTAATTTGTTTTCCTTCTACCCATTTTATGGATGCCGATTCTTTATAAGTAACAAGATGAAGGAATATATTCACAAAACATGGAAGGTACCACTTAGAAGAAAGATATGAAGCAAAATATCATTGCAAAATAGTGTATTTATGTAATTCCACAAACTTGAGATCTGTTACTTTTCTTTTTAAGTCTTTAAAATAAATGGCAACTCTAAATAATGCATGTACCATCTTACCTTATGCTTATCCGTGAGCAACTTATATAAGAGTCACAATGAGATTTGTTTGTTGTCGAAACATCGCATATCTCGTGATCTGAAAATGTTACAAATATTTTATATAAATATATCATTATAACATTACATAATTAGTAGAGATATGTTTAAAACTGAGTTCAGGTGATTCTCTAGTAAAAGGCCATTTTATTTTCATTATAATAATATATATCATCAAATTAAGTATATCACATTCTCTTTCATCTATAATATTGAAATATTAGGCCAAATTACAACATTTTTAAAAATACTGAAATTAAATTTTTATCAATTGGTATATAACCTCTTTAAGGGGTGGTTTAGGTCTAATTATTAGGAAAAAACCTTTAAAAAAATTGATTTTGAGATTTTGGTGGAAAATGATATTTTATTATCATAGAAATATTATTCTAGTGCAATTTCTCAAAATATTATAAAGGCACAAAAATGCTGTCGGAAAAGGTTTAGGTAGTAAGAAAAGTGTGAAAAACGGAACGCTATTTTCTCAATATGTTATTATTTTAGGGTTATGGGATCCTGTGTCAAATATTTCTCAGAATCTA
Source organism: Berghia stephanieae (assembly GCF_034508935.2). Classification (NCBI taxonomy): domain Eukaryota; kingdom Metazoa; phylum Mollusca; class Gastropoda; order Nudibranchia; family Aeolidiidae; genus Berghia; species Berghia stephanieae. The sequence continues at coordinate 37,916,578 of NC_088360.1, forward strand.
TTCCATGAAATTGTTTTAAAATTCCACAGTTATCACAGAGAAAATGTATTATGTCACCATAGAGACATTTTTTTGATAGGGTATGAGTATTTTGACTTATAATCCAAATTATAAATTTTTAACACCAAATTTATTATAAAATTTTGATTTGCAACTTTGCAATGTTCTTATACAAATCCCATAAGCTAAATCTGTAAAATCTCCCAATGGTGACACAAGATGCTACAATGCTGAAAAGAGGGAAGAATATGAAGGTTATTCCTTCATTAGTTTTTGTGGAAAATTTGCCACAAGATTGTTATACTTTTGATACCAGACCGCAAAACGGGTATCCACACAATGTATTTTCTCTCACCAAAAATGTTTTTTATCCTAAAATGATTATACAGAATGATTAAAACTGTCCAGTATAGGTAATTAAGATTTAAAAAAAAAAAGATCCAAAACGTCCCTTACCACAGATGAAGTCGTACAAATATAACAAATTACTCAACAATCATTTCATGCACAAAACCAATTTGAAAAATTATTTTATGGATCAATTAGCATAAGATATAAGAGAGGTAAAATTACTCATTTAAAAGCTAGTTCATTCCAAAAAAAGAAAAAATAAGGAAATTAAAACATTTTGCCAGACAAAACAAAAAAGTCATTAATTAGTAAAGATAGCAAGATAAAAGGCAATAACCTGGCTTTGCTTCCACTTGTTGAACGACTAAAAAACAGTCAGGACAAAATAAATCCGGTATCCTTATAGTCACATAGTAAGTACTTTCCTCACATATTCCCAATGGAAAAGAATTACCCTGAAAAAAACATAAAATTGGTATTATTACTCCAGTGTTGAAATAGTTTGGATCGAATAACCATTGATAAAAAACACATTAACCTCAAAGTTAAAGTAAATTTATTTTCTTAAAACTTTTCAAGTTCATGTGAATTAACAATCTAGCAAATGCGTTTGATTTTATCCAGATTAAACTCCAGAGATAATTGTTAAAGTAAAAGACACAAAACTTATAAGAAGCCACAATCAAGTTCAAAATACAGAAAATTGCATTACATTGCATAAGTTATTAAAATAGTGAAGACATTGGAGAAAAGTAAAAATAAAATGTAATGTGAACATGGGTACACCACAGGCAAATTAGAAAGAAAAAAAATACGAAAATAAAATTCTGATTTTATGAAGGTCTTACATTTTTAATGCAATGGTCTCCAATAATAGCTTGGTCATTGTGAGGTATGTGGTCCATCAAAAGACAAGACTGACTTTCCTCATCATCTATATCTGGATTGACTTTTGAAGGCTTATCACTCCCTTGTGTAGTGGCATCTTCAGACATGCCCTCTGATGACTGGCTATGCAAACTTGAAGTGGTACTAATTTCAACTCTGACATGGCTTTCGGTTGTGCCGCTTTCTGGTGCAGAACCCCCATTCTTAGTGATGTTGGTATCACTAATATTAGCATTGACTGTTCCACTGATACTGTTGTCCACATTACTATTATTCGATTCTGAGCTTTTTGAATTATTGTTCATGGAAGTAAAAGTATGATTTACAAGATCAAGTGCACTTTGGAAAGTGTCTTGTGTTGTAGTCTCCAAAGCATTTCGTTTTGCTCTCTGCCCCACATCTCTTTTTTCATTATTTGAGTGACCCTCTGATGATAATGAATTAAAGAGAAGGACTCTGAATGGAGAACCTATTATAATAAAATAAGAGTAAAAGATATATCAATATTTTCAAAAAGCATTTAGTATTTAAACATGACGAAAGCTATCATTACATGTCAGCTTTTATACACCACAATATCCACTAAATGTGCTCATATGTCTTTACTGACGGTCCCAAGCCAACAACAACACTTAGCATGGGATAAGACATGATGCATGTAAAGCACTATTGCAATTTTGTTTACAAAGAGACAATGCCATTGCCAATCAGGCACGCAATTTGCTCATGAGTATAGTGGGAAAAGGTTAGTAAAGGGCTTTTTTACAAGGACTCATTCTTGTGACCCTTCCCCACCCTCCGAAGACTCTAACCCAGGACCAAGAGGTCACATGCTGAGTGATATAGCACTGGACCACAAAAGCTCCTCAGTATGTAATCAGGTAGTTCTACAACCAATGTTTCAATGTTTTTGTTTGTTGGTCATTTTCTCAACCTCAAAAAATATTAATGAAAATTATATTTTAAGTTGCAAACAACATTTGACCCCTGATGCAATTATTATTTTTGACTCAATAAATATTACAGAGTAGTTGTGTGTTAAATAAATATCTAATGACAATACCTAAATATTATTATGCAAAAGGAAGGAACGGCAATTTCTGTTTCAGCAAAAAGTACAACAATCAGTCTTTATGATCGATGGAAAAAAAAAAATCTACCTGTCATAAACTTTGTTTCCTCAAATTTAATAGTAAACAGACCAGGATGGACCTCCAAAACATCTTGATCACTCCTTTCATTTATCTGGCATGTTTTCTGGTTATGATGAAGAGATAGAGACAATTGGAAGATAATTACTTGAGCATAAAAAAAAAACAAATTTTTTTAAATAGTGAATATCTACTAAACATGATCAAATGCTTCTAATGGGGTCTCGAGCCAACAGCAACACTTAATATGTAGGACCAGACACGACAACTGTTAGGCAATAATACAATTGTTTCTGACAGACTACACTGTTAACGGCCAGGTATTAATTTTACATCCGACTACAGTGAGAAATTATATGTAAAGTGCCTTTTCCAAGGACTCACTATGGGGCACTCAGAGCAGGACTTGAAACCTGGACCCTCAGGCTCAAAAGCGAGTGTTATACAACAAGACCACATAGCCGCACAATAATTGAGCAGAGAAGATAGAATGGATATGTATTGAACGTCACAAGAAATTAAAAATGCATTTCATGGCAATCTTCAAGGAATTAAAAAAAAATTCAAACCACAAGGTTAAGCAAGGGGTAGTATTAAAACTGTTTTAACTACACTACCTACATGGTTAACTAATTCTCGGTAATTTCTCAAAGGAAATACTTATTGATAATGAAAGCGATATGTACAACTAATCTATTGTTTTACTTTTCAATAAAACGTCATCTTTTAGAAAACTACATCTGCTTTTTCTGACCAAGACTCCAATCAGATCAGACCATGCGAAATCCATTTTTTTAAAAATGGTCTGATTCCAAATCAAGAACGAAACAACACAAAGAAAGGACAAAATTAAATATGAATCATATAAGGTCCAGGTCAGAGCAAGGGAGGCACGATTCAGGCCTGAAGTCTCCAGTGACCACGTGAGAGAGAGAGAGAGAGAGAGAGAGAGAGAGAGAGAGAGAGAGAGAGAGAGAGAGAGAGAAAGAGAGAGAGAGAGAGAGAGAGAGAGAGAGAGAGAGAGAGAGAGAGAGAGAGAGAGAGAGAGGGGGGGGGAGAAAAAGAAACACCACAAAGGGACAAAATTAAATATGAATCATATAAGGTCCAGGTTAGAGCAAGGGAGGCACGATTCAGGCCTTAAGTCTCCAGTGACCAAGAGGGAGAGAGAGAGAGAGAGAGAGAGAGAGAGAGAGAGAGAGAGAGAGAGAGAGAGAGAGAGAGAGAGAGAGAGAGAGAGAGAGAGAGAGAGAGAGAGAGGGTGATCAATAAAAAATGAACAAATCATTTACTATGGCTATCTACAAAACCCCAAGCACAGGTCAGATTTGTCCGTAAAACAATTCCCATTAGATAGATTTTTAGTTTGTTTAGGTTTGTTTTTCTTTAATTAATAAGAGGCGGAGGCAACGTGCACGTATTTTCAGGTCTGATAACCCAAATTATTAGGCATTAGGGACTTGCTGTTGTAATTAATTATGGAAATACTCTCAAACCAACGTACCAAAATATTGTTCATTATAACTATTTAAACAAATAAGCCCATAAATGCGTTTCGGGTGTCAGACCTGCATATATGTACACGTCGGGCTGGAGGCTTCGAATCAAAATACCGATCCTGGCATCTCAGCCGCAGCCCTGACTGGAAAGGCATGTTTATTGTCTGCTAGAATCCATTCGCTTACCTTTCCAAGAGAGATTGTTGGGTTTTTTATATCAGATCTTGGTGAAACAGGACGTGGGCAAACAAAACGAATATGAGCGCCCGACAGACTGATACAAATTGTGAAAAATAGTAATGATAAATATGGTGCGCAACTAAAGCAACGCATTTTCATTTTAAAGACTCCACTCATTTTCAACCAAAGAATATTGATGGATGGGGGAAGCTTGCTCATCTTCATTAAATGACGGGCGCCAATCAATACCAGTCATCGTACTCAGTACCTATTTCTTTCTTCTTCGAAAGAAGTAAAAGTGAAATGATGAATCTTCAGATCGATATTTCAAAAAGTAATAATAATAATAATAATAATAATAATAATAATAATAATAATAATAATAATAATAATAATAAAAATAATAATAATAATAATAATAATAATAATAATAATAATAATAATAATAATAATAATAATAATAATAATAATATAATAATAATAATAATGATGATGATGATGATGATAATGATGATGATGATTGTGATGACGAAGATAATAATGATAATAATAACAACAACAACAACAATAATAATAACAATACTACTAATGATGATGATGATGATGATGATGATGATGATGATGATGATGATGATGGTGATGATGATGATGATGATGATGATGATGATGATCATGATGATGATGATGATGATGATGATAATGAATAATACTAATAAAAATGATGATGATGATGATGATGATGATGATGATGATGATGATGATGAGATGATGATGATGAGGATAATGATGATGATGATACGACGATGAATAATAATAATAATAACAACAACATAATAATAATAACAATAATAATAATAATAATAATATAATATAATAATAATAATAATAATAATAATAATAATAATAATATAATAATAATAATAATAATAATAATAATAATAATAATAACAACAACAACAACAACAATAATAACAATAATAATAATGATAATAATAATAATAATAATAATAATAATAATAATAATAATAATATAATAATAATAATAATAATAATAATAATAAAATAATAATAATAATAATAATAATAATAATAACAATAATAACATAATAATAATAATAATAATAATAATAATAATAATAATAATAATAATAATAATAATAATAATAATAATAATAATAATAATAATAATAATAATAATAATAATAATAATAATAATAATAATAATATGAACACTACACATTTGATAAATAGGTACAGAAATGACAATGTGAGCTCCGATCACTTTTCTGAATGAAAACGCTACACACAAGGCAAATGGGGACAGCAATGCCGACTTGACGAGTGAAATTTTAATGCAGCACAAGTGTATTTACGGCGCCTTCTTTTGATGGGTTGCTAACGCTGGCGAGACGACTCTGCAACGTACTATGATGCGTCTCACACTGGCATTAGTAAATAACATTTGCAGCTACCAAAAAGATTTTAAAAATATGCACTTGACGATTGGGCGTCCACTCTATTTCAGCCCAATGGCCTCATGATAGATGCTGAGTACTGGTTGATACTAGCATATCTAGCATACTTCTCCATGTTCCTCGTGGCCTTCCCCTTGATCTTCTGCCCTGAGGGTTCCAGTCCAATACTTTCTTTGTTATAGTTGAGTCATTCTTTCTAAGCGTGTGTCCAATCCACCTCCATCGTCTTCTTCCTATTTCCTCTCCCACTGGTTTCTGTTGTGTTCTTTTCCATACTTCATTTTTTATTCTACCCATCCATTTTATTCTGAGTAGCTTACGCATGCACCTGTTTACGAAAATCTGCACCCTCCAGGGGGTCCACTGTATCCCATTTCTTCTCTCTTTGGCGGTTTCCTTCATTAGCCAGTCAATGACAAGGATTAACAGGAATGGTGAGAGCAAGCATCCCTGCTTGACACCAGTCTTAATTTCAAAGCTGTCAGTAAGCTGATCTTCATGTACAGCCCTGCAACTTGATCCTTCATACATTTCCTTAATGAGGTTTACTATCTTTTCAGGGAGTCCATAATGTGCCAGAATTTTCCACAATGTTGCTCTGTCAATACTGTCAAAATGATACTAGCATAGCTCAAAATATTATTATAGAACAGTAAAGTTAGGTGCCCCAAACGTAAACAATAACAAGTTGCTAGTGATTTCCGTTAGGGACCGGAATAATTTACGCACAATATAGGTCTCCCAATTTTGTAGTTTGAGTTGTAGGCAATACACTTTCAGTATTGAAAATATGTTTACATAAAATCTAACAGTTGCAGAAATAATAATATAAGGCTAAATTATTATGAAAATCAGGCTCCGAATAATTCTCGTTTTGTTCACACCAGCGCAATAATTTGCTCTGGTCTAAAAATAGATAGACTGTAACTTTTGATAAATTTTAGAAAATTTTACCTTTTGTTCCATAAAATATCCATATCTAGACATTATTTGATGCATGATCTAGTATTTATGAATATGTGTTTCTTTTGCCACCTAGCAGCCAAATTTTAAAGGTTATTTTTTTCTATAATTTACATTGGAACTTGAGCTGTCAAGACAGGAACATGTGGTTTGCCATGTGCTTCTAGACCTTTGTTTACGTTTGGGGCACCTAATTATACTGCTCTATAGTCTATTCAATATTGTATAATATCAATTACTACCCAGCTTTGGTCTCCAGTAAGGATTATTTTACTGGTTGGTCAGATAGATTTGAAGTAAATTGCAAAACTTTTTATTACGCTATTGGGCCGAGACGGACAGTCTCCAATGCACGTATTATACATGCACTCTTTCCGCATCTATTCCGAGTTGACGTCACTCAGCTCTTTGTTATTGTTTTTAGACAGCCAATATGATGAACAGTTCTTTCTAGATTATCTCAGTTAGACTATAAACATTCAACGCTACACGTAGTGCGTTGATACATGTTCACCAGCTGTGAGAATTTTACCTAATAGATCTATATTTATTTTAATTGACTACCTATCTATTATCTTATTTCATTTATTTTAATGGAAATTACCAAGGTTTTGCTTAAAATCACATATTGTCCAATTAAAGTTGGATCGAATTAGCTCATTACGGCTTACCCAACCCTGCTCACCTAATTCTTTACAATCCTCATTCTTTTTATCTAGACGTGTCTAGATTGAATCAATGTTAGTTTGAGCAGCATTTTTTTTATCCATTGCGTTCCTTTGTGAAACTGAACAACCAAGGTCTTGTATAGATGGAATGAAATTGACATCAATCAGCTCTTTGTTATTGTTTTTAGTCAGACTTTTTGATGAATTGTTCTCACTAAATTGTATCAATCAAACTATAATCGTTTAAGGTTACACATAGTTTTGTGTGTTGGTGCGTTTTATTCGGCTGGCGGGTGTTGTGAGCTTTTTAAGCGGACGCATAGTATCAATTGGTTTTAACAAAGGTTTTTTAAAAAAGTTATTATTGATTCTGGGTAGCTTTATGTGTTATATTTGAAAAATCGCATAGCATAATTTTAACAAAGGTTTTTTGTTTGTTTTGTTTTGTTTTGTTTTTTAAAATTGATTCTGGGTAGCTTAATGTGCTATATATAATATTTGAAAAATCATAACAAGCTGTCTTTTTACATGCACATACATTTTTATAATATTATTGTTCTGTCCATTGGAGTTTGATATCAATATCAAGTATATTACGTGTTTCATTTGTTTAGTTTTATTTGTAATTTCAAAACTTGGTACTTGTCTGGATAAATTCCATTATCCATTAATTTTCCCACAATTACAAAATATCGAGGTCTTTCTGTCAAATTTGTTATCGTTTCCTGTGTGTATGTATCAATAAAAGATACTGTTATTTGCGAGTAATCTTAGCCTTGTTCCTAAAATCCAATGTTTACCAATGTTGCTGTTATAAGTTAGAGAAAAAAATGATGGTCTTAAAACGATTCCCTGATGCACTCCTCATCTTAACGGTATTTCTTATGACTTTGTTCCAATTATTAATACTCCTGGGTCCTATTTGAAAGAAACAATTTAATCCAATAAACTACTCGATAAGAAATTCCGTACAATTTAAATTATATTTTTTTAAATTAAGCCTTTCTAGTTTACTGCGTCATAAGTTTTAGAAATATTTAGAGATTTTTAGTCTTGACTATTGGCGTTAAATAAAATGTACAAGCTGCGATTCACTGATTTATTTTTGTCTAAAGCCATGTTTGGTGGTATTGGGTATTTTGAACATTCTAAATAATCCATTACATTACTATGTATATCATGCTTTAGTTTACACGTTATTGACTGTAAAGAGACTGGTTTTTATTTGTCAATATTTGACTTATCTCCCGTTTAAAAGTAAACGGTGGAACCTACATTAGTTTTCAGTGGTATTGTGCCCTAAGATAGTGGTGCGTGAAAGAGCAGTGATTGTTACATTTCAAGGATGTCCATTCATTTAAAGAAAGAAAAAAATAATCCTTGCCTGCAGCTTTGTTTTAATTCAAGATAAATATAAGTTTTAGTTTTTTTTCTGTTTTTTTTTTCTTTTTTTTTTGGTGATGTTATTCATTTCCGAAAAGATATTAGCTATATCAGAGGTAATTTTGAGTGATGAATAAGAACAATACAAAAGTAAACTTGTTGTTTTATGTATTGGCTATTATCTTGGGTCGTGAATTAGTTTATTATTGTCTATTTAATCTGGTATATCCGATGTTTTACTTTTGATTTACGCCCAGACCATTTAGTTGAGTTTACCATCGACTTACATAGTTTTGATATTTTAAGTGGCAGAGCTTTTATGCTCACTTAGAGGAAAAACAAGCCGAGTCATAAGGTATTGGTGTTGGTTGACTGGGCTGGTGGGCGTTTCCAAGTCCTCAATGTGGAGCGGCGTTCTCTGCGTTGATTGACAAACGTGGTACTACATGATTTCCTGTTATTTCACATCATCCTATGCTAGGGATGTAACCGATTGAGTCCAGTGTTGACCAATTACACCCCCCCCCTCCCGTTCCCTTTCCGATTGTTAGGTTTTCTGACCTCCTCTTGACCAATCAACCAAGGATTCGAACTCGTCACTTTTTAAGTGACGGGCAAGGAGAAGTCAGAGAGACAACAGTTTGTTGTTGTTTTTTTTGTTTTTTGTTTGTTTGTTTGTTTGTTTGTTTTTGTTTTTGTTGTTTGTTTGTTTTATTTTTGTTTTTGTTTTTTTGTTTTTTTGTTTTGTTTTGTTTTGTTTTGTTTTTTTTGTTGGTGGTGTTGTTTTTCAAGAAGAAAAAAATAGAAACCTGTTTTGGATGTTCGTGTTTCGGGGATAAATGATAGGCAAGTACAGGAACTAAGTGATAAGTAAATACGTTTTATCGTCTTAATTTTATTTGTGCCTGGTCCATAAGTTATTTAATAAATGTATCGTGTAATTGTTGAAAAATGATCACTACCTGGTACTGCTAATACCAATCATCAAAAATTGTTCACGGAGCCTGAAAAGAAAGGTCAGACGACTTACGTAAATACATGGAGGAAAACACAAAATTAGATGATGTTTACATTTCTAAAAACCCTACAAACCTGATATCATTTTGGAAAACTTGCGCGGTCCTGCACAATGAACATTCTATTTATTTTTTTTTTTTTTAAACTCAAGGGAGTTAATCAATACGGACATAACTCTGCAAGTTGTTTTATCTCGATTTTCCCCCTTCTGTGTTCTCGCCTCATCTTATCCCCATGATCTCAAGTATGAGACAAAGGGATATAACAATAATCTTCCTGCGAACCCGGGTTAAGGTCATCTTTCATCTCTTGCGGCTATGTGGTCTAGTGGTATGACACTCGCCTTCGGATCGGAAGGTCATGGGTTCGAGTCCCGAGCGGAGTAGAGTAGAGTCCTTGGAAAAGGCGCTTTACTCACATTCTCTCACCGTACTCATGTGTAAAATAAGTATCTGGCCGTTAACAGCATTGTCTCTGTCCGAAAAAAAATGTAATATCGCCTAGCAAGCCTCATGTTTCGTCCTACATATCAAGAGTTGCTGTTGGCTAGGGACAACTTGTAAAGCGCTTTGAGTACGTTTAGTAGATTTTGCTCTATATAAAAGTCCACATTTTTTTTTCTCTCCTCAAATGAATTCTCCATCTCTCTCTCTCTCTCTCTCTCTCTCTCTCTCTCTCTCTCTCTCTCTCTCTCTCTCTCTCTCTCTCACACACACACACACACACACACACACACACACCTCTATCTATCTATCTATCTATCTATCTATCTATCTACCTCGCATATCAACTAATCTTTCCAATTTCTCTTTTGGTCTCTATACCTTTCTTGCATTTTCGGTTAGTATTTGGAAACAAGGTCATTACGGGTAGATGGAGAAGGGGGTGGGGGACGGGGTGGGGGTGTTTACCTACTTTTGCATTCTTACCCACAACAAAGTAGATAGATAGATAGATAGATAGATAGATAGATAGATAGATAGATAGATAGATAGATAGAGAGAGAGAGAGAGAGAGAGAGAGAGAGAGAGAGAGAGAGAGAGAGAGAGAGTAACATAAACACCTAAATTAGTAGACCCGAGAGTACCTACTTATAAACAAGTCATTTGAATGCAGCATAACACAGGTCACATGGTCCTTGCTTTTACAAGAGCCATTAAAAACAAAAGAACGAAATAAAACAAAGCACCCCCCCCCCCCAAAAAAAAAACAAAAAAACAAAAAAAACCTAAAAAACGGGGGGAAAAAACAAAACAAAACAAAAAACAAAACAAAAAAACACTCACACACAGACCAAAGACAATTTTTTAAAAAAAATCAAAATCAAAGGAAAGACAAAAATCTTTGCTTTAGATCATATGGAGTCAAAAGAAAGAAAAAATCCGAAAAAGTGAAAATCACATCATAACTCAAACCGTAGCATTGTCTTGCGGCAAAAAGATGAGTTCGATTCTTGCCTTTGAAATAATAAAATGATTGATTAAACCTGAATATTGATAGTTTTAGAGGGTGTTTTGGGGATTAAAAAAAATAATGGTGAAAATTATGTAAATGACAATGGTGACGATAATCAAGAAGATGATGGCGACAACGACGACTTTGATATGATGTTATTGCACGAATCTATGTTTATCAACTCTCTGACGATAGTAATCTTATGGGAAAATCCCTCGTTATGGAAATTCAGGACTAAATCACGAAATTTCTGATATTCGGTTGAAGATAATTATCAATTATTTATTTGTTTGTTTTTGTTGTGAAGTCTATTTGTATTTTTATTAGTACAGAGGCGTGCCTGCCGTATAGAAGTTAATTGATTTATTGGATTTGCCGTGGGTTTAAATATCAAAGAAAACAGAAGGATTTTGTTATATTTCACAAGACTGTCCTTATCTTATCAACAACAACAAAAATAAAAAACAAAAAACAAAAAACAAAAAAAAAAATTTTTTTAAACCGAAAAAAAGGAAAGGAAAAAAATCACAACTGAAAAAAACGTCTCTAAACTTAAAGAGGGGTCTCGATAGCTCAGTTGGTAGGGCACTTGCTTCACAAACAAATCCCAGGTGCAGTCGATATTTTTTTTTCTGACACCCCTGTTCACCCACTAGTGGTTGGTTGGCTGAATAGTTGCGACTTAAATAAGAGGGATCAACACAAAATAAATGAAATTTGATGTAGATTGTCCCTATTTGTATTAGTCGCATTTACTTACTTTATCATGCGGCTATGTGGTCTTGTGGTATGACACTCGGATCGGAAGGTCCAGAGGTTGAGTCCCGTTCTTAGAGGTGCAACGTTGAGTCATTGGAAAAGGTTCGTTATTCACATTCTTTCACCATACTCAAGTGTAAATTTACCTCGCCATTAACAGCGTTGTCTTTGTTGAAAAAAAAATATACAATCGCCTAGATGTCGTTATGTCTCGCCTTAAATGTTTAAGTGTTGCTGTTGGCTAGGAACCCGTTGTAAATCGCTTTGAGCACATTTAGTGGATATTGTTCTGTATAAAAGCTCAAGTTTGTTTGTTTTTATCCTTACCACTCATCACTCGTGGGTATAAAGAAATGATGATAAGAGAACATCAAGAGAACATCAAGAAATGTGGTCTCTGCCAAGACGGACTGGACTGGTTAGTATTCATCTCGACAGCATTAATATTAATATGTAGTCAAACTGCCAAATAGGAGCCTTTATCTTGGCCCTAGAGTAACGTTACAAGGCAATGCGTGTTTACAGATGAGATGTTAATAATCTGGATTTTGATGATAATAGGCCTACTACATAACACCAGAGTTTAATCAAACACCCGCGATCGACAACCAACGCAAAATATTATCCATAACAACAATGTGGCTTCGCGAAGTCCCAGGTTTAAGTGTTTTTGCCACGATTAGGATAATTTAAATCAATCGATATTTGAAGGACGAATTTTCTGGCCAAAATTTCAAATATGAGTTTTGCAGAGTGCGGCAGTTAACTGGTCAAGAAAACTGACACAAAAACACATCAAGCCCTCATTTGTAAAGAAATCTTGAGAGTCAAACAAATACTAGCTTTTACCGCAGTCTTGAAATTTACACGGCGTTTTATTTACCGAGCATGTCTGGAATAGTCTTGGAAAGATATTTGCTTACAAACCAGAGCTATCCAGCAAAATGGCACAATTTCTTATCGAGGAATCGACTTCGGTTTTCTAAACTCGATATAATGTAGGACAAAATAGTGTTGACTATGTTACACTGTTCAACTGGCATTTGCATGTAAATTTATTACTTTTTCCTTACAAAACTAAATTCTTTTCACGTTTCAAAGAAATCCTTAAGATGTTCTATTTGTCAAGAGGGTCAAAGTGTTATAACATTTGGAATTAGTTGCTGGGGTGAGGCCATGGGGGAAAGAGAAAAATAGAGAAATTTGTAAGAAGAGCTGCCTATACAAAATACCCTATGAAGAACATTCCTTTTAAAAACTTTTTAAACATCTTGAAAGATAAGCAACATCCTCTATTTTTAGAATATAAAACGTCAGGTGGATCAGTCAGATAAGTTTAAAATCCAGAACAGAACATTAAAAAATTTCCTTTGTACCTTCTACCTCTAGGAGACTTTCTCAAAGAGGCATTAAGATGGAGATCAAGGACAGGATTGGTGTACAGTGGGTGTGAATATAATAATAGAGGTTTTAAAAGTACGAAATAAGGGTGGTACAAGAGAAGAAGACAATTTGGTTATGTGTGTATGTATATGTGTGTGTATGTGTGTGTGAAGGAATGGGTTTGTGTGTATGTGTGTGTGTATGTGTGTGTGTGTGTGAGAGAGAGAGAGATAGATAGATAGATAGATAGAGAGAGAGAGAGAGAGAGAGAGAGAGAGAGAGAGAGCGAGAGAATTTGGGAGTTAGGAGAGATTTTAAAAATGCTTTTTACCTTCTGTGTCATTGTATATCCTTTTTATTATTAATTTGATTAATTATTTTCTGAAATTCAATAATTCTATGGCAATAACCAATGTAAATTTCCAGAAGTGGATAAATAAAGTTCATCTTATCTTATCTTACCTTTGACTTAGAGCATTATTATCCCAAAGGGTGGATACAAAAATTATTTGCCTGATTTTAACTGCATTGCTGTCGCCCAATTTGCAAATCTCATGTTTATTGTTATGTAAGGTCGACAGATTTATGAGATAAATACAACATAAACCATGTTTTAATTTCACTTCCCAGAATCGAAACTATTCTTTTATGACTTGCTTAAATTTAATTTTGTTCACTTTTAAAAAGTAGGCCTATACCTTTTTGTACTGAATTTCGCGCAATTTAATTTGTTTTGCTTTCTCTCTCTCTCTCTCTCTCTCTCTCTCTCTCTCTCTCTCTCTCTCTCTCTCTCTCTCCCTCTCCCTCTCTTCCCCTCTCCCTTTCTCTTCCTCTCTCTGTCTCCCATCCCTCTCTCTTCCTCACCCCCCTCTCTCTCTCTCCCTCTCCCTATCTGTCTCCTCTCTCTCTCTCCCTCTCTCCCCTCCTCTCTCTTCCACCCCGCTCTCTTCTCTCTCTCTCTTTCTCTCTCTCTCTCTCTCTCTCTCTCTCTCTCTCTCTCTCTCTCATAATTTACAGGTTTTGATCTTCCACATATTATAGTCGTAAACTTCTTTATGTATTTTGTTTATACATTCAATTTTTTTTCTTTTTCTTTTGACATTTATTTGTTTTTAATTTTACTACTTTGCTATAACGGAATTAACAAAAAGCACATGCTGTCCGCATGCCTTACTCCTATTCATTTCTCTGTAATCCTTTGCCAGTGACAAATTTGGGAGCAGGCACTGGTGTAAGATAAAATTATGAAAAGTATTGTATGAAACAGTGTCAGCACATGAAGCAGAGTGGAGTGATTTTTTCTTATGCTGTTTCACGCACTGCTGTTTTTCAAATTCTTATAGCATTTTGTTTGACCAACGTTACATCCGAATGCAATTACGGGCCTAGTTAAACATTGTTGCAATGGACAATATTTTGCGTCATTTTTTTTAGATTTCCATTACAACATTGAGCCCATAATGAATTGGGTTATCAGACCTGCATATAAGTACACGTCCATCCCGACATAATACCATTTTTTTCAATGTTCAATTTCCACTCACATTTTACAGTTTAAGCCGAATTTTCAATCTTAAGCAACAGGTTTAGCCAACATAAAACCGTTTAGAGACGACTTGTCAAATACGACAGGGGAAAAAAAAATCAGGTTTCTACCACTGGGAATCTGACTTCAAATCTGATTGCGAACAGATTTGCCAGAGCCTACCCAATTCTGAACATCAACTGTTCCTCCGACAGTCTGCTCTAAGCAGTAGTGAAAAATACGTAAATGATTCAACTCATAAAGAAATCAACATCCCTCGACTGGGCCAATGGTGAAACTTTTGTCAAGCGGTCAAAAAGTTTATGCGGTCTTGTAGTACAACACTTGAATTCGGATCGGAAGGTCCTGGGTTAGAGCCCCGCTTTGAGCGGCGCAGAGTTGAGTCCTTTGGAAAAGGCTCTTTACTCACATTCTCTCATCGTGCTCTGGTGTAATATGAATACGTGGTAGTTCACAGCGTTGTCTCTGTATGATATATATATATATATAAATCGATCTGTTAAGCAACAGAGATGTCCAATAGTTGGGACTCAGTGCCTATGTTCCCGTCACAGTACAAAAGTTGAGCCACTAACTCTATTTCCGACGTTTTCTTTTTCTTTTCAACCAAACAGTTAAAAAGCCATGAAGAAAACGAGTCTCTAATGATTCATATTTTAAAAAATAATGAATTATTATTTGAGAATAGACGCCTAAGCAGAAAAAACAAAATCTGTAAAGAAGTGTTTGCTACCGTGCCAGGCAAAATAGGAAGAACATACCAAAAGTATTTCTCCACTGGGGAAGGAATCATATACTCTTTGATTTCTTGACAAACGCCCCACCATTGCCTCAGTAAAGGGAAGGTGATTATTATTTTTTTTTTAATTTATGATGTGGGGGGGGGGGGGTAGGGGAGGGGGGTGAATCGTTTTATGAATTTTTTATCTCTGCTTAGAGCAGACGTCGAATGTATAGATGAAGTTCAGAGTTAGGAAGAGCTGGGAAGTTGAGCTATTCAAAGCGAACGAATGGGGAACCCCCACGAAATATTGGCCAAAAACAATGTCTCCAAATTCAATATGCCTGACTTGAATATCCCTACTGACACGAGTCGAAACTGTTGTAAGGCAACGGAAACAAACCGTGGCGGGATGGAGGGGGGGGGTGTATCAAAACTTACGTTCAGTGCCAGTCAATTTATGAGAGAGAGAGAGAGAGAGAGAGAGAGAGAGAGAGAGAGAGAGAGAGAGAGAGGGGGGGGGGTCATACGTCTCGCGAACAACATGTATTCCCCATCCCAGATTCTCCATCTTACCTTACAAATCTAGATTAGGAGAGCTGATTATGTTATCAAGTCTTAGACACCGAAGCAGAATCAAGTACTCGTATTAGCGAATTGGATACTAAAGGGGAGTGAATACGGAAGTAATCTAAAAGACAAGGGATGACCCACGTAGTTCGGCCACTCGCTGCCACAGGAGACTCTGATCAGATACTTTATGGCTTATTACTCCATTCGGCCGATTTCTCACAAAACACAATTTAAGAATAGACAAGAAAACTGTTAATATATCATAATATATCGATAGACTTAAATGACCTTCAGTTTGGCAATAAATTGTAATAATAGGCTAATCTGAAAATTCTAAAGAAAATTCTTATTTTGACACGTTAAAAAGAATATATATATATATATATATATATATATATATATATATATATATATATATATATATAAATAATATAATATAATATATATATATATATATATATATATATATATATATATATATATATATATATATATATATATATTGGGGGAAGGGGAGTGGGGGATAAGCTCTCTATTTGAAACAAAATTGTTCTGACTAAAAATGTTTTATCAATGCAATGTAACATTCCTCAACCTCGTATTGATAATGGTTGCCATGGATAATGGTATTGTACTAAATATAATGTTTACTGAGGCCATCAGCATGATGTATGTATTTCCCGGTGTCATGGCTAATGTGGTACTTATTGAATGAATATATAATGAGCATATCATTTATAATGGGCAAGGATGAACAACCCAACATTAATGAGGAAAGCTGAGGACATACTATCTGGACCCTGCTTTTTTTTTTTTTTTTTTTTGCTTTTAAGGGTTTTACGGCGCTTGCAACACATTAAGGTCATATCAGCGCCAGTAAAAAGGAAGAAAATGGGATAATAAAAGTTCTAGAATTACAATAAAGCATCCAAGAAAAGGGAAGACAAAGGGGAACTGGTTCAAATAAGAAACAGGTGTCTATTCCAAAAGCACTCTATCAAAGTACTTAGTTTGAGATCACTAAAAGTCTCATCCAGACACAAGCACAGGTCCCTGCTAAGAGGAACACACTCAAATGTTTTACAAATCATATATAAAATAAAGAAAGCAGAATACAGTGCGTAACAGAGAGATGATTTACAATGAAAAAAATATCATCTCCCAAAACTAACTATACATTCGACTGTTTCCTCCCAGCCAGGGGATCCGGCCAGGACCAGGACAAAACCAAGTAATCTCATTCCAAGACAAAGACAGAAACCATGTTGGAAAACAGATATAAGGGGATAGAAGACACAGCATGTACCCCCCTGCCCACTATGGGAGGTCAGGAACCCCGCCCAGTGGATGGACCCTCACTGCAAAATCAGATATTATGATACATTCAACATCCAAATATCAATCGATTTAAATGACCCTATTCATGGAGAGAAAAAACCCTCTGAAACGTGGGACCTCGCAAAGGTAATTTAAATCGATATATTATATTCGAAGGGCGATTTCTCCCGCCAAATATTTTAGTACGTGGCTTTCTAGAGCACGGTTGCCAGGTTGGGTTATTTTAATCCAAATCGCCTATTTTTGGATTCATTTTGACGTTTTTGGATTGTCATTTTAAATTGGATTTATTGGATTATTATTGGGTTATTTTGCCTGAAAGAAATTTTTAAAATTGCATATTATTTCATGCAATAACACAATTTGAATAACAATATTTATAACCATTACTCTTTTGATGACATTTCTCTATTTCTCTAGCACATGTTCGGGGGCAGCCAAAAAGCGTGCTAGAATCCGAGCTTGCCGAAATCTTGGTAGGTAACGGCTTTATAATATTATAAAATCCAGTCACCCAGCTCCAGCATGACGCATTGTGGAGGGTGCTGGAATTCGGCGTTCTAGAATCCAGTGAGTCCTGAATCGTGTTTGATTCTGACAATATCTGATAGACGGAGTAGGTCTCAAATAGCGCTTGGAACTTTGAAATGGATATGAAAGAATGAAACGGACGTTTGAGGAGGATTTGAAAGAGTCAAACGGACGATGGAGGAGGACATGAAAGAGTCAAATGGACGATTGAGGAGGACATGAAAAAGGCTGACGTGACGATGAATCATTTGGATTGGTTTGCCCAAGACATGGACGTTTGGTAGAATTTTACTAACGCTTATTCCATGAAGAACAAATAGGATCAAGTCAAGAAGGTAATATAGCGGTTTTTCAAGAAGTTTTCCATACTCATTGAGCTTTACAAAGTTTCATTATCTCCAAACCAAGTTTGGATGCCACACAGATCATGTATTCTCAAGGCGTCTTTTTTATACCAGCACGATGTCTGAGCCAAGAAGTCAATCGAGTAGGGTTATTAGAGTGTGGTGCCGTACCCAAGGACACATCACAGGCGCCAGATTCATGCAAACATTTCCACCCGTCTGATCTGTTCTCTGAACAGGCTCAACATCCTTTAGAAAAGTTATGTTAAACTGCAAAATACTAAGTTGTTCAGTCTCTAACGACACGCAGTTGTTCATTGATTTTTACTTAAATATATTGTTCTAAAAGTCTCGTCCTTCATGCTAAATGTTGCTTTTAGCCGCAAAATAAAAAGGAGGAGCCTCTTTATTCTGCACTGTTGGCTAGGGACCCCTTGTAAGGCGCTTTGAGCACATCTAGTGGATATGACACGATACAAATTCTAAAGTTAAAAAAAAAGTTTTACTTGATTCCGGATGTTGACAATTAGAAGTTCAATATTCAGATGGATATCATCATCATCATCATCATCATCATCATCATCATCATCATCATCATCATCATCATCATCATCAAGTGTCAGGCCTGTTGCAGAC
>NC_088360.1:37942938-37945438 GCF_034508935.2 Berghia stephanieae
CTTCTTCTTCCTTTTCTTCTTCTTCATCGTTATTGTCCTCACCGTCATCATCGTTATCGTTATTATTAGTTTATCATTATTATTATCATCATCATCATCATCATCATCATCATCATCATCATCATTATCATAATCATCATCATCGTCATCACCATCATTATCATCATCATTATCACCTTCATCATCATTATCGTCATCATCATCTCTATCACCAATTATCATCGTCACTCTTGAAATTTTTCCTGTCAAACCCCGTTTATTCTTTTTTATTTTTTTGTTCATGAATCTCTCTTCCTGGTTTATCTGGAAATGCATCGTTCATGTATTTCAGATATTTATTTATCAATCACTTGAGTTTTACCTCTTTTTTAATTTCTCGTTCTATGTCTCAAAAATGCATCTCATTTAACTCAAGTATCATATTATTATTGTATATAAAACCTTTATATTAATTAATCAGCATCTAGGTTCTTTACAATATAGCACTGCACCAGATTTGGTCGTTGTATTCTGTCTGCGATGTCTCGCCCGGTTTCAGACGTTTCTATTGATGAACGTCTTATGAATGGCGTCTGGGGATATCTTTGTATTATACGAAAAATTATGGCACGAAATCGTAAACATTTCGAAACATTCCTGAATACAATGGACTGAAATTCCAATTGAAAATAAATTCCATTTTCAAATTCTAGAATATATTCTTTTAAAATCTCCCTCCCCCCCCCCCCCCCCCCCCCCCCCCAAAGAAAAGATAAATGATAATTCCTCTATTTACCCCCAAGGGGAAATTTGTCTTTAGGGACTATTCTGGGGGAATACATGAACAATCCAGGCGTCAGCCGCAGTGCAGCGGCGCAAGGTGAGCCAGGGCGCGGTGACTTGCTCTAGTCTATACAGCGCGGCGAGTTGAAGTCTGTGCCTTTCGGATTCGAAGCAAAGGTCATGCTAACCGCTGAGCCACGTTTCCCCATTATCAAGCTATCAAGGAATCAAGCTATTTGTGACTCACCAGGTCAATTTGGTATTATGTCGATATAATTCAGCTAAGGAAAAAAAAATCGAGTTTAAAGTTAAAACAATCATGATTAGGAACTTTTTAAAAAATTGAGTTTTTTTTAAGGTTTAGAAGGGAAATTCGCTCTATTCATAAAAACCTTTCATTTTAACTCAAATTCAATATACATATTTGTAACTCACCGTCTCAAAACTGTATCATGTCGGGATGAATCGGGTCTCAAAAATGAATTTAGAGTTAAAATTTTATATTAAAAAAATGGTATTTTTTTCATTTTTTGCAATGTAAGAATATTCGATTCTTTCATTTATTTGTATTTATTAAAAGAATTATTTTTCCAATGGTAGGGTGGAAAAATATACGATTCTTTCATTTCTTTGTATTTATTAAACGAATTATTTTTATCGAGGCCAATAATACTTCGAGCTTGCTAGTTTTTGTTATTGCACGATAAAAATATAACGAATTTAATAAATACAAAGAAATGAAAGAATACATCTATTCCACCCCTCATAGTAAG
The DNA here is from genome assembly GCF_034508935.2 of Berghia stephanieae. Taxonomy (NCBI): domain Eukaryota; kingdom Metazoa; phylum Mollusca; class Gastropoda; order Nudibranchia; family Aeolidiidae; genus Berghia; species Berghia stephanieae. The sequence goes on from NC_088360.1 coordinate 37,944,474, forward strand.
ATTCTTTGATATGTCGTGACCACTTGAATGGTAGTTGTATTTCAATTCGCCATAATTTGTATTTTTTTCCATCGGCCTGAATGACAATTTGACCCAAAAATTAATTTTTATTCAACGCGTTCAAAGCATTATTCAACGATTCCGTGTTTACTGAAAAACTTTATCATTTGTCAGTAAATACGTCATCATTGAATAGTGCTTTGAACAAGGTAAATAAAAAATTATTCCACCGCTCCCATTGGAAAACCCTATCATTTCCGAGTAAATACGTAATCGTTGAATAATGCTTTGAACGCGTTGAAAAAAAATAAAAATAGTCAACGATTGCAGAATATTTTATTTGTGTGATATAAGGTGTAAAAGACAGCTGATTGGCAATTATAAATTATCTTTTGGTGCGCATGACTACAAATCCAACGTTTTTAATTTTGGTTGAAAGTGTCATTCAAGTAGAAGGAGAAAGAAACAAATTATGGTGAATAGAAGAACGAATACCATACCATTTTCATTTGGTTACAAAATATCTAATAATCTTACTTGTAGGGTGGAATAAACGTATTCTTTCATTTATTTGTATTTATTAAATTCGTTTTATTTTTTATCGTGAAATAACTCATACTCGCAAGCTCGTTATGTTATTGGGCACGATAACAATAACTCGTTTAATCCTCTCCTTACCAGCCGGTTTTCATAATTTTATTCAAAATTTTACACTCACTCTAAACAAAAAATAGATTTAAGTAATTCAAACAGCAAAGCAAACAAAAATTATATAATATATAATATTGTCCAGCAAAAAGAGCTCTAAATTCCAGTGTCAAGTTTTTAGACCTATAACAAAATATTTTCTTTTAATTTTGTGATGTAATGGTTTCATCGTAACGAATTTGACGATTTTTCTATGGTTGGTAAGTAGAGGATTAATAAATACAAAGATATGAAAGAATCGTTTATTATTCTACGAT
>NC_088360.1:37950438-37977938 GCF_034508935.2 Berghia stephanieae
AAAGCCTAAAATACAAGGTTTCAATTAAGTTTATTTTGTTCAAACGTTGGCCCTATTATTTAGCTAGATATAATATATATATATATATATATATATATATATATATATATATATATATATATATTAATTCATAAAACGCTTTTTCACCAAGAGAGCAGTAACAGCAATGGGGGGGGGGGAGGGGGATTTTTGTTTGAGAATAATCCATCCATCGTAAATGGGTTAAATGGGAAGAATCTTTCAATTGCAAAACGCTTTAATTTTTTAAGTTAATGGTATGGATGCAATCAGCAAGAATGGACATTTAAATGCATTCACCTTGCTCAATGTGTTTTACAATATTACATAATTTACTCCCCCAACGGACCACACGGAAGCAAATTTCTATATCATAAAACACGAATCATGTTTAAGTCACCTTTTTCTTCCAATCGTTCTAATCACTCAATATAGTCACTTTTTATGACCAGATACTCACTCAAATCTTTATCGAGTTGTTTTTGAATGGAACGTATGATCGTTTTTATCCGACTATGTCTCTGCTGATATAACAAGCATAAACACTGCAATAAATAAAGACCTCACGCGCCTAGATGACATACAAGAACTGAGATGCGAAAAGGATTTAGAACACCTGAGATCCACTGTAGCAGACCGTCATCAGTGGAAAGAACTCACTCAACAAATCAGAGAAGCTTCCAAAGCGTCCAAGTCCAACGATTAGGAGGTGATCGGCAATAAGTCAAAGTAAGTCATGTCTCTGCTTATACATACGACAAAAAATAATTATACTAAAACTTGATACACAACTGCAAAATTGTTGAGGCTGAAATAGAATGCATCGTTTGGACATAAAGGAAGTACTCGACATTCGTTTTGGATTATCTACTTATTTCTCATCTTTCCCCTTCTGTTGACAAAGGAAGAGGAAGGCTTGCCAAATCACGCACCGCTAACCTTAGTAAAAAGAGAAGCCCATCATTTATTATAGCGGCTAATCGCCAGAATACCATCAGCATCTTGTTTTATTTGGCACTGAAATATAAATATAGTAGGGGAAAAAGCCATCGGGATTTCTTGATATAAAATCACATATCAGAAACAGATCAAATTTTTGTCATCAATGTCACAAGATGATAATGATGACAAACAACATTAATTGACGAATGTCAAATATTTTTCCCAATAAAGGCGTGATAAGCAGATAACGGCATTTTCGGGTCAATTAAGTCTGTGGTATTTGGGTCAGAAAATTATGGGCCCACTTATTGGCATCTCATTTTACAGACCTATCAAGTTACCTTTTGCTTCTCGGTCAACCAGTCATGGCACTTCGACCGATTTTGATGTTTTAGCATTCTGTTGTGAGGGCATTGTTGTGAAGACCCCTCGCGAGGTCCCAGGTTCTAGAGAGTTTTTATTTTGCAAAGATGAGGGCCATTTATATCGATTGATATTTGAAGGACGAGTTTTCTGGCCATTTTTTTAGATACTTGTCTTTCCAGAGTACGCCAGTTAACTGGTTAATTACAGAACGTCCTTCTTACATTGCCATTATATCCTACGATCTTCCACCTGCTTATTAAGTTAGTATTGGAGTGTGATATCGAGTAGTTTTACACCATTTGCTCTATTCTTGTGGTGTAGACTTCTGCGGCCTCCTCTTGCGTATGGTGGGCTTTGGCAAGTTCTTTCCAAAACTCAACTTGATAATAACCATCCGGCATCTCTTCCTACTATTTCTGAAGCCAGGAAGATCAACTCCAGTGTGTCTGAAAAGTACCATAATTTTTATTTTACATTTTGGATATGCAACATCGACAGTAATGCTCAGTCTGAATGACTCAGTCTATTAATATGTAGAAGAAGACGAACCCAGATGGAAATTACTTTCATCTCTCGAGGGAATTGGTCAGAGCGTCATCAGGGTGGTTGTCACCAATACATGTAAGCACTGGGACGTCATCAACTTACTGACCCATCATAAGAGATTGGCGGTGATTTGATGGTAATGAGGCTTATATAAAAAAGAGAGAATGATGGAGGAGAGAGGGAAGGGGAAAAGTATTTACATTGAGAACAATATTGATATGAGATGAAGGAGAGGGATGGTATTTTCAACCAAATGACGAAAGACCCATCATGTGGACAACATGAAGTCTAGGGTTCTGTTCCAAGGCACTGTCCTTGAGTTATACTTTTTTTATTTGGCTTTCAATGCTAGTGCAGTCAGCTTTCTTTAAGAGATCTACCGTTTTATTTTTGTAGGCCAAAATTTGTTTAAAGTTCTTTTTAGACACTTGTTTTGAAAGGTTTCTAGACTCTGTGTTATGGAGGATGCCATTTCCCAGCTTTCACTTCCATAAAGCAGTATACATAAAACATTGCTTTTGTATATTGTCAGCTTAATCTTTCTCATAATTTGCATAACTAGCATTGAAAGCCAACTAAAAAGAAGAAGATGGCGTTGGCTAGGTCATGTGGCCAGAATGGAAAAGAGGGTCACTTCCCAAGACAGTCGTGTAATGGACAGCAGATGGGAAGAGAAAGCGGGGAAGATCCAAAGAAACCCGGCGATGGACCATGGAGAAAGAATTAAAGGAAGCAGGCCTGTCCTGGAATACAGCCACCACAAAGGCAACCGATCACCAAAAAATGAAAATGTCTGGTGGATGCCCTCTGTGCTTGTTTTACTAGATTTAAGTGCGGCATTCGACACTATCGATCAAAATTTACTTTAGACTAGACTACGTGATCAATTTTATATCAGTGGCACAGCTTTGGACCGGTTAAAGGAATATGTGTTTGAAAGAACTCAGTAATTATAGAAAACCATGTATCAACTCCATCCATATTAACGTGTGGAGTGCCTCAGGGATCTATTCTCAGCCCCCTCCTTTTTACAATGTATACTACTCCGCTTTCCCATATGTTATCCACTTTTCCCATTGATTTTCATTTTTATGCTGATGACACTCAGCTGTATACAAAACTCAATAATGATTCAAAGCTGTCATCAGTATCTGTTATGGAAAATTGCATTGCTAACATAAAGGATTGGACGAAACTAAACAAACTTAAATTTAATGATGACAAGACGGAAATGATAATTTTTGGAAATAGGTATCAACTCTCAAAAATATCTACAAATGAGATACAAGTCGGTGAAAATGCTATTAAACTTAATTCTTGTGTGAGGAATCTTGTGGTGTATTTAGATCAAGGGTTATCCATGGAAGTTTATGTTTAAAAAATATGCCAATGTTGTAACTATCACATTAGAAACATTGGAAGAATCAGACATTATATTGATGAAGATATTACAAAGATGCTTGTTAATTCGTTTATTACTAGCAGATTAGATAATTGCAATTCCCTTCTCATTGGCTGTCAGAGTAGATTGATTCATCAACTACAAAAAAATTCAAAATAAAGCGGCTAGACTTATAAAATTAACGAAAAAAAGAGATCATATAACACCAGTTCTCCAGGAATTGCACTGGCTTCCTGTGAAGTATAGGATAGAATTTAAAATACTGTGCTATGTTTTAGATGTCTGCACCTGAATATTTGCAGGAACTGATTAAAAAATATGAACCCACTCGAAATTTAAGATCATCTGAGTCTCAACGTCTAAAAGTTACCACCTCAAAATCCACTTTCGGTGAAAAAGCCTTTTCATTCATAGCTCTACGCCTATGTAACGCACTTAGTCCTCGGACAAAGTCCTGTGAAAATTTATTATCTTTCAGGAAATGTCTGAAGACTGATTGTTCCGCGAGGCTTATTTTTCATAAAATAGATGTTGCTTTGATTTTGTTTTTTTTTTATATGCATGCTTATTATGTATCATGTAGTGTCGTGATTTTTAATTTTTTTAAACATCTTTATTTTTATTATGTAAAGCGCCGCAGAGCACGATTAACGTGGATGTTTAGGCGCTATATAAATTCATTATTTACTATTTACTATTTACTAATATTGTAAGAGTGTTAATACAAAAGGGCGCCTAACAGGTATTGCGTCCTTGGGTAAGGCACTTTACACACCCGACTCAGGTGTATATGATTACTTGGCTAAAGGCAGTGATAGATATTTTAAGAGTGTTACACAAAAAGCACGCCGAACAGGCAATGATACTGTATGAAATGGAAAATGGTTCTATTTGGGTTGCTGTGGGAACAAATCCATTATTGTAAAGCGCATTTAGCATGTAAATCCTTGAAATGCCTTACATAAATGGTCATATTCATATCTGTATTTTAAAGTTCAGGATGCATTCGCCAGTTGCAAGAAACACAGGAAGAGTGAGGGCTCCCTTGAGAGAGAGAGAGAGAGAGAGAGAGAGATCGAGAGAGAGAAAGAGAGAGAGGAGAGAGAGAGATAGATAGATAGATAGATATATAGATAGAGAGAGATAGAGAGAGAGAACGAGAGAGAGAGAGAGAGAGAAATTGATAGATAGATAGAGAGATAAAGATAGATATATAGATAGATAGATAGATATATAGACAGAGAGAGATAGAGAGAGAGAGAACGAGAGAGAGAGAGAGAGAGAGAGAGAGGGAGAGAGAGATTGTTTATTAAATGAGTCGTGATTGTCACTGAATGTGTGTTTGACAAACAAGTCTGACAAATTGGAAAGAGGAACTGGTCATTTTACTGTCACTGTTATATACAACTTTATTAATAAACGAATTTCACAATAGAAGGATTATGGTTAGAAAAAAAATAATAACATCCCTGTCTTTTAATTAAATGATCAACACGATGCAACAAGAATTTCATAGTTGATATAATGGGAACGGAACAAACGGACATTATTTCCACCACAAAGGCTGATGGCTTGTGAAAGCCCCGTTGACATAATTAATAACTAACTTTGAGAACATAATTTGTCTGGAGCAAATATCTTGGGCATAGATTTTTTTTACAAAAATTAAAATTGATTTTCATAGTTTGGTGGATTGGGGAAAAAAAGATATTTCTTTTCCTATTTTCTCATCTTTTCAGTAAAATTTCGTGATAAGTTTGTTCATTCGACTCAGTTTTCTTTTTTTTTTCTAAAAGATTTGATCTTTTTTATTCATGTTTATTTCTGACACTTTGAGTACAAAAAAAGGAGTACCTAGTGTACTTATTTGCAGGTCTGACAACAATTAGAGTCGAAAAAGATGAGCAATTTGTATAAAAAAGTGTATTACAGTTGACAGGTTAGATAAGTATAAACCGAAGTGTTCTTATTTACAGGTCTGATAACCCAAATTGTTATGGGCTCACTGTTGTAATGGAAATACTCTCAAACCAACTGAAAATTTTGTTCATTGCTACAATGTTAAACCAAGCCCATAATGGTGTCCAGTTTATATGCGCGCTTTATAAACGTTACGTGCAAAAATGGACACGTCGGTATAAGCGATTGTCATAGTAAGGACTTAAAGAGTTGAGGTTCAATTTTCGTCATGGCAGACATTCACAAATTGACAACAACAACGACAACAAACAACAAACAACAAAAACAAAAACAAAGAGAGAGAGAGAGAGAGAGAGAGAGAGAAAGAAAGAGAGAGAGAGAGAGAGAGAGAGAGAGAGTGTGTGTGTGTGTGTGTGTGTGTGTGTTTGCTCAAGTACCTCGAGTAGATTTTGTTTCGCAGGTGTGTTTTGGAAGATTAAACAAGATCTTTATTGACTTTTGAAAGTTCATGATTTAACACTTCTTCTTGCTGTTGTTTCTTCTTGTTTTTTTTTCATCTGGAAACCACTCTTCATTGACATTCCACTCTCCTAATTATCATAACTTTAAACAGAAGTGGAACCATGAAACATTTTAAGCGTCCAGATTTTCATCGATATTGCTGCTTAAATCATTAATATATCCACGAAGCTAGCACAGAAGGCTCAATTTGTTGCCATACGCAAATCTTTGCAACCGTTTGGATTTAAGCCAGAACTGACCGTTAAATACTATGTACAAACAATATCGACCTCAACTTTGCTAACATGAATATAATAAAGTCGGGCCTTTCAAAACGGTCGGATTACAAGAAATCTGGCTGGCTGCTGTAATATATTTCTTGGGATTATATATATACGAGTAATATATATATATATATATATATATATATATATATATATATATATATATATATAATATATATATATACCTATATACCGTCTGGTCGTCGAACATAATTTGTCGCTTTACAGACAGTGTCAATAAATGAAATCAATAAATATATAAGACATCATTCATTCAGTTTGATAGTTTACATAAAATCCCAATAAACCTTTTATGCCAAATAAAAGCCCTGAAGAGCAGCTCTGACTTCTGACCTTCGTAAACAGACTAAAGGTTTATAGTATAGAGTCATCCGTCACCATTAGTCTGTTTTACACTGACAAAACAACAGTTTTCATTTTGGTCACAATGTTTTCCTCTAAATAATGATCATTCTGTTTGTCAAAAAATCCTTGAATTTTGAACTAAGGACATCTCGAGTATAAGTATCTTTGACCCGTTGAGGGTAATTTCTTTTTTTTTTTTTTTAATCAATGTTTTTATTGAAATATTTATTGCCACAGTGGATACTGTGTTTTGTCAGTGAATGACATATTTGTGATTGACAGACTTGTGGGTCTGCTTCTGTGGATTATTTATTTATTGAAAATGGAAAGACATAATAATATTATGTGATCTGAGATATAGGCAGAGATATTAATGTCTAGATGGTCTATTTGTAAATTGCGATTAAATAAACAAGAGTCTTCTCTGATTTGTTTGGACGTAATATTTTCTCCATGTCACCCCCACAAAAATGCCCTTATTGTGTTTGCGGTAAGTCTGACTACGTTCCCTTGAGATTCTAGGACTTTGGGTGGTGGTGGGTCCGGGGAAGCATTATCCGAATTCGACGTTCAGTTTACAGGGATGAATTAATTAAAACTAAACAGATAGTCGGCAGTCGCGACAGCCAAGTGATCCGGTATTTCGCTTATGTGCGCTAGGACCAAATTGCAGGCATATTCTATTTTCAATTTGGTGGTGTCTAGTGTTTCGGTAACGTTGGTGCCAAACGAACTCTCTAAGGGACACGTTCCTGATTTTCAAAGTTTTGGCCATAGAAGTACATAGTAATATCGAACATTAATTTGATGATCTCCATTGTATTGATGAGAACACCTTCAAAGTTTTCCCGTACTTTATGTTCTTTGAAACCGTGGGCATTATATTCTTACAACATATCCATTTATATAGCAGGCTGAGAAAGAAATCTTCACATTACCCCCCCCCCCCCCCCCCCCCCCCCCGCTTCTCTTTCCTCTAAACCTTTCCAAAAGATATTGGTGTTTAAATGTGAGAGGACATTTTGCCCCGTCTCACTTTCCTGGAAATTAAGAAAGTACAAAAAAAAACTTGATCGATCCCAGGTGCTGTCCACCCAGCAGTGATTGGGTTGCTGGGTCTGTTAGATCAGGCGGAAGAATTTTGCGATAGACTAGCGTACTATTCAAAGGGTAGCAAGCAATTGATATTGTCCGTTTCACGCTATAGAATGAGCTGACCGCTCTGAAGGACTACTTTTGTTTGCAAGAGCTACACGCAATAATAATTTAGATTTTCAGCGCCAATTAATTCAGCTAAAGAGACGAATGGTGTGGACGTTTCGGATTTCGCCTTTATCAACATGAAGTCGTGTAACATAAAGCAAGCTATTGATTCTTGAGACCTATTGAATTAATGCTATAATGTCTGCTGATAAAGGGGAATTCCAATAAGTTCACGTCATTTGTCTATTGATATAATAGAGCTGAAACTCTCCATTACTTTTTTTCATGTTTCCAAGATTCAAGCAGTATTATTTACAGAACCTACACACGAACAACAGTTTGGCCAGTAGGACGATATCATTTTTATTGACTCCGATGCATTTTTATGTTTGTTTATCGTGATTATGCGTAGATGCGTGAATAATGTAAATGAGAAATTGCATAAGGAGGAGCAAACACTTGAGTTTTGATTCAATTTTGTAATCGGGTACCACTTTATACGAAACATTTCAGCCTTTGTGATGATTGGGCTCTTGTACATCATCATATATCATCACGTGATAAAACATTCTATAAAACTTATACAAAAGTCACAGGATTGAGAGTTTGATATAAGTCCTTTTAACCAGTTAACCGCCGTACCATGCTAAAACTCGTATTTAAAAATTTGGTCAGAAAAGTCGCCCTTCAAACATCGATCGATTTAAATGACCCTCATCATGGCAAACATTCTCAAACCTGGGACTTCGCTGAGTCAATATTTGAAGGATGAGTTTTCTGGCCAAATTTTAAAATACGATTTTTCCAGAGTACGGCAACTGATTAATCGATAGATATTTGAAATGGAAGCATGGACGTGTAAAAATCAGGAGATAGTTCTGGTGCAGATGTTTTCTGAAAAATTGCCAGATTCATTTACTCGCACCTACAGACTTTCTTTCAAGACGGATTTTGATTGTTCATGGCTCAATAGCTTCATCTCAATCTATGTTAATTTTCACAAATAGATTAGTGCCTGTTCGTAATGAACTTTATTTCTCCACGAATATTGCGGGTTTTCCACTATCTCGTATCTTTGAAAAAAATTGGATGGTTGATCAATCTGTCTGGCAGAGGGTAAATAACTGACGTGTTTTTAAGTCGTTGGGAATGGGAAAAATTTAGTTTGGCATTTTAAGCACTTTTTGGCATTTTAATACTTACTTTACAGACATTTACACAATAGTAGCAAAACATTTATTATTTTCAACCCTATACAAGACAGGGGGGCGAAGTGACCGAGTGATTAAAGCATTGCACTGTGTCCAGGGTTTGATCCTCGCTTCAGGTACTTTCGTTTTTTCCTTTTGCAAGATTATTAAACCATAATTTTCTCACTTGGACAAAATGGGTGATTCCTGTTGACATGAGACATCTTGTTTGATGAATTATCTATATCATTTCTTCAAGGAATGCTAAGGCGACGATATCTTATGATGTCGTGGCGGAAGGGTATAATAAAAAAATATAAGAAAGGTGCCATTTTCATGGCTGTGCGATGAAAAATTTGGGATTATTTCCCTACTTGTATGTGCATTTTAGCAGAAAAGTGATGCTTTCAAACTTAACAATTTTTTCAGACCATTAGGCAATTCTCAGTGACTTCTTTGGCATTTTAAGCAAAATAGTCCGGCAGCTCTGGTCAGACGACAGGGTCTGTTTATAAGTATCGTGTTCCGTCCATTAGATACAGTCTTAATTACGGACAAGACAGATGGCTGCATTCGTTACTTCTTCTTTTTAAGCAGAATTTCCATCAATTGAGTGTTCAAGGTCCTACTTTCGTATAATGCAGTGCCTTTTAAATTCTACAGGGGTGTCACGGGACCATCAATCATGGTCTGCCAAAGTGTTTCTTAATCAAATGAATCAAGACAAGACAATTGAGTGTTTTGTATTATGTTATCCTTGACCTACTTTTTCGATGAGATTCATAAGTCTGGGTTGTGCCAACTGGGTTGAGGACAGGGACGGCTGGTAATAATGGGCAGGGTGGGCAAATACCAGCCTGTTTTTTCAAGTTATAAGCTGTATTCAAATGTAAATTAGATAATTTCAAAAGTTACAACTTAAACTTGATACTTCGTACTGAAATCAATTTGTGTGTATTTTTGATAGATTGCGAATGACCATTAGTGTCGAGCGGAAGTCTCGATGATACCTCAAGTCATCGGCCACCAACACTCAAAACTTCCCGAACTCGATGACCAAGGAAAAGTCGGGAATTCCCGAGAAGTAGCACTTCAACTGAGCTTTGGATGGCTTTTTTGTATTAAAACTTAAAATACATTAAATAAATTCACTTTGTATAATAATAAAACATTGATACCTATAACCATTTTGATCTATTTACGACGTTTGTGTTTTGTTAGCTGTTTAAAATATGATATAACGTCAATACCCAATACCAATGACTAGGTATTGAATGAAAGCACCGATGACTAGAGCGATGCTCGAGACTTTTTTGAGTCTCGAGACTCAAAAAAGCATCGAGACGCAAAAAAGTCTCGAGCTTCGCTGGAATCATCGCCGACGAGAGAGGGGTGAACAATGCAGATAGTACACATTGTTAGTAACGCGTGCGTCGCTCGCGCAGTATAGTCTCGAGACTCGGGACTCGGGACTCAATACGAGAAGCATCGACGACCAAGATTCTCGAGACGAGAAAAGCATCGAGAACTAAGTGGAGGTCGGGAAGTTCTCAGTCGTCGATGACCTGACTTCTCAAAACCTAAAGCATCGACGACCTTTTGGTGACCCGGATGCCCTCCCCTAATGACCATGCACCCCGTAATGCATAAACCAGGATACGCTCCTGTTCTTTTTATCACCCCCCCCTCCCCAACCACTCCACTCCGCCCACATTGTCATCTCATCGTCACGTCGCCTGACGGTGAACTAACTCCGATTTTTGCTGTCTGGCCTCTCTAGTACTAGGTCGGGCTAATTCAAATGAGCCCACCTTAATAACCAGTGAACACTGAATAGAGCTTTTGGCAAACGAACTTTTTCTTATTTATTGCCTTACTTGTGCTGGTACCATTGATGTAATGACTTTGGGAAGGTTCCAGTATTGAATTAAATTTATTAACTTACTAATATTATATCAATTTAGTATTAATTTGTGTTGTTTTTATATATTTGTTTATCCATTTAAATTATTTCTTTTTTTTTCTCGTTTTCATTAAGTACTTCTCAAAACTCATTTATTTAAATTGTTTTCTTATTTGTTTTTTTGTTTTTTTTTGTTTTTGTTTTTTAACAAATTAATTTGTTAGTTCTTTTTTTTAATTATTCTTAAAGTAATTACCGCTGTATTTTTATTGCCAGACTAAATAATTTTGCAAAACAATGTAATTTTCTATTGTATTCCCTCAAATAAAATAAAACACTTTTATTCAAAAGTCACGACTAAATAAATATATAAAATACAACCACCATTTTGGTTTTCTCAACAATTGAATTAGTATACGAGAAATACTCTTCTGAGTAAGGAGAGAGTTGAATTCTAAGTTATAGAGGAAATAAATACGTTTAAAGGAAGGGTGGGCAGATTCCGTACTTGCCCGTCCTGAAGCTAATACATAAGATGGTTCGCGACGAAGAGGCGGGAAGCTAGGGGTTGGTTGGGGAAGGAGTAAAGATAACACGGTCGTTATTGTGATAGTATAACGAATGCATGAGGAGAGATTGATAAAATTCTTTTGTCTTAATTGTATTGTGTGAATTATTGGCGAAAGCCTAAGATTAAATAAACTTTGTAATATCGTATGGTGGTAACCATCATTGTCGACGACATCGTCGTTGTCATCATCATCATCATCATCATCATCATCATCATCATCATCATCATCATCATCATCACCATCATCATTAACAACAACAACAACAACAACAACAACAACAACAATATTAACAACAAGTACAACAATCGTCTCCACAACTATCATTCTAACCAACAGCACCACCAAAACCACTATCATAATTACATCCTCCCTCACCGCCTCGTCTTCCTCCTCCTCCTCCACCACCACCACCACCGCTACCACTATTCCAACCACTACCACCACCGGCACAATCATTCTAACCACCAAGACAGCAGTAACAATGATGCAATTTCAGCTCTGAATGAAACTCGAGTCATATCGCTGTTGTTGCTTTTCGATGAAAACTTTAAGGTTACTACATACTACTGAAAACCAATAATGTAACAGAAATATTAATCTCGCCGTTGAGGGATTAAAGCATCTCTTTAATTTTTCGAGTGAACGAAATGGACTTCTATTGTCAAGGTGTTGTCGCATTATGTCTCGTCGCTTTATTTTTTAGTTGTATTCTCTTTCGTGATTATTTTTTGATTACTTTTGGAATAATTAAAATCTACTGGTATTGTCATTTCATTGTGAATGTGATCATTTGTGGTTGAAATATTTTTTTTTAAAGGTGAAAAAAAAATATAATTTAAAAAAAAAAAAAAAAAAAAAAAAAAAAAATATATATATATATATATATATATATATATATATATATATATATATATATATATATATATATATGAGTGTTGGCGGGTACTTGTAGGTACGAAAGTGCTCGATAATGGTGGTTAGAGCTAATATATAAATGTAAATTTTCACTCACATTATTCTTGCCAAGACGATTTCGTTTCTGTGTTCCCACTTCATCAGTCGGCAGAATCCATTTTAAAATGGATTCTGCCGACTGATGAAGTGGGAACACAGAAACGAAATCGTCTTGGCAAGAATAATGTGAGTGAAAATTTACATTTATATATATATATATATATATATATATATATATATATATATATATATATATATATATATATATATATATGACCGGATCATCTTTGCCCAACCACTGTAAATAGGCTAGAACCGCCACTGGTTGAGGATTCTTCGTTTAATCATCATCATCATCATCATCATCATCATCATCATCATCATCATCATCATCATCATCATCATCATCATCATCATCATCCTTCCGCTTTGATTAGAACAGTCTATAGATATTCATGCACCACTAAATAGACAAATCAAGGGCTTGAAATTCGAGATAATGTACATGATTCATTCGTCGTTTGAATCATTGTTTGAAACTTTTCATAAACGAATAACTTTTTACAGATCTGTTCCAAAATTCTATAACAAAATAGACATTCAGATATGTATATCTTATGATTATTATTGTGAGACATATCAAAAGTAAATATCGAAGAATTACAAAAGAAAATCGCACAAATCATGTGGTCATTCGTCTCACTACGGTATTTGACGGAGAAAACATGATGCTTAACAAGTTAACTGACGTACACTGGAAAGACAAGTAGGATTTAAAAATTTGGCCAGAAAACTCTTCCAAATATTGATTGATTTAAATAACCATCACATTGGCAAAAAATTATCAAACCTGGAATTTTGCAGGGTCCCAGGTTTGAGAGTTTTTGCCAACATGAGGGTCATTTAAATCGATCAATCTTTGAAGGACGAATTTTCTGGCCAAATTTTTAAATACGTGTCTTTTCAGAGTATGGCAGTTAACTGGTTAAAATTCAAATTCAAGCTTAACTTACAGAATGTCACTTAAAATAAAGGACTTTATTAGGGAAAGTAAGTTGCTTTTTAAACGTCATAAAACTTCTTTCTGACAATTTTGACCTAAAAGTAATTTTGTTTAGTTCCTTGCGACGATAGTGTGAACGGTGAGTTTTGTTCACTTTTACCAATTTTTGAAGCCTTTAAAAATCGAATGTCTACTTATATGACAAAAGTTGGCTTTTATAAAGCGGATATGCCCAAACCGCTTTACAAGTTTTCTTTGTGTCAAATACAAGTAAGGGACACAATCAGTGATAAAGTCACTCCCATAATACAGCGAACGCGATAAAGAAGAATACCCAACTTACGGGGGTGGTGCCACTGCCATTTTGTTGGCGGTCATGTTGACCGCGATTTGCATCCGAAAAAAAAGGCAACGTGCAACATTTCAGTTTCATTTGAATACTGGAACATCTAGAGCACGAGGGAGTTGTGTCGGTTGTGATTAGAATCCGGTGTCCGTTCAGGCGTATTATTGGGTTGTAAGGCTGAAGATGTTTTGATATCTTGTTATTATATCTATCAGTTAATGTTGTGCTTGAATATAAAAACACGAATAGATAATATATGATATCACAAGAGTGCTGCCGCGGTATTTCTCATTTGTGATGATCTAGATCATGTATCATTGTTAGGCTTATTTGTTTATATTATTAAACGTGCTTATAATGACCTAGAAATGCCGGAAATAGAAAAGTGTCAGAAGAAAACAGAGAATTCAAAATCACCTGTTTGGGATTTCATCACGAATGACCCGATGTCACACGTACACATTCAAATTTATTTCTTATCATATCAGTTATAGGGCTTGACAATGGACCAATTGTTCTTTAACTCGTTAACTGCCGTAGTCTGGAAAGACACGTTTTTTTTTAAATGGCGAGAAAACTCGTCCTTAAAATATCGATCCATTCAAATGACCCTCAGCTTGACAGAAAGTGCATTCCTGGGACCTCGCGAAGTCTCAGGTTTGAGCGTTTTTGCCAAGATGAAGGTCATTTAAATCGATCCGTATTTGGAGGACGAGTTTTCTAGCCAAAATTTTTAGTTAAATACGGAATTTTCAAGTTTATGACAATTAATTCATACGGTAGAGTCACGCTCCCCCCGGTTTGGCGAAGTTGTAGTAGCACTAAGGTCGCGGGCTCGATCCCCCATCGCCGCCGCGAAATTTTTATTCTCTATTGTCTTCTGGCACTTTTCTACTCACTTCATGTCTTGATTTTAAATCCAATATTTGAATAGCGACATACGGTGTTGAAAGAAAATCTCAATACAGAGCACTCCCATTTATGTTCAAGTTTTGGTCCGTCTCCTTATCCTTCTCTCTTGGTCTATCTCACAGTGTTGGCAAGATGAGTATTATTCTAATCGATATATATTTGAAGGGCGATTCTCTGGTCAAAATTTTTAAATAAGAACGTTTTATTTCAGAGTACGGTAGAATTTAAGACAATGGATAGACTTTTTAAAGTAATAAATTAAAAACCAACAAAAACTTTACTACATTTCTAGTCAACTGATTCAACCCGGCATAATACCGTTTTGTGAAGACAGTTCACCAATAACGTATCATCAGGTACATCGTGTTATTCAAGTGAGATCAAGATAAAAACTTTAAATGAAAACGGCGTATTTGTAATCAAAGCAATACCATTCATAGTACTCAAGCCCTCGGGCTCCCCTTGAGGCCAAGGCCATTTCTTCATTAGTTGCTTCAAATTGTCTGGTTTTATTTGGGGCTCAGAATTATTTGATTTTTACGTATAATGGTATCTCGCAGCTATTTATAAATAGTCGTCCTTAATGCGTATACATCTTAATAATCATTTGTAGTATATCTTCTGAAATTGGTATTGAGATGTATAATTATTATCGTAACATTTGCGGCTTACTCCGGATGTTGGAACTTAACGATGAAACATCTTTCTGTTTTAAAAAACTTGAGAATTTATAAATTCACTTAACGTGCTCAAAGCACTTTACAAAGGGTCTCTAGCCAACAACAACACTTAACATGTAGACTGGACGTGACCCCTGTTAGGCGATATTACATTCTTTTTGGACAGAGACAACGCTGTTAACGGCCAGGTACTCATTAATACTATGAGCAAAAAGCCGTTTTCAAGGACTCAACCATATGCTAAAAGCGGGACTGAAACCATGGATCTTCTAATCCGAAGGCGAATGTTATATCACTAGACCACATAAATGTTATTAAACAGGAGAAAACTTTATGGACACCACGCATAATTCTAATACTTTAATGACCATATATGCATGAGCATTCATGTGTTAGCCAGAAAATAAACAGTATTCGATTACTGTATATTGAAATTAATTGCCAGGAACTAAATCCATTGATAGGCTATAATTTGAATATGATGCTTATTGTATGGTATTTAATTTCATGTTGTTATTTTGTATAATATTTTATATTTTCATGAATGTAAACGTATAAACATGTGGATTTTAAATCCAATATTTGAATAGCAACATACGGTGTTGAAAGTAAATTTATCTCAATATAGATCGCTCCCATTAATGTTAAAGTTTTGGTCCGTCTCCTTATCAACGCAAACGAGACGAGAAGCAGATGAAACATGGCGGAATACAAGACTCACATAGAAAATTATATAAACAGGCACGAACTGTAACTAATACTCGAAGCCAAAAGAAAACCTATTAGAGACAAGGTGGACGATAGTAAAGGCAACAGTTAGAAGCTTTTTAAAGTCCTGAACGGATTGATGAAAGTTGCTAGTGAGGAAAAATTATAACCATCACACCAAAACACAACAGAACTTGCAGAGGGCTTCAATGGTCATTAATAAAATTGCTACCATTCGATCCAACATGGACAATGCATTCAACACCTATAAATTTGAAGATAGCATAATATCATCTTCATTGTCCAATTTATGCTCTGCTTCAACAAAAGAGGGTAGTGAATTAATTAAGAAAGTCAATGGAAAAAAACATCCCAAGAACAAAGTTTGCTGGGCCTGGTTTTCCATATTGGGCTCCAATTGTATGGAATTCTTTACCACATAAAACCCGGCAATGTGACAGTCTACCAGTCTTCAAACGGCATATAAAAACAAATCTTATTTCATTCTGCTTTTCGTGATTTTATGTGAACTTCGAACAAAATATTTGTGTGACTGTTGTGGTGATTTTGTAGTCGAATGAATGAACTTGTCTGATACCAACAAAAAATATTATTTAAGCACCCCTGAGCACTCTTTGTGGATACCGGCGTTATATCAAATAATTATAATAAATCACTAAATAATGTACATAATTCTGCCATCCCCTTGGTCTAGCTAAGTAATAATAATATAAGGGAATTGTTTTAATGTATCTTCTTTTTCAGTCATGAGGCATTCAAGGTTATTTTTTTAAAATCTGAGCATCGACATAATCAGCAGGTCTGAGATCCGAACCGAATTAAGAGCCTAGTTTAACATTGTTGTAATGGACAATATGAATTAAGAGCCTAGTTTAACATTGTTGTAATGGACAATATGAATTAAGAGCCTAGTTTAACATTGTTGTAATGGACAATATGAATTAAGAGCCTAGTTTAACATTGTTGTAATGGACAATATGAATTAAGAGCCTAGTTTAACATTGTTGTAGTGGACAATATGAATTAAGAGCCTAGTTTAACATTGTTGTAATGGACAATATGAATTAAGAGCCTAGTTTAACATTGTTGTAATGGACAATATGAATTAAGAGCCTAGTTTAACATTGTTGTAATGGACAATATGAATTAAGAGCCTAGTTTAACATTGTTGTAATGGACAATATGAATTAAGAGCCTAGTTTAACATTGTTGTTATGGACAATATGAATTAAGAGCCTAGTTTAATATTGTTGTAATGGACAATATGAATTAAGAGCCTAGTTTAACATTGTTGTAATGGACAATATGAATTAAGAGCCTAGTTTAACATTGTTGTAATGGACAATATGAATTAAGAGCCTAGTTTAACATTGTTGTAATGGACAATATGAATTAAGAGCCTAGTTTAACATTGTTGTAATGGACAATATGAATTAAGAGCCTAGTTTAACATTGTTGTAATGGACAATATGAATTAAGAGCCTAGTTTAACATTGTTGTAATGGACAATATGAATTAAGAGCCTAGTTTAACATTGTTGTAATGGACAATATTATACGTTATTTTTATTTAGATTTCCATTACAACAATGAGTCCATAACAGATTGCGTCATCAGAATGAAAATAGAACGTCGCTAGCAATAGTTGTAACATTGGGTGTAATGCGACAATCATGAAATTAAGAAATCAGTTAACATTTTTAAGGCTTATATTTTGTTGTAAATGTTGTCAATGACAAAATGAGTCTTAAAGTATTGTATTGATCACGATTTTAAAATATGACTTTGTACAAGATGAATTAAGGCGAACTCCACACATAGAATGCAAACATGACATAATATTTTAAGTTATTATGTAGTAATAATTGATCAGTGAAAAAAATCATGTCTTAATGAAATATTAATGAATAACAATAACAATAAGATAAAGAATGAAAAGACGAAGAAGAAAAATGAAGAAGAACAGAGAAGAATAAATTAGAACGATAATGAGAAGAGAAGAGAAGAGAATAAGAATAATGAAGAAGATCGAAAAAAATATAATAGATTAATAAATATATAATAATGAAATAAAATAATAAAAATATAATAAAAAGATAAAAGAAAAGAAGAAGAAGAAAGAAGAAGAAGAAGAAGAAGAAGAAGAAGAAGAAGAAGAAGAAGAAGAAGAAGAAGAAGAAGAAGAGAAGAAGAAGAATAGAAAGAAAAGATAGATAGATATAATGAAAATGAATAGATAATAGTAATAATATAA
Source organism: Berghia stephanieae (assembly GCF_034508935.2). Lineage (NCBI taxonomy): Eukaryota > Metazoa > Mollusca > Gastropoda > Nudibranchia > Aeolidiidae > Berghia > Berghia stephanieae. The sequence continues at coordinate 37,968,529 of NC_088360.1, forward strand.
TAATAATATAATAATATAATATAATAATAATAATAATAATAATAATAATAATAATATAAGAAGAAGAAGAGAAGAAGAAGAAAGAAAGAAAAGAAGAAGAAGAAGAGAGAAGAAGGGAAGAGAGGAGAAGAAAAGAGAAGAAAAAAATGAAATAAAATAAGAATAATAATAATAATAATAATAATAATAATAATAATAATAATAATAATAATATATATATATTATTATTATTATTATTATTATTATTATTATTATTATTATTATTATTATTATTATTATTATATATTATAATTATATATTATATATTATTATTATTATTATTATTATTATTATTATTATTATTATTATTATTTTATTATTTATTATTATTATTATTAATATTCATTGTCATTGTTATTAATGAAAAATAAAATAATATAAAAATGATAATTATAATTGTATAATAATGATAATAATGATAATAATAATAATAATAATAATAATAATAATAATAATAATAATAATAATAATAATAATAATAATAGTAATAACAATAATAATAATAATTTTGAAAAATAATAGTGATGATAATAACAATAATAATAATAACAATAGTAAAAATAATGATAATAATAATAATAATGATAATGATAGTAATAATAATATTAGAATAATAGTAATAATATAATAATAATAATAATAATAATAATAATAATAATGATAATAATAGGAATAATAATAATAATAATAATAATAATAATAATAATAATAATAATAATAATAATAATAATAATAATAATAAAGCAAAAGCGTATTTATATATTATGCAGGGTAAATCATGAATAAATAAGGATAATGTCCCCTTCAGTGGGCCGAGTAGATCTCAAAGGAAAAGGAAACGTTTCTATTTGATCATCAGCTTTAAATACTTAAGAAATCAATTAATAACTCAAACTCTGGTTTTCCGATCGGTGTTCACGATTTTATGTGCCTTTCAATATTTCCTGCTTGGATTGTTTTATTCAAGAATCTTGCTCACGGTACGTGAGTTCTTCATCAATTTCAACAAACTATTAAGTATTTAAATTCTAACCCCCCCCCCCCCGTCCCCACAACTCTCTCTCTCTCTCTCTCTCTCTATCTATCTCTCTCTCTCTCTCTCTCTCTCTCTCTCTCTCTCTCTTTCTCTTTCCTACTGCGTCATGCATCATCCTACAAGTTTAGTGTTGCTTTTGACTAAGGACCCCATTGTAAAGCGCTTTGAGCACGTGAAGTGGATATTGCGCTATATTAAAGCCCAAGCTATTAAATGTATTTTATTTAAGTTGAAACTAAACTTTCTTCATTCAAGATAAATTATGTCAAACCAGTGTCTTTCTATAATTTAATAATTTTATATAAATCATTTTGAATCAAGTTGTTTGCCTATAATATCTGCAACTGATGAAATGGTTTGAGAAGCGTCAGAAGACAATAGAAAATAACAAAATATCATCTGATGAGAATCAATTCCGAGACCTGAATGGTATCGTATTTGTTTCATATTGCCACAAAAGTATTTACTCTTGGGGGTCCTGCCTGGTACTCAGTTTGCAGAGCACTCGCTTCAAGCGCAAAGGGATTGACATCGATCCCGGGTGAAGTCGATAATTTTTTCTTACACCATGTGTCCAAGTAGAAGTGATTGGGCAGCTGTTCTGTCATATATGGCGGAAATAACATTGCGATAGACCAGCGTCCTATCAGAAGGGTAGCAAGTAATTGCCATTGTCCGTTTCACGCAATGGAAACCGGGCCTCTTCTCACGTTCTGTATCTATATCTGCCGTAATGGCGATTAGGTTTGACTTTGACCGATTTTCCCTGTGCCGTATCACATTTCCTACTGTGATTTGTGTGTCCTGTGTGTGTGTGTGTGTGTGTGTGTGTGTGTGTTCGTGCGTGAGTATGTATGTGTGTGAAAGAAAAAGAAAGAAAGAGAGAGAGGGGGGGGGGGAGGAAGAAAGAAAGAAAGAAGGAGAGAGAGAGAGAGAGAGAGAGAGAGAGAGAGAGAGAGAGAGAGAGAGAGAGAGAGAGAGAGAGAGAGAGAGAGAGCAATTTGACAGACACTGTATTTGTACCATAGCTTCATTTTTATCATTGATGTCTCCGCTCATACATTGTTTTGATTGGTCGCCAAGGAGATATAGAGGACGAAGTATGGGATTCTTATTTACATTGAGGCTATAAGTGTATCTATTACTCAAAACCGCCGAGTTTGCTCACGCGACAAGTGTCCATCCTAAATGGCAGGATGCTGTTAACACGGTATGCAGTCAATGATGAGACAACATTTTTCATGTTCGTTCATTCGGTCAATGATTGTTAACAACTTACGACCAGAATAGAATACTAAAGCTCTTAATTTGTTGCCTGTTGAAATGAAAGTTGAACGAATGAAAAATATTGGACCGAGCTGAGTATAACGGCAAAAAAAAAAAAGAAAAAGAAAATAACACAGAGTGTTAGGGTTAATACGAGTCAAAAATCAATCAGAGTAAAATTTTAAGACCTTTTTGAAAGATGATATGAAATTTATTTTCGTGTCATTTTGGGATAAACAGTAACAGGAGTCGTTTTTTGACGTATTCTTAAAAATCTCGTCTTAGTCACAGATTTGAGAGTTTTCTTTTTTTTTTGTTGTTGTTGTTTGTTTTTTGCTTATTTGTTTATTTGCTTGTATGTTTTGTTTGTTTGTCTTTTTTGTTGTTGTTTTTGTGTGTGTGTTGGAAAGATGGTGGTCATTTTAATAGATCGATATTTAAATGACAAATTTTCTGACTAAATATGTTAAAAAATGTGTTTCTTCAGAGCACGCCTGTTTTCTCTTTCTGGGTGTTCACAAAAGTATTACGGTATGATTCGTTTCTGTTGTTGGGAGAAGAACATTCCTTTGCCCAAAACATTCTGCATTGTAAGTTTTTAAAAAATAATTTGAAGTTTATATCTACTAATTACCAGTAACAGTGATTCGACTTGTATTTCTACAAAGCATCGTTATTAATGCACCATTGGTGGGAAGGGTTGAATATCGGTAGGCAGTTATAAACTTGAGCTTGACCTTTTATATACAGCAATATTTACTGAACGTGCTTAAAGCGCTTTACAAAGAGTCCCTGACCAACAGCAACACGTAACATGTAGAACGAGATTTGATGCCTATTAGGAGATAATACAATTTTTTTCGACAGAGACTGTTAACGGTCAGGTACTCATTTTACACCCGAGTAAGGTGAGAAAATATGAGTAAAGAGTTTTTTCAACCCAACTATGCGCCGAGCGAGGCTCGAACCCAGGACCTTCCAATCAGATACGAGTATCATACAAAAAGATCACATAGCCGCAAATACATAAAAAGTGAATATTATAAGAGAATATCAATTGATCGAATTCCGTCTCGCTGTCAACGGGTTTATTTTTTGAACTCCCCTTGGATTGAATGATGTTTCCATATATCGATATGGGAAAGGTTATAAACTATTTGTTTGACTTATTTAAATAATGTTCATAATTCTGCTACTTAAATGACAATATAATATACGTGACCTTGTATAGGTATCAATCAGAAAAAAAACCCGTATTTGATTATATTTAAATGTATTGCCTGGAACAGAATCCGATGATAGGCTGTAGGTAATTTGAATATTATGCTGCTTTTAAAATGACTATTCATGACACGTTTAGGAACCTGATAGGGTTTGCCATTATATAAATCCATTATATTATTATTATTATTATTATTATTATTATTATTATTATTATTATTATTATTATTATTATTATTATTATTATTATTATTATCATTATCATTATTATATTATTATTATATTATTATTATTATTATTATTATTATTATTATTATTATTATTATTATTATTATTATTATTATTATTATTATCATTATTATCATTATTATTATTATTATTATTATTATTATTATTATTATTATTATTATTATTATTATTATTATTATTATTATATTCACTTTTCTGCCATAGCTAAACATTTCGTCAGACAACCTGTCCGTCAAACATGCTGCCGTCATAATACTCGTATGTGTCAGTGCATGACATAATCAGTCGGAAAGTGAAAATTTTGGATTTGTATTTTTTTTTTTGCATTTTCCTAATGAATATGCTTATCAGAGCATTTAAATCTTTATTTGAAGTAAATCGGGTGATTTTTCATGAAGTTATGGTCAGATTTATGGGAAAGGTATCCAGCAATTTTTCTTAAATATCATTTCAACTTGACTAACTGTAAAAAATATTTTGAAGTGAAATTAAGCTTTGATATTTCCCGAAGATGTACAAAAAGACGTTGATTTAATCATTTATGACAAGAACTCATTTTGGATAAAATATGACCTTTTAACTAAACTTGGCAATTTCTCAGTTTAAACCTTTTCACCATCCGACTGATTATGTCATTCACTGTAACATATCGTTAAACGATGTAAGCGCCAAAGTAAACAATAATGAGCTATTTATATTATGGGAATCCGCATGAACAATGTATACTATCTGGGCCATATAGTAATATGTATGTATTAGTAACTGCGACTAGTAAAAATTATCTACAAAATTAGTATAAAACTCACAATTGTTATAATGAAACGTTTATTTTAAAGATGAAACACCCGCACACACACACACACACACACACACACACACACACACATGCATGTACTATAAGACTATCAGAAATACAAAACTTTGAATTTGAAACAAATCCTTACAATTTCGAGCACAGATCCGACCATAGCTCAAAACGAACCCCATGGCGCATACGTCCTTATCATAAGACGGCAGATTGGATTTATTAAAATAACCATCATCTTGGCAAAATTCTCAAACCTGGGACTTGCAGACATTATGCTTATAAATGGATTTAGAGTTTATTCTATAACATTCAAATTAAAATATGAAAGTATTCATTGAAGACACGGAGATTTTGTTTCTTAAATTTCAAAACAATTACCTTTACTCTGAGTATGTGTGACCTCAAACTCAATTATCTTCACCTAGTTCATTCCAACATAATACCTTTTAGAGTTGAAAAAAATAATTTTCCCCTTCCGCTACCACATCAAAAGATAACGTCGCCGTAGCATTCCATGACGGAATATAAATATTTCATCAAACAAGTTTACTGGTGTCAACAGGAAGCACCCATGTTGTCCAAAGAAATATCAAACGTTGGGTTTCATTCACTTTATGTACCAATAATTATTCTCCTCGATAAAATACAAGGCAATTTTCATATCTTTGGACAATCTGTCTTATTTTCAGGGTACATAATAATAATAATAATAATAATAATAATAATAATAATAATAATAATAATAATAATAATAATAATAATAATAATAATAATAATAATAATAATAATAATAATAATAATAATTGGAAAAGTCTCTTTACTCATATTCTCTCACCGTACTCATGTGTAAAATGAGTACCTGGCCGTTAACAGCGTTGTCTTTGTCAGAAAAATTGTAATATCGCCTAACAGGCGTCATGTCCCGTCCTACATGTTAAATGTTGCTGTTGGCAGTTGCTGTTGGACCCCTTGTAAAGTGCTTTGTGCACATTTAGTGGATATTGCGCTATATAAAGCTCTATTTTTTATTTTTTTAAATATATATATAGATACTTTTTATTATGATAACATTAAATTTAATTATCATCCCGAAGTAAAAGAAGTCATGACATTGTTTTTAGCCAGTCATTTTTTATTATTAGTTTTCACTAAATTCTATCAATCAGACTATAAACTTTCTATGTTACACGTATAGGTTTGTGTGATAGTACGTAATAAATATCCGACTGGAGATGTTATGAGTATTCTATCTAAACGCCATTTGCTGAGATGAGTCACATTTAGTCTAGAAAACTTTTACTTCAACTATCGATACATTTATAGAAGGAACGACACTGACATTACTCTGCTATTTGTTATTGTTTTTAACCAGCCATATTTATGAGAAGTACTCACTAAATTGTATTAATCGGACTATAGACGTTCAAGGTTACAAATAATAGTTTTGTGCGTTGGTACGTTATATCCGGCTGGCGGATGTTGTGAGTTAAAAAAAAAACTAAACACATAGCATCAATATCAACCAAACTTGTCAATAAATGTTATCACAATGGGACAGTTATATAAACAAGTGTTTTCCAGCCCGGATCAGACAATAGCCTCCCCACCCCCTCCCCACTCCCACCCCCTCCCCGCGACTGTGAGTGACAGTACTTGAAATGCAGACTAACAGGCAAGAAAAACCTGCTTCCATAATTTTGCCTCCGATATTAATATTCATTAATCACTTTCTATTTGATGTAGACAACTTGCACAGTCTTGGAAACTGAGCCACTATTAACCAATTTAACTGCCGTATTGTGGAAAAACTCGTATTTAAAAATTTGGCCAGAAAACTCTTCCTTCAAATATCAATCGATTTTGGCAAAAAACTCTCAAACCTAGCACTTTGAGAGAAGATGACCGGTAATCAGGAAGTCTGATGTTCGATCCCCAGTCGAGGAACACTGATTTTTTGGGATGTTTTTTCTTCTTCTTTTATTTTTTCTTTATTGTTTTGTCTAGCACCGTCTCACACACACACACACACATACATACACACACACACACATACACACACACACACTTGTTCAGACCTTTATCTTACACCGGTGCCTGCTCCCTAATTCCCCAATTTGTCAGTTTACAGTGATACGTAAAGAGTTGCGTTCTTTCAACCATCAATTTATTCGGTCCATTCATCTTAAATGATATTAAGAATATTATCATATTGCATGCTATATGCATTGTTCGACCAAGCATTATTCTCATAACATGGAATGCACAATGAAAGTTGATTCCTTGGAAAGGGTATCGGGTGGAAATAGATGGATATTGATATGTAAATGTGAATGTCTGCTTATGAATGGAGCATAATATTAAAGACTATAATTAAAAAATTGGGGATTAGATTCGAGTGTACTTTGGAAATCGGTGCGCAACAGGCAAAACAACATTTGTAAGAAAAACAAACAGAAAGATCATCCCAAAAAGATATCCGTTGCGGAATGGTCTTTTTAAGCTCATTTCACTTGCATCTGAAATAATCAATATTTATTTTATTCGATGATTTAGGATTGCATTAGTTTGTGGTATTCAATTTCAAAGAACGTTGTGTTAAAAGTTTGTACAGCGGCTAAAATCCTTTTAGAGGCTTAAGCCGTCTTTACTATTTTTGTTTGTTTGTTTGTTTGCTTTTATGATATAGGAGACTCATGTTTTAAACAAAAACTTGAGCTTTTATATAGCGCAATATTCAGTAAATGTACTTAATGCGTTTTAAAAGGGGTCCCAAGCCAACAGCAACACTTAACATGAAGGACGAGACGAGGCGCATTTTAGGCGCAATTACAGTTTTTTTTCCGACAGAGACAACACTGTTAACAGCCAGGTATACATTTTACACTTGCGTACGGTGAGAGAATGTGAGTAAAGAGCCTTTTCCAAGGACTCAACCATGAGCTGCTCAGAGCAGGACTCTAACCCAGGACCCTCCGATCCACACGTGGGTGTTATATCACAAGACCACATAGCCACACTTCGCGAAGTCCCAGGTTTGAAAGCTTACGACAAGATGAGGGCCATGTTAATCGATCGATATTTGAAGGACGCGTTTTCTGGCCAATATTTCAAATACGTGTTTTTTAAAAGTGCAGTATTGTGATTGCAAGCCAGAAAATCAGCATCGGTTGATACGCTGACAATGAAATTTAAAAAACGTACAATTTTACCAAAACATTGTGGGCGGCATTTCAGGTTGTGGGTGAGTGAATGATTAAATCATGCAATAGATTTGTATTAATAGAGATGGTCAACGAAATAGCTTTTGGTTGCGCATAATTTGAACGCTATGAATCATTCATGAGGAAACCTGAGGGTAACGACATGAAGGTTTTGATGATGCATTCAGTGGTGTCTTTCCTTCAAACGGTGGTTGCATGATTAAACCACGAAAATGAGTTAATTAGAAAATAACCATCACTGTACAACCAAGTAGTTAGAGAAATGAGGTCCACCAGTCTGAAGTGACTTGATCATTTCAATAATATACCAGGTATTATGATTGTTTCTTACTCTTAAAATCAAGAACTAATGGTTACTTTAACTCATTAATGTTACGCCAATATGGTAGGGTTTTTGTAGACAAAATACAAAGGCATTAATAGGACAGTCTGACAATTTTTCCCACGGCAATAATTAACAAGCGACAAAAGAGTTCCATTGGAAAATGACGACTCAGGAATATAGGCTAGAAAAAACGCGGACTATTTTATAGAGCTAATGACGATCAGTCAGTTGTAAAACTAAATGAAACTATAATATTGCCAGTTCCTTCAAACCAGAAGGTCCAAGGCTCGATCACGATCTAAGCGGCGCATGGTTGAGTCGAAAAAAAAAAGGATTTTCGATAATATTCTCTCACCATACCCAGGTGTAGGTTTAAAATGAATACCTGGCCGTTGTCTCTGTCGAAAATAATTGTAATATATCGCAAGCGTCATGTCTCATCAAACATGTCAAGTATTGCTGTTGGCCATGGACCCCTCGTAAAGCGCTTTGAGCACGCTTAGTGGATATCGCGCTATATTATGGATGCTGAAGTTCTTTTTGATAAACTCACATTCCTTCTTTCCTCTGCCGGCTATCGTCAAAAGCCGTAGTCTTTACTCTGGCCAAATTTAGGTGACCATCTTTTTGTCAAAAACCCTAAAAAATATGACTTCAAAGACATTGAATGTTTGAGGTTTTTTGACACGTCGTCAAAACTAGATGTCAAGTGATAGGTTAAATTGCCTTAGTCTATGACCTGATAAAATGTTCAAACAAAGGGTTAAAAAATGCGAAAGTCATCCCCTCCAGACAAGGTGCACTTAGTTGCAGGTCTGATAACCCCATTCCTTTTGGGCTCGTTGTTGTAATGGAAATCTGAGATAATGACGCAAAATATTGTCTATTACAACAATGTTAAAATAGGACCATAAGTGGGTTCGGATGTCAGACCTGCATATTTGTAACATGAGTCAAAAGATAGCAATTCAACATGCACATTTAGCTTTATTTTCTCTCTTGAAAATTGCCTTTTGGCGAAATAAAACGTCGTCTACACAAGAGCGCGGCTATAATATGCATTGGCACAACTTTGGCACCACAGCTATCTTGACTTATGATCATCGGTTTTGCACGTAAAAGACGGCTGATGAATAGCTAAAGATCGGAACAAGTGTGTATGGAGGTTGCCAAACAAAGCAAGAAAGAAAAATACAAGATAAAAAAACCATCCCAAAAATCAATATACCTCGACTATGGATCGAA
>NC_088360.1:37982938-37995438 GCF_034508935.2 Berghia stephanieae
ACTTTGCGTCATTTTTTGAGATTTCCATTACAACATTGAGCCCATATGGAATTGGATTATCAGACCTGCAAACAAGTGCACGTCTGTTAACACATATTATTATTTCGCTTAAGGCAGAACATTTAACATAAATAAAACGAGCATTTGGTTAAGACAATCTAGTTACATTCAACAGCTGTCAAATTATAGGTAGTTATAGACAGGTCGCACATGTCTTGTCAATGGCTTGATCGGTCGCGGAAGTGTTAGACATCTGGTTTGTCTCCTGGAATACGGTCAAATAATCGCGGGGGGGGGGGGGGGAGGGGGTATCAAGGAAGTCCATGGATATTGGTCCATGATTAAAGAGATAATACACACACCGCGTGCACACGCATACACACACACACAAACACACAAACACATACACACTTACGCTTTTATATATATATATATATATATATATGTGTGTGTGTGTGTGTGTGTGTGTGTGTGTGTGTGTGTCTATGCATGACACTCGCCTTCGGACCGGAAGGTCCATGATTCGAGTCCCGTTCTGAGCGGAGCATAGTTAAGTCCTCGAAGAAGGCTCTTTACTCACACTCTCTCATCATACCCAGGTATAAAATGAGTACTTGGCCGTTAATAGGCGTCATTATATGTCTTGTACTACATGTTAAGTGTTGCTGTTGGCAAGTTTAGTGGATGTTACCCATAAAAGCAAAGTTTTTAACGTTTTTATATATATTCATATATATTTATATCATTTGCAGAGAGACCTCGCGTTGATCGTAGCTGATTGGTGTCGACAATGCTCAACTGTTTGATATCATATATACTTTCGCGGCAGTCATTTTCAATCAAAATGGAATTATACGTGATCAACATTACAAATACATCGACGTAGGTTTTTTATTAATCATACAAGTAGTACACATACACAAACACACGAAGAACACGGATCCTTCATCTATCCGACAACATAGTTTACCTCTCTCTCTCTCTCTCTCTCTCTCTCTCTCTCTCTCTCTCTCTCTTTCTCACACACACACATAAACACACACACGCGCACACACACACAATCTGTCAATCCATCTATCTATCTATCTATCTATCTATCTATCTATCTATCTATCTATCTATCTATCTCTCTCTCTCTCTCTCTCTCTCTCTCTCTCTCTCTCTCTCTCGCTCTTGGCAGACTGGGACCACCGATATTTTTTTAAAAAGAAAATTAAATTTGATTGCGTCAATTCATGCTTTGTTGAAACCGCTTCCATTTGCAATAGGAAATATAAACTGATATAAGAATAAATAATTTCAATTGTAAGTTCAATGCAACAGAAAATGGAAAGTTCTCATATCTTAATTTGCCAAGAGCGTAATCCGATCTTTTTCACAAACTGCCTGAGGCCGATTGCGTTATCTGCTTTCCACACAAACAAACTATTTTCTGGAATTCGCATCGATAATCTAATGTCTGGACTTGACGTCTTAACTTATTTCCCCACGAACGTTGAGAAAATGTGAGGAAAAATATTGTTTTTAAAAAAATTGAAATCATTTTCATGACTACCAACTCCTACTCTGTCGTGCCGTGAAAAAAAAAAAACAAATTAAAAATCTGGGTAGAAAACTCGGCCTTCAAATATCGACTGATTAAAATGTACCTCATCTTGTCAAACATGTTCAAACCTGGGATGTAAAGGAAGTTTTTGACAAGATGATGGTCCGTTTACTCAGTCATTATTTGCAGGACGATTTTTCTGGCCAACATTAAAAAAAAAGAAAACCTTGTGGGTTTTTTTTCCGAGTACGACAGTCCTGGAGCCAAGAATGTTAACATTTGATAATGGAGAATCGGATAGCTGGGAAGCGCGGTGAATTGCAAACATGAGAGGGTTCGAAAGACACAGTTTCACACAAATATTTAAAAATAGAGAGGAATCCTTATGTGTTTGATATATAATCTATTAGTAGTAAGGAAATCTACATGATGACATATTCTTTGCAATTATAATCAGGTGTGGCAGGATATTTTCTTCATTGCTAATTGTAATCCAAAACACATGCTTGAGGACATGTTATTCAACAGGACAGCAACTGTAATTTATCTCTCTTGGCTATATATATTGTATTTATCAGGACAATTGTTTAGTTGCAGATCGCACCTCCTTATATATATATATATATATATATATATATATATATATATATATATATATATATATATATATATATATATATATATATATATATATCCAAGAGACTTTGATTGATTTTCTCATGTTATGTTGGAGGGATGATACCGTTTCCTTGTGAGCAAAAATCTAACATTTCATATCTCAGATAATTTTAATTTCATATCAACCTTTTGACACTTGGTTCAATCAGACGTAATACCTGACTGGTGGTGTGAGTCAGAATTTGCTTTAATAACAGTAAACTGTAGATACCCTACGATAGGTCACTTGTCAGTCGTGGAATACTTTCCACCATATCCTAAAAAAACTCAACTTGCTAACACGTTACCATATGGCGGTCACACAAAAAGACACCCCAAAAAACGTTGGTACAAATCGAGGTCAAAGCCGGCCCAACTGTTTTAAAACTATTGCTCTATAAATGGCTATGAATACTAACAAAACATCAATATAATGGTGATGATATATATCAGTTGTCAATCTAAATTAATTTACTCCGTGAATGAAGCAGTCACCCTATGGTTTCAGCAGTGGAAAATTGACTGAAGATAAGGCGCAACGACGTTACTATAAGTTATAAATACTATCTATCTCCAATCTAAAATTAAAATTAATATACTCATAACTCAACAAATGTAGATGTAGATCTTTTATTTATGAATGACCTTTTTATATTATAAAATGGAAGGAGTTACTTGCTAATACTAAATGAAACAAGGTCGCAAAATAAACGACTTTGAAAATAGAATGTCCTTTTTATCAAAACAATCAATGTGAAGAGTAAACTGCCAAAACTACATTCCAAAAATACACATAACTCAATAAGACCCCGAGATGTCCACCTGTTCTTTATAAATATTTTGTTATAAATTGGTGAAGGCTACTTGCTAATAATTAATGAAATAAAGAAGCAAAATAAACGACTTTTATAAAAGAATGTCCTTTTTTATCAAAACTATTAATCGAGTCAAAGTGAAGTCGACTCAACAGCTTGAATTACTTTCCAAGACTTCCGTTTGTACACGACTTGTCGAGGTCTTTTGTGGAAGTCAAGAACCTCTCTAGTGTACCTCTAATTAGATTTAGTAATAGCAACAATCCCCAATGCCTCACTATGAATGGAAATAAGGTGGTTTACTAGGGTTAAATTAATATAGTTTTGTCCCCGCGTGATAGGCCTTTACAATATAACATGGAAAAGCTAAGGAGCTGTGGATCAAGAAAACCCCGGAACTGATCTCACTATGGGTTCAAAAATGAATATTATTATGGAAATCAAGATCATCATTTTTAATATCTTGACATAACATTTAAGAACAATCTACATGGAGTCAGCTTCACATTGGATATCATTATATCGGATGGTTAACTCATGGTTCAAATTTGCTATATCGCTACTTATATGTTTTGTACAGTTGTTTCAAAATTTAATAAGTAAGAAAATTAGCAGTTGTGTATCAAAATTTCATCATTATATCAATAAAAGTCTTTAATTCATTAATAATTTTGGGTTGCATGACAAAAAAGAAAATAAATATTGGACAATGAATTGTATAAAATTACGCAAATTGCATATATACACGTATTGCTATAAGATTTTCTAATTTTCCCATGCTCACGATGCCTCTCATAATACCTCGGAAGTAAGGAGTAGTTTTTTAAAGTTGGATATGATTGTCTTGCTCTTCTAGAATGACTTGTCCCAAAATAGTAACTCCGCTATCATTGTCTTTAGTTTGAAATAAAGAAACAAGGTGTAATCTGACATAACATGCTTACAAATACATGTGACAATGGATTACATAATGCAAAGTCAGTCGGGTTAGGTTAGGGACTGATTAAAGCGATACGTCTAATATTTTAGTCGTAACAATATTTCTATTTTGCCTCGCTCATCACAGCTGAAGATTATTCCATTGTTTATTTTATAGACACCAACAATCTATATGCGTTGCCTATCAAATTGTACAATCTCAAAAAGAATATTTTGAAACCAAATAATATAAGCATTTATGTTCAAGAGCCAGGACAAAATGGTATTATGTAGGGTGCTTTAGATGTTTAATATTACACTTACAGTAAAAAAAAAAATAGAACCCATTTGACCACAAGCGATTAATAAACCATCCAACCAAAGACATGTCCTTGTCTTTGTAATAATGTGTTGTACATATATAAGAGCACAACACCCTATCTACGCTTTGATGGACACAGCTGCTGTTAAAAATCGATTCATTTTCAATTTTCAAGTTGAGATCATATCGATATCTGATTTTGTTAATGGTTCAAGGCCGTGGCTGGGCGATTAACGAATTGGCCGATGGTTAGTGAGTACTTGACTATTATTTTCAAAAAGTGTTTGCTACAGTTATTTTATTGTGGCATTAGCATGGCTTTGTACTCACGAGTCTGTTAAAGTGTGAATGTGCGTTTGTGTGGTAATTAATTTGTGGTAGGAGTGCGCCTAGTTATATTAGTTGAATTAATTGTTCCTTTAGAAGTTATCGACTCAAACAGTGTGATTAAGGAGAGAAGTATTCATGGAGGATTCTTTGAACCTCCTTGAACCTGCCTTAGGAAACAGGTTATAGGTAAGATTCCATCCAGCAATATCCATGCAAGGCAATCCATTTGCTTTCACATGTAGCCAGGCCTCTGTGATTCCGCCAATAGTTCTCGCCATTATATTTTTGTCGTCTGCCTCTTTTTGTTTAGTTCAGAGGGCCCCATTACAAAAGCCTGCTTTGTTGTGCTTGTTAACGATTTTTGAACATTTTGTTTAAATCCACATCCGACGATATGTTATATTTATTTTCTTTGTATCACCTTTATCATTGCTGACACCATTTTACTTTTGTTAGTTAAATATTACGGACATGCGAATGAAGCCGCCTTTATGAACATTATTATGCACTCAAAGTAACCTCCTCAATATACAAAATGTTTCTGATAATCTTTTAGGGCTATTGTTTTCAGCTCTGAATTAACTTCTTTGACACATACTTTACAATCGTATTTTTGTTAGGATAAAATGTTTTATAGATGTCCAAATGTCGAATGGTCCTGGTCATGAGGTAGGATTTTGGATGATTGAGTTGCAGTCCTTTATCATTGGAGAAGACATTGTCACATTTTGACAGCCACTTAATCTTCAAATGAATGTTAACGTTTTAGGTATCGCTGTTGTGATACGATAAGTCTTGTTCTCGCTTCATTTGACGGGCAACAAAATGATTTAAAGAAAATAAACAAGAAAAGACTCGCTTCTGTCAAAGAGTGTGAATTTTATTGGGGTTTTTGTTGTTGTTGTTTGTTTTGTTTTTGTTTTATCGTTTAATTTGTTAGAGACTCCAAAATAGGATATCAAAGGTCCAATAGCTGTAACGAAATTTTGGTCATTGCATGGACCAAATAAAGGTCTAACAAATTTTAATATTTTATACATAGATCTGTTTCCTCACCAGTATCTTGTTTTCAATTAAAAAGAATTGTTCCCATATTTCTCACATCGTTTATTTGCCTTCTAATCGGACCTTACCCTTTGATAACGTTTGCTTTGATTCAATTCATGGATCCATCCTTTTCACCATTTGAAGGACGCACAGGTCCGGTATCAATAATAATTATACTCGTTATCATGTTTAATGTAACTAACCATCTATTCTAGCAATTGCACTGATTTATCATCGAGATTAGTTTTTCAGTTAATCTAGAAACAAATCCACAACACAGTCAATGAACTACCCGTTAAAAAATTATTGGAATATATCTCGATAGGTGCCACGTCGTAATGAACAATTGAATGATTTTATTTTATTTCTTTAAAAAAGGAAACTTTGAAGAATAACGCCTCATAGTGTGTTTAGAAAGAGACTTCTTAAATTAAGTACCGTAAACGGGTGACCATAATAAATGTAGGATAACCGCACTTTGAAATGATTGACTATCAGCTGGATAACAAGGATGAAAGAAGGATTAACTGGCTTTACAGAGACACTAATAGATCGATGATTTCATGAACCAATTTACAAGTCTGACACCTAAACTTTGATTATAGGCTTATTCAATATTGTTATAATGGATATCTTTGGCCTATTATATGATTTTTTCCCATTATGAAAGTGAAACCATAATAATCTGAGTTATCAGACTAGTGAATAAGTACACACGGAGCTTGATTCTCGGGCAGCGCTGAAGCAGAGGGTTCTCAGAGAAGAAACCTTTCTCGAACAAATCTTTCGATCCTTAAATTCTTACATTCTAAGACGACTGAACAGCTTCCAGCTCAGGACTTCCAGGTTTTTTTAACTGATGTTTTTTTTTAATGCCTATGCTGGACTCGAATCAGGAACCCAAATATCATAACATTTATTCTGGGATTTATATACTTTGTCCCCTAAGCCATCCACGCTGTGGTCGGTATGCAATTGATTGAGTTCGTTTAGGCAAAGGTATATGTCGAGGTTGTGTGAAAAAAGCTATTTTTACTCACCGAAAAGCGGATATTGACAATGGAAGAAAAGTTTCCACTTTCGAGGTTTTGGTTCATACATTAGTTACAGTTAACCACTCCTCGAGTGGACGTATGGAGGTGACGGATAGAAACTAGAAACCACACGGGAATCAAACGACCGATTTCGGAAACAGCACAAAAACTATAGCCTGCTTGATATGTTGATGCCCCCACTCCTTGCTGCATTAACCTTGTCGATTATTGTTAATCAGGGACTAAATATGATATTTGCCTGTGTCCCTTGCCATTTTTGGAGAGTAATTTGCTGGCTGCGTTACTGAATTTACGGAACAAAGTAACTATTCTGGTACCAATCTTTTCAAAATCATACAATTAAGACAAGAGAAAGTTATGTCCCAGCATGTTCAGATAGAAATAAGTAATATTTTAATATCCTTTATAAACAAAAGTTGTAAGCCGGGAAAAGTCATCCGGCTGATTAAATTTTTATTTTAAACTCCTATTTAATTTTTTTTTTAAGTGTTCACTTCAACAATATTTTCAAAATCATTTTCATATAATTGTATAATAATACAAGATGGTCATTCACCTCTGAGTATATGATTCTTACCACGGCCTAACGCCCAAGAGACACAAAGTGAATGAATGTTCAATAATATCAACTATATATTTACATTTCTTACCGTAATTCTGTTGCATTTATGCCTATAGCATTGCATGAATCATGAAACAAACTGTTAGTATTCTTAAAAGTTTAATTGAGCAGTATTTCCCAATTAATTAAAAAGTGGCTGAGCATAACTGAGCTGGAAGGGGTGAGAGTGAAAAACTATATTGACCAATTATTTCTTTACTCTAACGTATTCGCCAATTAAAGGCCGAAAAGGAACTGCAGTTGTTTGAAATGGATTCATATTTTGCTTTCTACAGCATACAGAGTGATATTACATATTTCGTTACTTATTACCTTCAATATTTGGCGATAATTTTTTTACACAGCAAGACCTGCATCTGTTGTTTTTTATCCAAATCCCAGCTGCTATTTTTGTTGTAAAGTAGGTGAAGGATATAATATAGAAAATGGCTACAGTCAATGTTATAGGTGTACCTGAATTGGGCCTTGTTATAGTTTTGATTCAATAGATTACCTATTGAAATTTAAATCCAAGGGTCTTGCTGATGTACTTAAGCTTGAGCATGAGGTGGGTCCTTATACTGCTAAACAAGACACAAACAAAAACAGAAAAATATAATGTGGCCTTAACCTCTATAGTACGCGTCAAAATATTTTTTCTCAAATGCAAAAAGACTATCACAACAACTTGCATTGTCTTTTTTAACCTATAACGACCGGTATCACGTGATAAACCGGATAGTTCAAGATGGCTACAGAATTAGCATGTATATCATTACCAGAGATCTACTTCTTAATTTGATAATTGATAGCATGAAGGTCAATTATTTATATAATAAATATTAGAATAATTTTTTGCTTCCACAGTTGGTCACTAGCATTGTGACATACCTGTTTTCCATATGCGTGGGAAAAATAATTTATGTTCATAAAAACACAGCAAGAGAGGGTGAAAACAGAAAAGATTAAATGTGTTCAAAGCTTCGTCATAACCTTCAAATTAAACTTTCGCAATCCAGGGTGTCTAATTGTACTTGATTCTTGTTGTTTTATAAACACGCCTCCCCCCCCCCCTTCTTTCCGCCTTAATAAAAATGCCGTTGGCGATACCGTCACAAAAATCGAAAAGCTGATACTGACCTTCAGATCCCACAGTTTGCCTTCCTGGCTTTCAATTATGATAATATGTCTGTACGAGAAGATCAGAATATAGTCTGTCGGGAGACATGTTTTGCAATGGGAAAACAGACCCGGGGCACAGTCTGATAATAGTTTGCTTCCGTCGGATAATATTTGGCTTTGATATCATTTTTGGCGTTTGGAAGTGAAAAAGATCATCTTTATATAAAACTACAGTAGATGTGGGTTGTAACTTGCACAAATATTGCTTTGAGAGTCTGTTCAGAGACGGGGCATTTTCCTTTTTATTTTATTTCTTTTGGTTTCGTATTTGACACCCTTCGAGATTTTTTACAGCTCTGCTAATGAACAAATCCTCAGATACTAATTGTGTATCTGCCATAATATTTTGGACGGGTCTCTCTGCTTATTTTAGTACTAGAAAATGCAAAAAGATCGAAGGTTCCCGGTTAACCTGATAATTAACCAATTCATGATATCTCCCTAAATAAGTCCAAGAACTTTAAACTATCATGATATTGGTAAACCCTCAATTAAAATAACATTGTTGTCGCTCTCATTTAGAAATTTTCCATGTATAGGCTTCATGTGTAATTGTAATATTAAGGAAAAGACGAACTTGAGCTTTGTACCAATCTATAAATATGCATTTGTCTTGACATCCAACACAAGGCATCTAAAGATAATCGCTATCATTCTATTTGCTATATTAATACCAATATTAATTAGTGTAACAACATTTAAATTTCTATCAAATATATTTTCAAAAACGCTTTTCAACTCCAGTATTTGGCAAGTACAATGCTCAAGAGCATCAATAAAAGCGATACGATCTTTCAAAATGCAAAACTTTACATATACAAACATTTAACTTCCATTGCTTAGTTTCGAACAATTGGAATATCGCTTATATATCTTGCTGCATTTTGAGAAGCTCCATCGATACTTTTGTCCCCTTCAAAGAGTTTACATAATGAATAAATAGTGCCGTGTATTGAAAAGACTAAACCACAATAAGAGTTCTGAGAAACACAACCTTGAGAATCCTTACTTGAAACTGATTTAAATCCTATGCATCCCCCAAAATTATCACACTTTGGTTCCTATTGCTAAAAAAATATTGGAGCCATTCATATAAGTTTTAAAATTTTGAGGCATCATGGGGATTAAATTGGTAGTCTGTGATTACCAGTGACCTAGAAAGAATGACTGTTTAGAGCCAGTTTCAAATCCTCACAAATTAAGAAACGTTTTATAAGTTTGCTGATTTCAAAACACAGAAGAATAGGATTGCATAATCCTAACATCCATAGTGTTCGAAATTGTGATGAGCAACTGTGATTTAAATAAAATACTACTTAAAGAAAATATATACACAAAGTTCGGACTAGAGGACATAAGAATAATCTATAAAATTAATAATTTATAATTAATACCTTATTTAATAATTTATAAAATTAATATATACAGTGTCGCTATTAATTCTTAATTCTATATTTATACATTTTTATGAATTTACATATAAGTTCAAACTGAGGGTCATAGGGACAACATATTTCACTTTGTAATATAATTGGTTCGAAGATGACGTCACTCAGGTCTTTGTTATTGTTTTTTTGCCATCCGCGTTTATGAGTAATGCTCACTTAACTGTATTAACCTGACTATAAACGTTTATGGATACACACAGTTTTGTGTGTTGGTCCATTATACTTCCGGATGGCAATGTTATGAGCTTCTAAGCCAAGCGCATATTATCTATCTATATATATTGTCGTCATAAAATCTTAACTTATTATTTATACATTTTAATTCATGCCACGTCTGTAAACGAATTTCCATTTTTTAATGAATGAAGTTAATTATTATTATTATTATTATTATTATTATTATTATTATTATTATTATTATATTATTATTATTATTATTATTATTATTATTATTATTATTATTATTATTATTATTATTATTATTATTATTATTATTATTATTATTATTATTATTATTATTATATATTATTATTATTATTATTATCATTATTATATTATTATTTATTATTATTATCATTATTATATTATTATTATTATATTATTATTATTACTATTATTATTATTATTATTATTATATTATTATTATTATTATTATTATTATATTATTATTATTAATTATTAATTATTATTAATCATGAATATTATTATTATCATCATCAGTATTATTATTATTATTATTATTATTATTATTATTATTATTATTATTATTATTATTATTATTATTATTATTATTATTATTATTATCATTATTATTATTATTATTATTATTATTATTATTATTATTATTATTATTATTATTATCATTATCATTATTATTACGATTATTATCATTATTATTAAATCGATCTTTTTTTACCGACCTAAACCTAATTTTGTGAATCTGTTTATTCAGTTTTTCCATTGAATAGGATGAAAATAATCTTCAATGATACTATAAAAATATTATGCACTTATTATTTGCCACACAATCTATTCTAATTTTATCCTTT
Source organism: Berghia stephanieae (assembly GCF_034508935.2). NCBI lineage: Eukaryota > Metazoa > Mollusca > Gastropoda > Nudibranchia > Aeolidiidae > Berghia > Berghia stephanieae. The sequence goes on from NC_088360.1 coordinate 37,993,909, forward strand.
AAAATAGATTCGTCAATTAACATTTAATCTTCGTCGTATTTCTACATTTTATTTTTAAATAGATTAATCAATGTTATAGCAGCAGCCTTAGATAGTGACCATGGCAATGCTAGAAAGCAACAGATTTCGATTTAAGAATTAAACTTTAATTGCTTTTTGCAATTAAGAAACGGAAATATATTTTTTATGGGAATTTCAATGAATAGAAGCAAAATTGCTGAAAATAAGATAGTTAAAATTAAAAGAATGGATCAAATTATCCCAACAAATTTGATAAATGAAGCGCTCTTGTTTGAATGGGAGCAAGACAAAAGTGTTTTGATTTTAAGACCGACCTCCAACATTAACCCATTAACTGCCGTTTTCTGGATAAACCCGTTTTTAAAAATTTGGCAAGAAAGCTCGTCTTTACCGAAGTCCCCGGTTTGATAGTTTTTGCCAAGATGAGGCAAATTCTAATCGTCTCGATATTTGAAGGACGAGTTTTCTGGCTAAATCTTTAATACGAGTTTTTTTTTCCAGAGTACGGCAGTTAACTGGTTAAAGGTCTTTTTAAATTATGATTAATCCTTTACCAGCGGATCTCAATTATTCTCTTAACCTGTTATCATCCTTTAGCACTTTCACTAAGACAGCAATAAAACCAACGTGACTTGGGCTCAACGAAGACCGAGTCGGATCTCTATTATTACCGTGTTGGTGTATACGATTTGGCCCTAGTTATATCTAGATTAATATTATTAGGAAAATTATACGATGAAAAAAATGTCTCCCTTAGAGGATTAAGCAATAAAAGGACGACAATCCCATGTCAGTTTTACAAACAAGGTCTTAGTGACACAAAATGAAAGGTCGGATATTAATTAGTTTGCGACCGCCCAGATAATATTCTGTTTGTCATTGCCAATCATTTCATTTTCGAAATTTTGTAAAAATGTAAATTTCTCATCAAAAAGAACTAATTCAAATTTTTAAAGTTATCTTCTCAGTTATATCTGATTCTAGTGGAAGTTGTTTTTTTTTTCAATAAGAATTCAGTGTAATTTTGAATTGTTTATTTTGAGGCAAACAACACAATTAAAAACGACCATGTTTGCACTATCTCTGATTTTATTTTGCTCTTGGGTTTTGCTTTTTTTTCTCGAGACAAAACTATGAGATCATTTTGGCCATTTACGGAAGTATGTCTTTAGGACGGTCAAAATTCTTCATCAGTTCAACTGTTTTCTTTTTATGATTCAATTTGTCTGGAGTCTTGATGATAATAGAGTCTTGTGGCAACATACTTTTCGGGGGAAGAAGCCAAAAATTATATTTACACGTAAATGTACAAAGTATAGTATAACCTATAATGACGTCCGGCGCATCCTGTTCATTTGATCGATGAAGCTATCAGATTTCATTAGCCATTTGTGAATGGATAGATCCCCACATCTTTTGGATCTGAGAAGTCATGATAGTACAATCGAAACTCCTACACAATTTCAGAAAGACAAGGACTTAGGCTGTAGGTATGAGTTATGAGTCTTT
>NC_088360.1:37997938-38032938 GCF_034508935.2 Berghia stephanieae
TACTAAAAATTAGTCGATTTTTGACCCCCAAAAATGGACCCATCTGCAAACAAAATCAACAGTATGAGGACCGCCTTCAGGAAAGAAGTAAAGAAAGTGGAGATATCCAAGTTATTGGTTGTCGGTAGGGAAGATATTTATTATTACCCCAAGTTGTGGTACTTTGTGATCATGTGGTATGACACTCGCTTTCGGATCGGAAGGTCCTGGGTTCGAGCCTCGCATGGCGCATAGTTGAGTCCTTGAAAAAGGCTCTTTACTCACGTTCTCTCACCGTACTCAGGGATAAAATGAGTACCTGGCCGTTAACAGCCATGTCGCTGTCAGAACAAAATGTTATATCGCCTAACAGGCGTCATTTCTCGATCTTCATGTTACCTGTTGCTATTAGTCAGCAACAAGGACCCCTTTGAGCACGATTAGTGGATATTAAAAGCTCATTTTTTACCTTCTATATTTGCCGTTCATTAAAGGTCAAGAAATCCTGAGAGCAGGACTATCGAAGTTGGACTTCGGAAATGCATCGCATTCTTTAAATGTTGAAAGTGTGGTACCTTTGTAAATTTATTTTGTTTTCCATATATATTTTAATTTATTTTAATTCAAGGGAAGAGTAATATTGTAACAATATCTTTTTTAATAAGCAAACAACAACAACAACAACAAAAAACAAGAACACCAACAAAACCAAACAAGTATTAAAATAGAAAAAAAAAATCTCGACTCTTCAACATAAAGAAACAGTTCTAATGGTTTTACGCTGGGACACCAAAATCTTGGTCCCCCTAGCGAAAACTGGACAGTTTGGCTAGGGACACTAAGATTTTGGTCTCCCAAGCCTCTACCGTGCGAAAAGTCTACACGTCTAGATGGGCTATAAGCCTTCACAATGTCGATCAATGCTGACAAATAATCTTTTTAATTTTTGTCAACAAAACTAATACAACAAACATCGATTGATTAAAATGACCCTTAGATTATCAAAAAGTCCCAAACATAAGATTATTTTTGAGATCAAAGCTTTTTTTTTTTTTTTTGACAAAGTGAGATTCATCTTAATCGGTCACCTTTGAAGTATAATGTTTTGACCAAATGGATAAAAAAAAAAGCATTTTTCATGGCAGTGTCCTGCAGGACTCCGGAGATTTCAATATTTCCCAATGATGTCATTGTCCTTTAAAACTGGAGACAGAACAATAATAATATTGTTATTCTTGTAGCCTTAAAAATAATGATGATTGTTTGTCGAAACAATAATATCGTATTAGCTTTGCCCTCGATGGTTTTCAAATGTGTCTTTTATTAGTTATTTCTACCATCTTCTTTACTATTGGTCTCTCTCTCTCTCTCTCTCTCTCTCTCTCTCTCTCTCTCTCTCTCTATTTGTGTGTGTCTTATATAGAAATACATTCACTCACTTTGTCGCAATTTCGATCTCCTTATCCTATTACCTCTCCTACGTCTCCAGTGTTTCCTCCCTCCGTTCCTACTTCTGCTTCTCCTTTTCCTCTCCTTTTGCTAAATTTATTTCTCTCCCTCCCTCTCTCTCTCTCTCTCTCTCTCTCTCTCTCTCTCTCTCTCTCTCTCTTTCTTTCTTTCTTTCTCTCTCTCTCTCTCTCTATCTATCTCCGTCTCTGAGTGTGTGTGTATGTGTGTGTGTGTGTGTGTGTGTGTGTGTGTGCTCAATACGCGCCTTTTTTATCTTTGGAGTCAAAGAGTATGCGATAAAGCTTCAGGTCGAATCCAGAAATATGTTTTGTTATTCGCTGAGGAAAGTTTACTGAGCCCAAAACATTCCATGTTTAGTATTTTGTTCTTTAAAAAAAAGGTTATACTTATTTTTGTTCATAGATTTTTACTTTTATGTCGAAAATCAAATTAAATATATTTTTCCCATACTGTGAGTCGGAAGAGAGTGCTTGTTCACATTGGTCATGCAATTTTAGGTGGGAGTGCTTGATTGAGGTGAATTGCTGGTTATTTGTGACGGTGCTCTAAATATTGTCCACCATATTATATCAGCCTACCAGTGGTACGATCTGATTTAGTAGTTAATTCCGCCAACTTCAACAATCGATCTTTCCCTTACAATGTTATTTCATTTTGACACGCACATTACCGCCAGTACCTCGAGTCCTCTACCAGTTTACGTACGCTTTAGAACTCTAAAAGTTTCAATAAATATATTTTTCAACTTGAGATACTTAAGTTTCAATGACAGTGACACTTACTTGAAGCTGCCATACCCTAAACGATGTGCTGCAAATATTTGATTTTTGTGTGAACACGGATTGTATGTTTTTGCCTATTTGTTTGTTGTTGTTGTTGTTGTTGTTGGGGACTTAGATGGCAGAGATGATAAGCGCTTCTATATGGGGATTCAAGCCCCGCTGACGGAATCTCGTTTAATCCATGAGCAAGAAGCTTAACCCATGTTACTCTCTTTACGTTGCTGCATTACGGCCAACTGCATGGTGATCTCAGTCTTTTCTCAAGATATATTGAGAAAAAAAAACTTCCTCTAATGATGAATGAAAGAAATCTCTTATTGTTTACAGCATATGATTTTAGAAGAGGCTAATTAAAAGTGCTGCATCAAAATTGTTATCGATGTTGAAATTAATTTATGGTTTTGAAAACATTTAATTCTAGCATATTGTTTTGTTATCCGTGATTAAAACAAAGTGTAGAATGATTTTTCTGAAAATGAGTATTAAATTAAATTTTTCACAGGTTGAGAAAACGCAATATTTAAAGCTACTCATTGCAATCTACCTAGGATGCGAATAGTACCATCAGTAGATCTCGAATCGCAAGCAAACGGTGTTGGTTTGTGTCTTTGTTTAGCTTAGATATTGTCTTCTACGTCCACTCAGACGTAATTGAGTCTTTGGGATTAAGCTATATCTGGTGAAAAGAGTACAGAAGACTATTTCTTATACAATAGAACTAAGGTAGAAAAATCCGCTCCTATGCTGACTTACATTGACAAAAAATCTTTATTCTGGCTGGGAACTTTTACTTCTTTATAATATGTGATAGTTTAAGACGACCTCCTACTTGTCAAACCCTTAAGCTCAAGTCTTCTTAGAAGCCTCGGGTTTAAGACTGTATGAGAAGAGAGTCATCGTAATTTATGACTAGAGAAATAACAGTTTCTTGCCAAACATGGAAAAATATTGTTTGATCAGTGAATTGCGATGCGGGGACGGCGGTTCCAAAAGACTACTTTAATCTATCTGGTCAAATATTACGATTATTCTCAATGTTTTGTACAAAAGTCACTTTATCAACTGCTTTGTTTATCAAGAAATATATCCTTTTTTTTCTTTATCTCTTTCAACAGGTCACGTTCATCTATTGATTGGTCCATCCTTTGATGAAATATATACGGATGTGATAATCCCCTCGACAAGATGCCTCACGGAGCGATATAACATAGAATCACTTTTTTATTCTGGAAAAAATAATGGTAATGGTTAGGAAGTCATAAAAATAAAATATTATTTTTGAAAATTTTATATGAGTTGGCGATGCTCTCTTCAGAAGATTGTTATCGTATGTAAACCAGAATAGCGGATTTGTTGCTCGACCACCTGGGCAGATTTGAACTGGCTTTGGCTAAATACGAGATATTAGATATGAGCATTGAGGAAAAGTGACACTGTTAATGACGCTGGACGGATGTAGGTCAACAAATTATTCATGAAACGATTTGGACTAATCGTCACGAAAAAATACAAACAATATAGATGTAGTCATTGTATGTGAATTAGGACATTTAATCGTGTTAAATATGAAATAATATTTGCTCTAAACATATTATTTACAAGTAATCACAACACAACTCCAATCTATCAGGCTGGGCACTGAACGTAATAGAAAAACATAATCGAACTTTAAACCAAGTAAGGAAAGAAAAATAGATTTTTCAATTAGATGAGACAACGTTAATCTTGTCCACCTTATCTAAGAACATATGCTGTGTTTTACAAATTTACCATATGCTTTACTTTGAAAAGGTATTTGGATGTCTTGATTTTTCAAATAGATCTCGAAAAGATTTCTGACATTGCAAGGTGGCGTCAATCAAGTATTCAAGAAACGTACGTTTGATCTAAAATTTCAATTTACGGACGGAAACGTTCACCACGAATATGTATAAATTTGCCACTTACACTGCAAAGTCAACAATGAAAAATCCCACCATGCCATCGATACTTGTCTTCGTTACGTCACTTTACATGACGTCACAGCAAATCGTATTTTGCCAAAACCTTGCGGTGAGCCCTGGAGGTCAACAACTTCCGTCCATCCCCACCTACTGTTGGTCCTCGTCTGCTGATGCATCCAGGGATAGCCACAGCTACAGATGTGTCGGAGAAGGTGTCACGCACGTGCCTCAAGAACTTCCTTCCAACACTACAAAATTGTGAGTACCAGAAACTTATTGCTAATGATGAATATAACATTTACATATCTAATTCAAGTAACATTAATTTGGATTGGTTATGATATAGTTACCATCGTCATTTCATGTGTGTGTGTGTGCCGGTGTGTGTGTGCGTGTGTGTGTGTGTGTGTGTGTGTAAACTGACATTAATCCAGGGTTATCACGAAGTCGGGAAGTTGGGCAATGGTCTTTAATTTCTAGATTTCCTTAATATCCTCATAATCGTTCTTGATTTTTCTGGGCTGAGTTCGAGCCATTATCGGAATTGAATTAAACTTGGTTAGTATTCATGCTCAATGTCGCTTGACTTATATATCATAAGGCCAATGCTTTCTGCAATCTTTGCCTTAAATAACACGGAGGGAGTAGAGACTTTTATGAAATGAAAGTCTGGGCAGTTCTCATGCGCTTCTGTACAATGTAAGATACCCTGGATAAAGACAAGACTATCCCACGAATCAATAACAACAAGAAAAAATACAATTGTCAAGACTAGAGCCTCAGTCAGCTTTTTTGCATGTACAAGCCACTTGACTACACTACCGAAGCTAAAAAGAAAAATACACGGTTAGGTTTAATGCGACGTATACTTATTTGAAGGTCTGATAACCCAAATTGTTATGGTCTCATTGTTGTAATGGAAAACTCTAAACCAACGCAACATATTCTCCATTACAACAATGTTAAAATAAGCCTATAATTGCGCCAGGTTATCAGGCTTGCAAATATGTTCACGTCGGTTTGATGCAATAGATTAGACTTAGAGAATGCGATTTTTTAAATTGAAAGGTGCTTTTGCGCGTTATAACACATAGACGTATAGTGCAAATAATAGAACGAACGGTGATTTGATCTGACGAAAGGAAAAATAGTATTTCTATGTTGTAATGTTTATCATCATTGAATCTGTGAGTTATGTAGGCTTTACACTACAGTGGACGCCGCAGTAACTTTCTCCAATTTATCCAAAACATAATGGTAAACCCAAGACAGCCTGTAATGATCTTGGCTGTTCAACTGATGTTATGGATTAAGATAATCCCCGAGAAGAGAACGGCAGAGAACGATCGCCTTTTCGATGTATAACCATTGCTTATCTGTGGGGCCTGATCACAAACAGAATTAGGATTCAATTTTGCAGCAAAAAGAAATTTATAAAAATAATGTTAACTACCACGGAAAGAAAGGAAAAGCACAGTCGCATGGTGATTGAGTGGGACTACCCGTTCCATCGTTTAAGACTTCAGCCTGGGGCACCCTATCAGCTATACACATTTGGTCAATTAATGATTCAATTACACACACGCAAGGAGTGGAAATGAGTTTTATTTATAAAAACAATAAAATACACACAAAAGAAACATTTATATGAGACTTAACTATAAAGGCTTGTCTTACATCGATATTGTCTTTTCCAATTGAAACGATGTCATCAAATTCTAATAGTATTATCAATACAAACAGCCTGCGCCTTTTTTGTCACATACATGAACAATTGGCTAAAACACCAAAACATGATACCTAGTTATCTATTATCTTTTTAATTAGTGTTGGGGGTTAACATTGTTCCGTACAGCCCACGATAAATTGTCGCCAACGAGCACAGAGCTACTGGCAAATCTAAAAATGACAAAACTATTTTTTATACATTGTTATACAATTAAATTTCAAAACTTTCTTAAAACACAGGGTAATTCTATCATCGGTCGACTCAAATAGTTATCTAAAATATCTGCTGGGTCATACTGATCGGTCCTTTATTTAATTCTTTTTTAAATAGTGTCTTAGTGCTCTCATGAGACAGCATGTTTGCGTCCTCTCACTTGTGAGAGAACTTAGAAACGGTATCTACGTTCGCTAGGCCATTATGATCGGTCATTTTACGTTGGGAATTGCTATCAGGACGCCGTTTTTGCCAAATTAATTTGATGGTATTTCGATTTGTTATGTTAATTTCCACAATGGAGAGTATAGTATAATAATCAAAAAAGATGAGTGCCGGTTCGTAAATATTGCGGATTCTTCACTAGTTGTCACAAATAACAGTAGTAGTCAATGCTAGCTTCAATTTAATTCACAAAGACAGTATTGTTAGTTATTGTCAAATGTTGGCGAAAATGGCGCAAAATGATTTTATTTCGTAACAGCGTGCGATTATTTGAATTTCATATTGCTGAAGGAATTTACCCGACGTGCACCCATTTGCAGGTCTAATAACCCACATTGTTATTGGCTTATTGTTTAATGGAAATACTCTCAAACCAACGCAAAATATTGTCCATTACAACAATCTTAAATCAAGCTCATAATTCAGACCTGCTACTATGTGCAAGTCGAACTTACTCAATAAACATTAAGAGACGTTTGAAAACATTTCTATAATGACGCACTTCTGTAGATGTGAGTACAGCGAGAACATTAACCAGAAGATAGAGAAGTGGCAAGTCTTTATGATCAACGTCTCTGTGATCTATTCATCAGATGCCCCAGCATCGGGTGACAATGGACTGTTTTTCGACGAACCTGTTCCGATACATTGCAGAAATCTTCGGGATATCGTTGGAACTAGTGTAATACATAAGTATTGATGTTAAAGGTTCTTGGGCTGAAATCATGCCCCCCCCCCCCCATTTCCAAAAATTAAAAATTTAAAAAAAGAAAAGACAAGACATCTCATGGAATTCAGACACTAGGAGTTGGCTATGTCCCCAAAATTTCAGAATTTATTTTCTTTTTATCTCTCTCTCTCTCTCTCTCTCTCTTTCTCGCTCTCTCTCTCTCTCTCTCTCTCTCTCTCTCAGCGCGCGCGTGTGTGTGTGTGTGTACGTGTGTGTGTATGTGTGTTTGTTGTAAGAAGTGCTGCTAACGTTTTCTGAGACAGTCGATGAATAATCGACATTGAGTTTTCTGAGCTATTTAATGTGAACACCAGATACGTAGAGACTCTGGTAAAGCCTGGGGCTCGATTATCACGCATTCGCCCAGGACAAAACACATTTCTCTACCATGGCAACGACACAGCCCCGCACAAATCAAAAGATTCAAGACGCTTTGACTTGGCTACATTTCAGGATATCTTACATTGTCCTCCCTATAGTCCAGACCTGGCCCGAATGGACTTCTTCCTTTCCTCCAAACTCAAAGAATACTTAAGAGAAAATAGTTACACCAACGATGAGTAAGTTGAAGCAATTCGTTTTTCGAATGACTCAATAACATGTAAAAGAATCATTTAGTATGCCCTGTAGCAATTAGAACATTCATCAAACATTGAGACTGGATTTATAGCTGCCTCATTTTACTGCATGTGACGAGCTGGGTTTTTCTGAATGCATACGAGGTATTTTATGTCTACACGCATTGTTACATGCAAGACTAAGCATTTTTTACCTAAAAATAGACTTTTTAATTGGCACCGTAGTTTAAATCGACTACTATGTCCAGTGCTTTAAAGACATTTTGCCACACTGGGTCCTAGCATTAAAAAAAAATTGGCCAGATAACCTACACTTCAAACACCATCACTTAAAATGACCCTTCACTTGTCAAAAAGGTTAAAATTGGACACTTTTAGGAATTTCGGGTTTGTGAGTTTTGATAAAATTGAAGATTGTTTTGATAGATCGATAAACGAAATAAAAGTTTCTGGCTATTTTGATTTTAAAAATATCTTGTCAGTCCGCGCATATCTTTTTTGCCAATATGTTCTCAATCACAATCAGACCAAGAAGGACATAATATGTCCATGTTAGCGCATTTGTTGTGCTGTTTGTAAACAAAAAATACGGAATTGAATGTTGTTGGACATTGTTTATAGTTACTGTCGTATATTGTTTACTGCCAGGCTTATTTTGAGAATACACATTAGTTTCTTTCTTCTTCTTGTCTACCCATTCAAGGCTGGTTCTTACTCCAAACCAATGACGTCCCACTCCCCAATTTATCATTAAAGTCCCAAATCTGAGAACTCTTTAAAGCCTTATGTTTTAAAGCTTTTAATAATTTGAGGGATAATTCTTAATCTGTCGATATGCGAAGTAACCTTTTCTAAACAAAATTTAAAAAGTATTCTGTCAACAAACCGGTTAAGAAAATTGCGATTTGTTACGAGTGTGAGTTTTAAAAATACGCAATTCCGCACCGCATTGATCCACCAGAAATGGCAACCATCTCACAGAGAGAGAGAAAAAGTATTCGTAGTTCGTCTTTTGGTCTTGGGGTCATTTGCATTTTAAGTGAACTTGTAACAACTACTATGCGTGACTGCCCACTGGTCAAATTGTTGTCCAAACCCCAAAGCATTTCTGGGAGTGTATGTTCAATATTTGCCGTCTTATTGAAAGAGACAGAAACTCCATCTTGTCGCATCGTAATGCCTTGATCGCTTGTTGCTATTTTTTAAAATATCAGGTGTGTCGATAATATAAACAAATATATATATATATATATATATATATATATTATATATATATAATTCGGTTAAAAGAAACATTATAAAAATACCCGTTTGCGCAATTCAAACACACACGACTGTTATAATAAAATTGTTTCCATAATGTTCAACGCGTGCGATGACGATGATACTAAGCTTAATCTTGAGTGTCATATTTTACAAAATAAATGCATACTTACGATTTTGGTTGTTAAGTAACCCTAATAGTGGGATATCACTATTACTTTGATATAAACTTAACAGTTAACTAGCGCATTTCAAAGGTGTCCACCATGCCCAACGACTAACAATAGTGCTTAAAACGGTTTAAGTAAAACAGAGTTTTAACGTTTTTATATAATTCAATGACAAAAAAGGTGATGGATGGGCTAATGTTACGTAAAAAAATAAGATAAATTATACTTTTTGGCAAGGACGAACTGGCCGGGTAAATCTAACTCAAACATCCGCCGTGCGTGTCTTTGTATTGACAATGTTAGGACGAAGTCAGGGGTGATCGATCTTACACGACGCGGGAAGCAAAACTAGGCAGTACCAATCTTAAGCGATAGTCAACAATGAGTCACTCTGACAAAACACATACCTTTGATTTTGGCCATAGTGTTTTCATTAGAAATCTCGATTGATTGGAATGACTTGTTGAAAGAACTCAAACTTGAGACTTAAAATAAGAACAATCTATGGATATTTTAAGTTATTTTCCGGCCAACGTATAAATGGGCTTTGCCAGATTGTGGCAAAAGACAAATAAACGCAGGTAGCCTTTTACGTGATCTGCTTTATGCGTAGTCTTAGCGAATACATTTGCCTTCATTTTAATGGAATCTGAAAAGGTGTTTACGAAACGGCGCCAGACAAAGCAGAAAAAAGAAACATACAAGAAAAAAAAAACATCCCAAAAACAGTCTTCCTCGATTGCGGAATCTTCCCTCAGACCTTCTGATTACCGATCAGACGTGCAACCATTAGACCACAGAGGTTTCCGGACAGTTGGGCCTATTTTTTGTGCACATTCTTCACAATAGAACCTTTCTTCTATGAATCCTCGCTTGTGTTATAATAAATAAACATGGATTACGAGAGGACCAGAACGAAGACGTTAGACCATGCCATATCTTTATTTTGATCACTTTGATGTTGTTATGGACAAACAAATTTCTGCTAAACAAAACAAAAAATAAAGCAGCTTAAGGTAATCCTAGTGCTAGATATTTTAGATTTTGAGATAAATATTCTTCGATGATAGTGTGTGGTGATATTCAAGACGTTTCCATTGGCCGATTTCATGTCCATTGACTTAGATCTTCTCTAGTAAATGAAAAGACCGCGATACCCAAAGCTAAGTCTCAGCGTAAAACCGGTCTCATTATAATTTTCGCTCGTAAACTGCATTATGACTGGAATTCCGAAATAATTTTTTAAAACTTTCAGTGACATTTTAAGAAAAATAAAATGGCTCGACTTAAATATATAATGCTGTTTAAAGTGGGTTTCAAAGAACGAACAATGCAAAATTTAGGCCGACTAACACCAAAATCGTTGGTCTGGAAACGTGTTTACCACACAGAAAGCTCCATTTGAAATAAACTCCAAAGATTTTAACGTGATTCTTGGTCAAAAGACATGGCTTAGATCATAAAGTAGATAATCTTATAACCATGGGCCGAGTGGCCTTTATTGAGCCATGTCATCGCATAGTAGGAAATATACATACAACAAGAGTTAACCCGTCGGTCAAATGGTAATGACCAGAGATGAATTACACGGGTTGGTTTACATGTCTATGTTTGTTGTGCATGCTGAATGAGAGAAAATAGTTGATTTGCCAGATGAAGTCGCGTAGAAACCATCAGTTTTAAGTTACTTTTTAAAATTGCAATTAATTTCCGAAAAACGTAATCAGTTTTTCAAACTCAGTTCATAACATACGCAATCATAAAGTTTGTCATTCACCTCGTAGCCTTATACTATTATATGAGGGGAAGACTTTCAAAAGCCGCTAAAATGAATTTTCATCATTCGGAGAAAACAGCAATTTTGCTGTCATTTATTTGTGACAAAAAGAGGAAATTACTTGTCTTGTTTGCCTCATAGAACAATACCCTGAGTATTTTCAAAATTCATTTTTTTCTGATGATTTCATGGGTGTCCAATAGATTGCTTGAGAGTGTTAACTCATTTTCCACCAGGATGAGACTTGGCAGGTATTAAAAGTCCTCTCCTCATATTGTGACAATGGCACGACGCAGTTTGGTTTCTGGAGTGTATTGATATAATCTGTCAGATATTTATCAAAGAAATAGACTTCTAGAAGTCTTGATAATAAGACAAATGGAAAGAAGCGATTGTAAATCTTCCCAATTCTCTAATTTTTAGGTTGGGCATGAGATCAAATATCACACCCTGGGAAATAGATTCAAAAATTACCAGAACGTCGACAACTTCAAAATCGAAGGCATTAATGGTTATGATATAATCGTGTAAATGAATTGCGCTTTTTTCAAAATAAACGTTTTCTTGGAAAAAATGGACCCTCTCTAAACTATTTGATATGTTATTGTCTAAACATCAATATCACGATAAAAGCTTGATCAATACCACTCACGGCGTCATGCCACGCGAGATCAGAATTCACAGCTTGATTCTAAAAGCAAGCAATAGTTATACAGCACGGCAATCGCCAAGGTGCAAAATCATCGAGAGATGTGGGAGGGGAATGTGACATGGCAGCAAGTCTGGTATTATGACGACGTGATGTAGATACCGAAATTTGGATTAAAAATTAAAATGAACAGAAATTTACTTTAATTTTACTTTAATTCAAATTATCAAAAACATATACTATTTTCTCTTTAGAAAAATATATTAATTTCAATTAAAAAAAAAAATCAATTACAACTTAAAATACAAACCTTTGTGTATGAATTTATCAAAATGTAACCATCTAAATCACCATGGCATAAGTCCGGTCCAAAACAATGTCTCACAAATAAACTGTGTGAAACTTCTTGACTTTCTTGACGTAATCCTCTTCGCTCTCTGTGAAAGTTAAGGCCTCTACGAGCGTCCGACAAAATATGCTTCCGTCCTTGGAGTTCTTCTTTGTTGTTTCCCAGGTAAGACCTGCCATCTTCATTTCGTCAGATTGTGAGCACCTCCATTTCTGTTTCGGATACCCGACCTTTCTTGCCCCGTTGGGGTTCCAATCGAGGGACTGGCGGGTGACGTTGCTCCTTGTTCTTCTTAAGGAATGACCTATAATCTCGATTTCCTCTTCCTAATTTGGGTGCTAATGGTTTATTGGTTTAAACTCTTCCATAAATCTATGTTGGAAATGAGATATTGACATCTGATTTCAAAATCCTGCTGAGGCATTTGTTTATGAAGTTCTGGATTTGGAAAGTAAGAATTTTTGTGACTCTCAAGGGTCAAATCTACACAAAAGACAGGTTTAACATTAGAACCAGATATTCTAAGTTTAGTTGCATTAGAAATAGGTGTTCAGAAAGCAGCACCTGCTTAAATGCAACTAGAATATCTGGTTCCAATGTTAAACCTGTCTATTGTGTAGATTTGACCCTTGAGAGTCACAAACATCCTTCCTTACCAAATCCAGAACTTATCCAGCTCATTTGTGAGCCATTGTTTTGGACCGATTATATGGCTGGTTTTGATATATTCTTCCGTACCTTCCATTTCACTAACTATACTGCCTAAGTTATATGAAAGCTCACGATTTGTATTTGTCTTAGTTTCTTATGGAAAGATGCTAGATGGTATTAATTCAAGTTTTCTTTAGTTATTTCTGGCATATTCATCATCACAAACTGGACAATTCGGTATCCGTAATAAACAAATATCATGATATTATGGAGCGGATTAATCATGATGAACATGAGAAAAACGACTGAACATACGAGTATTTAAATCGAAAATCAATTTTAAAAAATAATCCTAGCTTGTGATTTTGTGACACAGGTGGAATCAATGTTTCGTGAACATTAAAATAAGCCAAAAATTAAAAATTAAAATAATGTTTCGTAGTAAAGCGTTAGTCATTACGTAAGGCATTTAATTTTGCTTCAGTTTTGGTTGGCAAGTTTGCAGTTAATACTTATTTCGATGAAGTACCACGTTTAAATGATTGAAGAGAGGGCATATTGGTGCAAGAGAAAAAAAATCTGAAAAAGTTGTGTATGATATCTACCAGAAAGAGATAGACAAGACAGAAAATATCTCAAACAGCAGCCTTTATCGGTAATCGAATATCGCACTTTGTGATGGCCGCACAGACGAATTACATGACGCCACATAGGCTGCCCGATATTTGGAGTTGGAAGGACCAACTGCGCAGATATTCTTGATAAAAAGTACACCACATTATGTTATGGTGTGAAATCTATCTGGACGTCTATATATTTCTTCTAGTCATACATAATGATAACGTATTGTAATAGCTTTGTTATGGGTGAATATCTACCACAAAACAGAGAAAACTGGCTACACTTAATCAGGATTCTTGTCGATATGAGAATGATCTTATCTTCTATAGTTCATTAGCAGCTTGTTTGTCACGGTTACAAAAATGGCATCGCATTGTGATTGTCCACACTTCTGTAGTTTCATTTATAAAGATCGTAACTACATATTTTATCGAAAATGAATCGTTGATAATGCCATAGAGTATAACATGAGGGCCAATCAATGCGAATTACTGATATTGCAATAAACAACTTTGTTGATACACTATTAGAAAATGTCTGCAGCAATGAGAATTTAAATTTAAGGGTAAATTGTTGCCTCTCTAGATCACCTCACAAAAGACTATTTACGCTTAATTAGAATAAATCTCCAGACTTAGTATGTTTAGGATAGGCATGAGATAAGAAATTAGTGGTCACGTTACATAGAGTTATGTCTAAGGAATTTAAATATCAGAGCTTTGAGTCCAGTGAGAACTTCCGAAATTTCATTTTTCTTATATTCTGGTCTAAAGTATCTTCAACTTCAACTTTAGTCATCTAAGTCGCAATTCCATGCAGCCGAAGATAATTATGACTGTGAGTGAGGTGAGGACAGATGGACATGCCTAAGCCTTCATTTAGCTTTATCTATCTTTCGGTCGAACTCCATGTGACTATTAATGCTTCTGATATTTTCGGGTAGGAAATTCCATATTCGAATGGTGCTTGGAAAAACGAGATGGGATTAGCATAAACTCGTGACTGCGAGACCCGGTATGAGGCTAAGAATTGGGAACGCTGTCAGTACCTTACGGGCCTTAAAAGAACCTTGGCATTTTGGATTGTGCCTGTTTTGTGCAATGGTGAAAAGTTAAGCTCTTGCGCACGTCACTACTGCTTTCAATCCTCATGTAGTTAAATATCCTATCCCTCGCATTGATATAAAAGATCTATATTTTTAATTAATTAATTAAAAATTTAATTATATTTGATAACAGATACAGCAGAATAAACATCTGTTGGGTATTGAATGCTGGAAAAACATACTCAACAAAAAAACCCCACTAAAATGGCAATATGTAAAGAATCACGCCTTCCTACATAGAAAACTCATTAAACGGCGGTGTAGACTTTGTGTGGACGTGCCACCAAAGAGGAATAACTTACATTGAATCACATTGTGTAGAGGTTTTTTAACAATATCGTTTTTAACTATTTAGTTTTTAAATTTTTTTTCTTTCTAATTTACCGGTGAATAACAAATTTATCATCTGTTCCCATGCGAAGATAATAATTATGACCACGACTACCGGAACAATCATGATTATGGTTACAATGACGACAGCGATGACGATAATGATGATCATGATGATGATGATGGTGGTTGTAGTGGTGGTGGTGGTGGTAGTGGGAGCGGGGTGGCGGTGGTGATGATGAAGAATGATGATGATGATGACGATGATGATGATGATGACGACGACGATGATGATGATGATGATGATGATGATGATGATGATGATGATAATGATGATGATGATGATGATGATGACGGTGGTGGTGGTTGTTGTGGCGGTGGTTGTTGTATTTCTTGCGATTGTGGTGAATGTGATGATGATGACGATGGATTTATGACGGATTCAGATGATGATAACTGCATAGATGTTTACAAACAAACCATTCGTATCTTACTTGCCCGGCAACTGTAAACTTGGTATTTCTGGTCGTGTTGCCCAAGGCAAAAAACATAAATTGCGACAATCAATACAATAAATAATCCTAGCAAAATAAAAACTGGTGAGAAAATCCAATTCGAGCAATGTTTACGAGTCTTCTGTGTAAAAAGTACTTTTTCAAATGTTTTTGTAGGGGCAATCCCCTGCCCTCGAGTTATCTTTAACACGTTGTTGACGTGATCTTTCCTCAGTCAGATGCAAAAATAATTATCAAATTTTCACAGGTCTCTAATGGTTTGATTCCGTATATATCTGAAGATAAACAATACATAAAAATGACAATATCATATTATATATAAACAGATATTGAATAAAAACAAATTTGTTTGTAATTAGACAGTACATCTCAGGGTTTGTTTGTTTTTTTCAAGAAAACCCATGTTTTGATTTGACATCAAAGAAGTCACAAAGCTCTGACTTCTTTATAAGTTGGCAAACATTGTGACTGTTTGAAATTGGAAATTAACATTTATGGCCAAAGTTATGTAAAATAATTGTTTAGTAAAAGTAGGCCATCACTTTTGGACATAATTTGTCCTTTTAAGTCTGTCATGGAGGTCCCCATAGCTCAGTTGGTAGAGCACTCGTTTCACACGCGAAGTGATCGAGATTGATGTATATCCCGAACAAAAACCTCATTGTCATGTATAAATTGATGCTATGCGCTTCGTTAAAATATTCACAACATCCGCCAGCCGGATATAACGTACCAACACATAAAACTAAATGTAACCATGAACGTTTATATAGACCATAGAATTTAGTGAGAACTAATCATTATAATTTATGTCTAAAACAATAACAAAGAGCTGAGTGACGTCAATTTCGTTGGATAAATGGATGGTTGGACGAATAGATGGATGGATACGTCAGATATTCAAATAAATTAAATAGAAAAGCGGAGAATCTGTTATTATACATCTCTGTTTTGCTTAGACATTTAATATTCAGGATGTTATTTATTATGACTTCTATTATTAACGTATAATTTTTTTCTTGCATTGTATTCAGCAAATAATATAGCACGATCGTCATAAATAATTACCCTACCGGTTTCATATCCGTCAGGTCAACCCTCATTCTGCCACTCCCTCAAACTGACAGCGTTAGTTGTTTGGATGCAATAATATCGTATAAGGAAAAGATTTATGCAAAATACTCAACAATCGTCTTTTTGCTTGTAAATCGGAAGCTCATAAATTCATCTTTGTGTCAAAATACAGTTGTTGTGGTACTAAAGTTATGTCAACGCGATAAAATGCCTATTTCCAGTCATTCCTGAACCACCGTTTCCTGTCGGATATTTAGGCAACAGGAATGGTCCCAGAACCAGTCCCTAGAGCTGCGATTTCTCGCGAGATTTTAGTTGCCGGCTACACGGATGAATACTTTAGTAAGTTGCCCGCATCTACTCGTTTTCATGAATACTTCTGAAAAAAAAAAGAGAAAATGAGGCAAACAATTCTCAAAATCAAATTTTTCCTCTGACTTTTTAAGAGAAAGCGTTTTGAAAATTAGTACATAAATCAGTGGAAAACTTTTTGTTTTAACAAGACTGAAAGACGGAATAATCTTACAACCCAACGTAACTTTTACCATAAATTTGACATCAGTCGGACGACAACAAACGCCGGGTCTGTGATATTCAAGCATTACACATGGAGGCCACGAGATAAGAAAGATCAATCTTTTTTACCTCGATTTATGTCAGATTGGCGTTTGACATTCCATCGAGGAGACCAAAATGTTGTACATGATGTTTTCTTAGATATTAATTGTGATATTTTACTTTTATAAAATGATTATTGTTGTCATGGTCTCAAGTGAGTAAAGAGCTACTCGACTATGCATAAAGATATATGTAGAATGAGGCCCCAGAATTTACTAGTTACTATAAATGAAAAACAATTAACGATTTGTTTACAATGAAATAAAAATAATGATGAAATTTAATTAAAAGAGATAAACAGTGATCGTGGCAGTTACAAATAGAGATATGAATATTTTACGTAACTTATGATAATATGTCAGGTTCGTAAGTTTACGTTTCCAGGCAGTTGATGGGCTTGGATGATCTATTCCTCTGATAACAGGATCGGACTCGTAAAATTCCACTTCCAGGCAATTGGTAAGGGTTAATATGTAATCCTTTGACAGCGGGCTCGGGTTTGATCCTTGAAGATTATACAATCAAAGTTAAAAGCTCCGGCGTCTTAATGGTGTAGATATAATATCTACAAAGTCCCAAAAGATAAAAATCTTCCAGTATATAGAAGGAATAGAGCGACTGGCCGTCCGGCATAGATTGTGAAAAGAAGTGAGTGTCAAATGTTAGACCTATCAGCTTTTATAATAAGTGGCTACGTGACAGAATGTAGAACGAAAAGTATTCACTAATTAGAAATTAATTCGAGGGAATGCTATAAAAGGAAAGACGATCTAATATTAGAAGGTAAAGTTTATCTAAGCCTACCGAAATATAACTGGAGTGAGATGAATTCAGTTCTTAATAAAATAAAATTTAATAAGATAATTGTGAACAACCTTTACTGTGACACCCCCCACCCACGTTTAAAATATACTCTTTAACCATTATGGGAAAGATAGATTTTACAAACGGAAGTAAATTTACTATCATGATACTCTCGCATTAATCCATTGTTATGATTTGTGCTACAATTAAATTATTTATTAACTAGACATGGAAATGTTTATATTAACGTAGGTATATGAATGGGTGACAATAACAATGAAAGATTGTGATTACAAATCATTGTGATGAACAACATGATGGCAATGTGATTACAAATCATTGTGATAAACAATAGTGATGGCAATGAAGCATGATTTAAGTCGATGATATGAAGGTAATTTACTGCATGAAATGAATGAAAATGTAAATGGAATATTGACATTTCAATTATTAATCATAAATGAGTGAAAATTCATAACAATAATAGTAAAGAGAAGATTTCCCAAATCATGAATGGGTATGGTATATATATCCAAACAATACTCAATGTTACATTAAGTTGGGTCATCATGTTTACAAATAAAATTATCGAAATTGTGCGTTCTGATTTGGCATAATTTTCGAGGTAACTAACAGTATGCATGAGAGGTTAAGTTATACCCTTCTCACGTCATTACACTAATCGAGAAAGTAGGTCGGCGTGAATATTTTCACAGCCTGGTATGTGAGAGATACTGAAAGTGTAATTTTGCAAAAATAGACTCCACCTTAGTACTCTACTATTATTCATTTTGTTATTTCTTATGTACGTGAGTGGTTTATGGTCCGTTTCGACCACAAACTCTTTTAGCAGTAGATATCTGCTGAATGTCTTTAAAGCAAAGACGATGGCCAGTCCTTCACGCTCTATTACAGAGTATCGTGATTCTCTGTCCAATAATTTTCTGCTTGCATATAAGCAAGGCATTAGAGTTCCCTCATGCTCCTGTAATAGTACACCTGCGATGCCCTTATCAGACGCGTCAGTTCTTACAACAAATTCTTTTGACATGTCGGGTAATTTAAGAATTGGTTCTGAACAGAGTAATGCCTTTAATTGGTTAAAGCTATTCTGACACGCTTCTGTCCAAACAATTTTGTTCGGTGACCCATTCTTTGTCAGATTTGTTAGCGGTGTCGCGATGTGCGCGAAGTTGTAAATGTATTTCCTGTAAAAATTTAGGAGCCCAAGTACTTTGCGTACTTCTTTTTTTGTCTTAGGTGGTTGCAATTGTGCGATTTTTGTTTGTTTTTCTGTCTCGGGTGTCTGTGTCCCATGACCAACGGTATGATTAATCCTGCATTTGAAGCTTCGATATTAGTAAACATAGGTTGCGACACTGTGTCTCTATCAAAATATTTTTTTAGCATATTTGCATGGAATGTCTTTGTTGTGTTGTTAATTTTAATCTCGTAATTAACATTAGATTTTACTGCTGTTATTTTGAATGGTCCTTTCCATGTAGCTAAAAGTTTACTCGAGTCATCGGGTAAGAGTATTAGTACTTTGTCACCAATCTCAAATTTTCTTGACTTGCTTTTTCGATCGGAGTATTCCTTGTATTTCTCTGCTTTTTTAGTGACGGATTCCTGTGCTAGCTTACACGTGTCCTCTATTCTGTCTTTCAGGTTTCTTACATATTCGTAAGCAAACATAATTTCGTTATTGTCCTCCTCATTCCCTTTACAAATGTCGGCTACTATATTGATCGGGCCGCGAGGTGATCGTCCATACATCAACTCAAATGGGGAGTAGCCTGTAGATTCTTGGGGTATTTCTCTATATGCAAATAGGATTGCTGGTAAGTATCTGTCCCAATCATCTGGTTTTTCTGCTGACACTTTTCTTAACATATTCTTTAGAGTGCCATTAAATCTTTCACAAAGACCATTTGCTTGGGGGTGGTAGGGAGTTGTGAATGAGTGTTGGATTCCCATGAGTTTCATGGTTTCATGCATCATATGTGATGTAAATTGGGGTCCATTGTCCGACAGTATCTCATTTGGTATGCCTATTCTAGTAAAAATTGTCATCAATGCTTCAGCTATGTGATCCGATGTAGTTGATTTTAATGCTATCGCTTCTGGCCACCTGGTTGCGTAATCGACTAGTGTTAGTATGTGTGTATGGTTTCTATCTGATTTTGTTAAAGGGCCTATAATGTCAATTGCAACTTTTTGAAAAACTTTTTCAATAACTGGGGTTGTCTCTAATGGCAATCTCGGTATTCTGCCTTTTGCGACTCTTCTTTGGCATGTGTCACAAGATTTCACATATTCTCGGACGTCTTTAGTAATTCCAGGCCATGTGAAATTCTCGGATATTCTCTTCAATGTGGAAGAGCTCCCAAGATGTCCAGAAGTTATTGAATCGTGCGCTATTCCAAGGATTTTGTTTCTGTAAATACTCGGCGTGACCAGTTGTTTAACTATTTTGTTTCTTTTCCTATGTAACCTGAACAGAATATCTTTTTCAATGATGTATTCAACTTTTGATTTCGTCCCTTTGTTTGCGATATTGAAATATGAAGTTAAAGTCGGGTCCTTTTTCTGTTCTTCAATGAGCCTGTTCCTGTCAAATTGTTGTGGTTCTAGAGAAATAGTCATTGGCTTCTCTGTTGTCTTAGTCATCTTTCTTGTTTCTGCTAGACAAGCTGTTTCTTGGGTTAATGACCATTCTTTTACATCTGTTGGGTTGTCTTTAAGACCTTTTATATTGCCAACAATAACATCAGCGACGGGGTTGGGAAGTATACAGCATTCCACTATTCCTGTATAGTATGGGGTTTCTATGTACACATTAGCTGTTTCAAAGGTTTCGACTGTGCCACTGAATGTGATGCATTGTACCGTTTTTCCAGTTTTGTCTTCGTCATTGATCAAAGATGCTTTTATTCCTACTGTACTGCATCCTGTGTCTCCCAATATTTTGCAATCAGTTCCATTAGCTTTGCCTTCACAAAAAATAGCGATCCTGATTTGTGAGTTTGTGTTAAAAGTGACATACCTTTCACGCAATACACATTTATATTTTCTCCTGACATTACTCGTGTCTGATTGTTTACACTTGTTTGGAGTGATGCATTTGCAGTTTCTTTTGGATATCCCACGATTTTGTAACATTTGTCTGCTGTGTGGCCTTTCATTCCACAATATTGACATTTAATTATAGGTTTATTGGTTTTCTTATACTCAGTATTATTGTCAGTGCTATTTCTTGTTTTGTTTTGATAGGGTCGGCTATGGTCTCTATTGAACTGTTTGTTCCATGGTTTGTTACTATGATCATCTTGTTTCACTTGCGTGTTCCGAGTGATTGATCGGCTCGTTCTATTTGAGTACTGAACTTTAGGTGTACCTGGACTCTGAGCAGCGGCAGCGTAGTATGGTTCCTTCAATGTTCTGCTAAGGGGTGTCAATGGATGTGCGCTGTTAAAGTTTTCTGCGTAGATTTTTAATTTTTCCAAGTTTTCTGGCTTTCTCTCTTTAAAGAATGCAACTAAATCTGGGTTGCAAGCTTGATAGATTCGATTCTTCAGCGTGAGATAGTAAAGGCCTGCAAAGTCGTCTTGTTTTACGTTTGCCAACTCAAGCCACCGATTTAGAAATTGAGTAATTCGGTTCACGAATGTATTAAAGTCTTCTCCACTTTCCGGTTTTGCAGTGTGAAACCTTTCCTGGTAACCATCTTCCGTTAATCTAAATCTTTTTAGTAGAGCGTCTTTAATTTTTCCATAGTCATCTGCATCTTCAGTTGTTAAGGTATAGAAAACTTTTAGCGGTTCTCCAGATAAGCAGTTAATCAAGGCTGTGGCCCATTTGCTTTCTGGCCAACGATAACCTTTAGCCTGAACTTCGAATCGGTGTAAGAAGGATTCTAGGCAGTCTGAGCGTTCATCGTATGTTGGCATGCGTGGAAGTTTCACGAAAAATTCATCACTATTATTATGTTTTCTTTCATGACCGGTTTTTGTTTTTTCAATTTCCAGCATCATTTGGGTCCTTTTGGTTTCTTCTTCTGCTAAAGCTATTTGTCTTTTTAGTTCCCTTTCTTGGACTCTTTCTTCTCGTTCTTCTCTACGTATTCTTTCTTCATGTTCTTTTTCTTCTCTACGAATTCTTTCTTCATGTTCTTTTTCTTCTCTACGAATTCTTTCTTCATTTTCTTCTCTACGAATTCTTTCTTCATTTTCTTCTCTACGAATTCTTTCTTCATTTTCTTCTCTACGAATTCTTTCTTCATTTTCTTCTCTACGAATTCTTTCTTCATGTTCTTTTTCTTCTTTTACTTTCTCTTCGCACCATGAAAATATTCTTTCCTGGGGTATTTCTAAGTCCTTTGCGAGACTTAAGTATCTTTTATATGCTTCCATGTTGCAATAAATTAGTTACGATATTTTATATATATTATATTGACAGGATACTGTTACTGACTGTTTTATTTATTTACACTTACTGGAATGAACTGTTCTATTTTTAGAAATCTCTCTCTCTTATTTCAACTTATTATGTATGTTGAATTTGATGCCTTTTATCGTTATATCTTATAAAGCAATGTGTCAATACAATGCGTAGTTATTATGACTTGAGTCAATAACAATGTGTCAATCGCGTGTACTCTAAACTATGTTACTACGAAAAATGTATCACCAATGTGTGTGACTCGTCGTTAGTTTGTGTACAATTATTCGCAATGACGCTAATATACTAGAGTGTGATAACAATAATAGGATGCCAAAATAATCCCAAGTTATCTATCACTAAATATAACACGACGGCTAGTAGACTCCTTTTATTATTATTTAGTTTTTAAAGACTCACTTTTCAGAACATAATATATAAGTGGTTTTCGGTAACAGTAATATGCCAAAAATGCATTTAAAACAAATCACTATGCAAAACAAATCACGATGTCTATAGTTACTATGTGATGCCCAACTCATGTAAAAGAGAATAATGAAGGATATATTTACCAACTCAGTTCGTGGCTGGGACCTCTCTCTTGTTCAATGGTTGTTCAACAATTGTAATTAGGCATTGAAGAGTGTTAAACAGTGATGTCTGAAATACAAAACAATAAAATATCGTAAGATTTACAATAGTTACAAAATGTGTTCACAACCCTGAGTGATTGGATGACAGGTGAATGAATCGTTATGGAATGTAAACATATTGAAAACAATTCATGAATGAGGCAAACAACAAAAATGAAATGAGTGATGTAATAACAAAGTGGACAAGGAATGAATGAATGAATGAAAAACTGAGTGAATAGATGAATGAATGAATGGATAATGTATGAATGAAAGAATGAAGGGAGGAATTAATGTATGAATGATTGGATAAATGAGTGAATAAACGAATGAATGGATGAATGAATGAATGAATAAATAAATGAATGAACAATGAATGAATGAATAATTTATAAATGAATAAATGAATGAAGGAATGAATCAATAAAATGCTATTCAATTTGAATGAAAGAATGAATGGATAAATTGCTATTCCATTTAAATGAAGAAATGAAAAAGAGAAAAAAAAATTAATCCTGTAAATAGGGAGTTCAATTAAAATATGATCAAGTGGGGCAATTAAGAGTTTTACAATTTAAACTTTAAAGTTAGATGAAATAGATATATGTAACTAAATAAATTCAATTCTTTATATGTGTCCCCTCCAAAATGTCATGGTCTCAAGTGAGTAAAGGGCTACTCGACTATGCATAAAGATATATGTAGAATGAGGCCCCAGAATTTACTAGTTACTATAAATGAAAAACAATTAACGATTTGTTTACAATGAAATAAAAATAATGATGAAATTTAATTAAAAGAGATAAACAGTGATCGTGGCAGTTACAAATAGAGATATGAATATTTTACGTAACTTATGATAATATGTCAGGTTCGTAAGTTTACGTTTCCAGGCAGTTGATGGGCTTGGATGATCTATTCCTCTGATAACAGGATCGGACTCGTAAAATTCCACTTCCAGGCAATTGGTAAGGGGTTAATATGTAATCCTTTGACAGCGGGCTCGGGTTTGATCCTTGAAGATTATACAATCAAAGTTAAAAGCTCCGGCGTCTTAATGGTGTAGATATAATATCTACAAAGTCCCAAAAGATAAAAATCTTCCAGTATATAGAAGGAATAGAGCGACTGGCCGTCCGGCATAGATTGTGAAAAGAAGTGAGTGTCAAATGTTAGACCTATCAGCTTTTATAATAAGTGGCTACGTGACAGAATGTAGAACGAAAAGTATTCACTAATTAGAAATTAATTCGAGGGAAGGCTATAAAAGGAAAGACGATCTAATATTAGAAGGTAAAGTTTATCTAAGCCTACCGAAATATAACTGGAGTGAGATGAATTCAGTTCTTAATAAAATAAAATTTAATAAGATAATTGTGAACAACCTTTACTGTGACAATTGTAGCCAAGATTCTTTATGGTGATTTTGTTCTTCTAAATAATTACGATTATCTTAGAATCTTTTGGATTATTGCTCCCTTCAAATATAAAAATATTAGATCTTGGTCCATTTACTAAAATAATTCTGGCAGAATCAAAAGTATTCATGAATACTTTTGATCCGGGATGCAAGTTGCCGACTCCTACGATTCGCTGCTTGTACTCGGTTGACCCGGGATTTATTCACTGATTCTTCACAGTCCTACAGGTCTCTACTATTTGGGTGTTACAGAAAGCTTATTATTTTGATTTTTACGGAGTTGATCGTATATTATCTTATACGTTTTGTTCGCTCAATGGAGACCGACGTATAATTGTTGCTATCAAACAACTTTGTAATTGTACATGGCCTTTATTAAGTTACGCGAGTCATCCTGTATGATTAATGCACATCATCAATTAATAGAAATATAAAATGCAAAGTTCATATAACATAATAATGATTCACATATACGCCCTATATAGATTGGATTAAGTATCTAGTTATTCATTCTTTTTTTCCGTTTTCAATGGATGAACAAATGTTGGTAATATTATAACAATTTTTAGAATTACCAATCAGAATCAAAACATTGAAACTCCATTTTCCATCCTCCGTGTCATGATGACCTCCCATTCATAAATAAATAATAACGATTTCCGAGCTTGATGTTACTTAGAACACTTGAGATCTCAAGCCAATGGAATCTGTTGGTATATTATCATGTCATCCATTCTCCTCCCACAATCCCTGAAAGATATCATGCTGTGGCAGTTTTTCCTCAAGGCATTATTTAAATCGGTCATTTGACATATTACAGACGTCTTAAACAATAAGGTCAATCCATTCAACTTTTAGGGAATATCATGTAATGTTTGTCGCGAAACCAATACAATAGTACTCAGATTAAATTTTGATCCCGCCCCAAAAAAGGAGAACTCTCAATGACTAACGCTAAGGTGAAAATATGTTTTGAGATTTTATGTAAATAAAAATCAAGGATCAAATATGTACCCAAAAAAAAAGAATAAAAAGGGTTTTGTCATCATGGCCCCTGTGGTTAGAGTGGTCTTGGTGGTTCAGTTCCTTATCTCTGTCCTAGGTGTTGGTGTTATGTAGTCGGCAGGCGTCTTTCCCAGTATCGCCTCGCTCAGTGGTCGACGGGGTAAACCAAAACAAATGCTCACTCCATACAACAACTTGGTGTTGACTGGATAACGAGGTGTTGATAACGTTGCAGATGTTTGTAGGAAGACAGTAGGGATCTATAAGAACCTTTATGGAGTCTATAAGGATATACATCCTGAAAAAAGGGCTGAAAAAATATGTGGACAAGTTAATTCAGGGCCATAAAAGCTTGTCGAAATGCTGACGGCGAGTTTTATGGACTCAGCCAATAGAACAGGGTTGTAGATTTTTCGCCCAAGAGGAATCTGTTCCAATACTATGTGTATTTACAAAGTATTTTAGAATCATATATTGCGCTCAGCGGCCTCTATCCGGTGATGGGTGAGATGCACTATATAAGGGCTTATTATTATTCTAATTATCATGATTATTATAAGTATTAATACTATCATAATTGTTAACATTATTATTATTATCATATTATTATATGTATCAATATTATTATAACAGCCGAGACCCGTCTTGCGACTGCAAAGACGAAAGGTATCAATTTGTCCATCGTGAATCACATGATATAAAGCACAAAATGAAAGTAAGATATCACACACATCTCACAGCACTTGGATTATAAAATGTAATAACCATTAATAATTTTGTAAAATAGCACATCAATATTTATTGCATCTAACCCAGTCTAATTATAACTCTTATAGAGTTGTTGATTGCGTTGGCATAATGAAGAATTTTTATTTTTGTGTTTTTATTTCTTCTTCTCGTAGTCATAAAGCTATATATGTTAGCCATTCAAGGCTTAGACGCGGAATGAATAGGTCACTAACTTGGTCTTGTGATTTTAGTCAGTGTTTGTCTCCAAGACAAATCTCAACCAATCATTTTGAGAGGAAGAGGAATAAAGGAAGGAAGCTAGAGAGAAGAAAAGGGAGAGTGATAGAAAGAATGATAAATAAAACAATCCGGGGAGGGGGGGGGGGAAGAGGAGAAAAGTTTGACCATCGGTGATACGTTCACGGAGAGTGAATAATATTCACCAGGCGATAGGAAATAAAAAAGTAAATAGTGTACACGACAAGGAGCGTAGCCATCGTTAACTAAGAGCCTGACCGTAGCCATCGCAAACTGATAGCCTGACACTGACCAATTGGATTCAATAGTTTAATGTCCGCCCAGCAACGAGCAGCTTGGTTGCAAACAAAGAAAATTGGTACTTTTTATTCTTCATGCCGGCTAGAACTTTTTCACATATCATGTGAACACATGCGATCAGGCTGTAGAAAAGTCAAAACATGATCAGATTTATAATGTTTTACTCTTCTGGATACACTTTTAAGATCGTCGGAGAAGTATTTCATAAGGGCGTCCGCCATTGTTCCGATAGTTTAGAACCAGCTACTAAGTTACTATGCGTCATTACGAGGGAAGTGACGTCACGACTGTTGAAACCTATTAGTGGGATCCCGATACCTCAAAAAGTAGTTTACTACTAGACTCCCTGATTAAAATCAGCATCAGGTCTTCTTTTTAATTCAGAAAAGTGAGTGGAGCAGGCACTTACGTTGATAACAGCAAGAGATGAAGAGAGTAGGAAAGTGCCAGAAGACAATAAAGAATAATTATTTTTTTTCGCGGCGGTGATGGGGGTTTGAACCCGCGGCCTTACTGGTACGACAACTCCGCCTGGCCGGGTATAGCGTGACTCTACCGTATGAGCTATCCACGATCCCAAGGCTCGTGGATATATAATACGGTAGAGTCATGCTCTCCTCTGCCAGGCGGAGTTGTCGTACCAGTAAGGTCGCGGGTTCAAACCCCCATCACCGCCGCGGAAAAAAAATAAAATCATTCTCTATTGTCTTCTGGCACTTTCCTTTTCACGTCATCTCTTGTTGTCATCAGGTCTTAGAAACTCTAAACAAAAGTGATTGAGTAGTTGTCTGCTACGTTTAGGTCTTAAAGACAGTATTCAGTGATGAGACGTGTACCATCTAAAAGTGCAGCAAGTAATATATGATGGATTTACGATACGAAAACTACTACAAACATCAGTTTTAATTGGGTCTTTTTGCTATAAAAATGTACAAGTTTGCTCTTACATGCAATAAACTTGTACGCAATTAGCCTGTATGTTCATATGGAGTGCAAATGTGCAAACATTGAGATTTGGACTGGTGATACATCACTGTTAGGTACTTCTATCATTGTAAAATTAAATGTGCATTTATGTGTTCTTGTGGTATGACACTCGCCTTTTGGATTCGAAGGTCTAGAGTTCGAGTTCCGATCTGAGCAGCGCTAGGTCGAGTCCTTGGAAAATGTCCTTTACTCATATTCTCTTATCGTACTCAGGTATAAATGGAGTAACTGGCCGTTAACAGCGTTGTCTTTGTCGGGGGAAAATATACTATCGCCTGACAAATGTCATATTTCGTTATACATGTTTAAGTGTTGCTGTTGGATAGGGACCCCTTGTAAAGCGCTTTGAGCACGTTTAGTGGATATTGCTCTATATAAATGCTTACGTTTTTTAAAAATGTGCGATACTGATGTCCTGTTATGCAAAATAAAACCTCGTCTATAAGTATAAATTACTGCAATTTTGCCAAACTGCTGCATTATATGAATATATATGTGTGTGTGAATATATATATATATATATATATATATATATATATATATATATATATATATATATATATATATATATATATATGCATGTTGGCACTGCACATTAGTGATAGGTTCTTAGAATCTTCAACTCTGTTCCCATTTAATTTTGAGCACGTCGTGGTTACTGTCTTCTGACTCTGACAAAAACGCTTTTTATTAATTTTGGTCATAAATCTTTAAATTTAGATATCTATCATATAAATCATCAATCATATTGACCGAAATTTTTAGTCGATACTTTATTGATGTCTGGGAGTCCCAATAGCTCAGTTGGTAGAGCACTTGCTTTCACACCCGAAGGGACCAAGATCGATCCGGGGTACAGTCGAGATTTTTTCTGACCCCCCCCCCCCTGTATCCACCCAGCAATGAATGGGTAGCTGAGTCTCTTAGATTTGGCGAAGAGTACTTTGCGATAGGCTAGCCTCCCATCCAAAGGATAGCAAGTATTTGCTATTGTCCGTTTCACGCTATTGACACCGGGATAAACTCCGACTCCAAGAGCTCGATGGCTCTTTTGGACAACGTTTTTTGATGTTTAAAAATGTTGTTTGTTTTTTTTTTTTGTTTTTAAGTTGAAGGTCCTTCTTGTTTATCAATATTTTAAGTAAAAATTCTTCTGAATAAAAAAAAAGTCGTTTTGTCAATGTAGTTCATCTTTTTTTACGAACCGGGTCTCACTTTCCATTCTGCAAGGTCCAATGATAATTGATACTCCAACCGTAAAGAGTAGTAGTTGCTAGAAAGTAACACGTGGTGTGAATACCACATTTTTATTGGTCAATCTTGTCTGGAGACTTTAGGTCATTTGTAAATGAGCATTTGAAACGTATGTGCGTTTTGTGTGTTTGTTAATATGTCGTGTTAATGTGTATGCGTTGATTTAGAGTTTAACTTGTATCCCCTAAAGCGGTATACATTTGCCCAAAAAGATTATTTCCAAGTTGTTAAACTCAGAAGTCCTGGGAATAAACGACTGTTCATCCAATGAATCTCGGTCAACTGCTAAATTGAGCCAATTGTGCAAACGCATATCCTGACCGACTGTAAAGGTTTTGAATAAATGAATAAAACTGCTTCAAATAAAAAATAGAGAACAAAAACTTAATACAGAACGTTTTGGGCTCAAAACCCTTCTTCAGCCAACATCAAAAATGTAAATGCGATAATAATTCACGTTTAATCTGACAAGGCGGGAGAATAATCTTTGGCTAGGGATGTGGGATGGCAGAAAATAAACAATATTATTAAACTCGCTCAAAGCTCACTACAAGGCGACAATCAACGACTTGTATCCAGTAGAGACATGATACTTCCGAGTACCAAAAGGGTTTTAATAGCAGGCGATGCGCATCTAGATCAAGCCATGTCAAGTCGGTAAACATCCTCTTGCTGATAATAATACTCTTCAACAGTCGTAACGTCACTTCCCTCGTACGCATGGTAACTTAGTAACTGGCTCTAAACTATCGGAACAATGGCAGACGCCCTTATGAAATATTTCTCCGACGAGCATAAAAGCGTATCCAGAGGAGAAAAAAACATTATAAATCTGATCATGTTTTGACTTTTACACATTCTTATCACAAGACATGAAAAATTCTAGCCAGCATGAAGAATAAAAAGTACACATTTTCTTTGTTTAGAACCAAGATGGCCGCCATTGCTGGGCGACGTGACCTCAGACTATTGAATCCAATTGTAATGTTTCGTAAATTTGGCACATGTTTTCTTAGATTTTAATTTCAAGTGACCGAATGCATCTCATTAAATTCTCTCTAGCAGAGCATAAACTTTAAAGGTAACGCACACACCACAACATCAATAAGTGCTATGTTTACCCACTTGACATTGCATACGCATGGTGCTCCTAAGTTTCTTGTGTCGATATTATAAATGTAAAAGATGCTGCTTGAAGCTTGAAGAAATAAATAACAATGTGAAATTGAATGTAAGCTTCAATTTAATAAACGAAAACAGATATTGTGGACGTTTCGGGTTTCCCAGGATTTATATATAATAACAAAAACCATGAAATAAAAGTCCTCAACTTATTTATAAAAGGAGCAATTCATAAAATAATTAAAGTGTCATTTTGTTCAACTTTGACGCTATTGTTTTAAGCATTCGCTATCTTGAGGAAGTGAAAGTGAATTATATATATATATATATATATATATATATATATATATATATATATATATATATATATATATATATATATAAGGGGCACACTCAGTATTGTTAAGACTGTGAGTTCCATAAAGTCTGATGTAGAGTGTAATCTATGAAGCATTATGAAGCTTATTAAACGAGATGAAACCTTAAGAATTATTTTATATAAATATTAATATTTATATTAGTTTCTTATTCAATTTATTATTATCAATCTTTGTGGGAGGGGATGTTGGGGAGGGGGTGTTGGGGAGGGGAGGGGGCGTAACGGTGATATAATTAATCAACTTTGACATGTCTATCACAGTCAGAAAGCTATCTAGACTTGCAAGGTTTTCTCTGCCATATTGTAGGCTTCTCCAACTTGGGAGAAAATAACGAATTAATTCGAATAGTCTATTTCTTTTCTGGAAAAATAGTCGTACCACAGATATCTACTGTTTGCTTATAGTCGGGTAGACCGTACTTCTGACATTCAGTTGTTTACTGTGAAGTGATAGGGTTTGATTATTCTTAATCCACCATCCGAGTGAAACTGATCAAAATACCTTATATACCTTTGCTATAAAATGACAAAAAGTAAGCAAAAAAGTGATCTTTTTCTTGGAATTCAGGTTGTTCCCTGTTTTGTTCATCAGAATTCTTTGGAGATTAATTTTTTTTCTTGACGAGTGCTTTGAGCAAAGTTCCTTATGCGATTGCAACTCTATTGACAAATGGATTTTTTTTTTTACAAATTTTGATGACAATAGGATACTTAAAATATTCGTAATATAGACGATGTTCGGAGAGTGAACGTAACCTCACCAGTGAGCTGAATGGGTAGCTACTCTGGTTTTATGCTAGCAAGGGAAGACACTGGGTAGTTGCAACAGCTAAACATCCAGGGCTTGATTCCTTACATCAGCTTGGACTGGTGGCTTCGTCTAATTGCACTTGGTTGGAAACCTTCGGAAGCTGTATACCTTCTAGTAAAACACGACATTGTGATTCGTTTGGGCAATGGTTTCAATACGAAACTCAAGTGTGGGTCGGCTTTTGCCGAATGCATAACGCGTAATAATTATTTTGCAGAATTAAACAATAAAAGAATGCTGCTACTAAAAATGCAGCCATTTTACATTTATCAAATGTTTTAACCATTCTTATCATACTTTCATATAAGTTTTAGATATCTTTATATCGTCGATAGCTGTTTCTTTCGTTAAAGACAATCTTCCAGTTGAAATCTCTTTGATTAAAACAAATATTCGAGTTCAGTATAGATAACTTCTTTTTGGAGGAAAGAAAAATCAGACATTAGCATATTACATGCAGTGAATAGAGATAATCCATTCGTCCAGATTACATGTGTAGGGCCTACCTGCGTCAGACATGTCGAGACAGAAACTCACGAATAGTTCGAAAACAATAAACCACGGTAGTTCGAATGTAATCAATGAAGTTAGGGTGTTTGAAATCGTGAACTCGGTTCGTGAGCGAGTTATCGAGTCTCGTGACAAACGATCATTAAAATGACCATAATGAACATTGGCAGGTCCCACAAGAATTAAGCTCACTTGTTCGAGATAATTTAACTCTCCGTTCCAAGGAGAATTAGCTTAGCTATTAGCCTCCCTAATGGGACAAGTCGTTTAAGCTCGTTGGTCAGTAGGAATGGAATAGGCTTTGTAACTTTATGAGGCAATTAAGTACTTCTTGTTGCTGGAATTTGTAGAGAAAAACGTTAAAACCTTTTGGGGAAAAAACTATTTATGATCTTGAAATGATGAGAAGAAGAGGATGAAGAAGAAGAAGAAGAAAAAGAAGAAGAAGGAGGAGAAGGAGGAGGAGGAGGAGGAGGAGGAGGAGGAACAGGAAAAAGAGAGAGAGAGAGAGAGAGAGAGAGAGAGAGAGAGAGAGAGAGAGAGAGAAGAAAGAAAGAAAGAAAGAAAGAAAAAAAAAAGAAGAAGAAGAAGAAGAAGAAGAAGAAGAAGAAGAAGAAGAAGAACAACAACAACAACAACAAGGACAAGGACAAGAACAGGAACAAGAGGAAATAGGAAGTAGTAGCAACTTTGTTTTCACTATTGCAAACCAATGGAATGCTATCAATGCTATTTATTTGATGCTTGACTGTCAGTATTTTTTAAAATAATTTTTTTAATTCAACAACTTTTCAAAATTACTCATAATTGAATGTCTTTTGTATCAGATATCATAAAATGACCTTTTAGCATATATACATACTTCCTGATTTTGTTTTTATAATATATATATATATAAATACATATAATAAAAACAAAAACCATGAATAATAGTGCTCAATTTTATGATAAAATGAACTAATTATAAAATATTTCAAGTATAATTATGATCAGCTTCTACAATGTTGTTTTGAGCATTCGCTCTCAACAGGAAGTGAAATATGATGTACAATCACTTCCTGATAAGAGTGATGCTAGAAACGAAACAATATTGTAGAAGTTGATCTTAATTATACTTGAAATATTATATATATATATATATATATATATATATATATATATATATATATATATATATATATATATATATATATACAGTTCGCGTCAAAAGAAAATGAGAATCTCTAATATCTATTTTTTTAAAAATTATTTCTTCTAAACGCAATGCTATTTTTTAAGACTGTGTTTTGGACTTCTCGATTATATAGATTTCAGGAATAAATTTGATATCATTTTGAAGTCTCAAGATGGCGCCGTTTCCATGGAGACCGTTTTGCAATGCCGTCACCCATATTGCTGTAAAATTGGTCTTGAATTAATGACTCGTGGTGTCTCAGAAGATTACAGTTAAAGCTTTCGTTACAGGAACTGATTCAGCCCTTTATATTTTATGTGGTCCTTTGGGTTTTCAAATTGTCGTTTAGAGAACTTACAGTCCGGTATTCAGTGCAATAGCTAAAGACGTAGCACGTTTCTTTTGTTTAGAATTTGCTTAGAAATCACGTGCGTACTTTGTTTTAGGCCATTGATTTACTTTATAAAGTTATATTTTTCTACGCCATATCCCTAAATAGTAACGCGTAATGATATCATTTCTACAAAAATAATTTGTGACGTCAGATTATCAAACGTTAAATTTCACTAAAATTAGAATTTTGAAAAAAGAAATATCATTTACATATTTTTGAAAATGTCTTTTACTCAGAGATGACGAAATTGGAATCGATTGAGGAGTAGAATAAAAGATTTCTCACACTCTTGCATTTTGGAATTTGAACTTTGACCCCAATGAGTACTCGCAAGCTCATGCAGGGGCTGGGAACACGTCCGAAATTCCAAAAAGCAAGATTGTAAGAATCGTATAGTATACTGTTGTGTTCAGATCGTTATTTGGTCTATTGTCATTTCACTTCCTCAGAAGAATGACGTTTAAAGATGAGACTTCACTTACAACTGTGACTTGAGATTATATGGTTTGGGCTCTACCAAAGCGGAAGACGTGGTGAAATATACTAATGTGCCAATGTTACATTGAGGTCTCGTCAGTAGAAATAACATTGCTCAAGTCTGCGTTTTGTTGGTCCAAAAAAACCACGCGCCGTTTTATATTTTTGTCTAATGGTCGACTCAAGTTTGGGAATTCCCGATCAGTGTTCCTCCGTTTGCTTAACGTGTCTATCTTGAAAAAAATATTGTTCTTGAACGCATTTTAATGCTTTCCCTTTAAAATGGTATAAAATCATAGTATTTCTTGCAACACAGTGGGCATCGGTTGGCGAGAGAAGCTAGCCGCTTCTAATTGGTGAGTATTACAATTTTTGGACACTAACTTTATTTTAGGATTCCCTCAACATTACCTTTATTTACATTAATGCAGCTAAAAGGGAAATATTTGGCCTTTTAGACAATATTATTAGGTTATCAAACCTACAATATGTGCACGTCGCATTTGCTGTTTAGGGTTGTTTGGTTTTATTTTTCAATTTTTACAATTTGTTTAATTTCCCGTTTAATACAGTGTTTTGTGACTTAATGTGAACCTTCAAACGTGAAATAGCTCTATTTCATTTCAATCGCAGTTTATTTACACAGTACTTTCGACTCTTGATCCGATGGCAAAGATTTGACATCATTGGGTCTATATCGATGTAAATCGTGGGGTCAATGCAATAATTTTATTCAGTTACAATCAAGATTTTTCCAAGTCATTAGTCGATTGTTCCTCACATCGTAACATTTTACATCATCCCATATCACATAATATCATATCAAACCATCTAACACAGGATCATGACAGTTCATAGCCAATCATGCTAATGTTAAAATACTATATCATATCAATTTGTGTCCTATTGAGCTTTGAGCTTTTTTATATTGAGCAATATTCACTAAACGTGCTCAAAGCGCCTTGCAAAGGTCCCTGACCAACATATAGAACGAGACACGAGCCTGTTAGGCGATGTTACAATTTTTTCCGACAAAGGCAACGCTGTTAAAGGCCAGGTACTAATTTTACACCTGAGTACGATGAGAGAATGTGAGTAAAGAGTCTTTTCCAAGGACACAACTATGCGCCGAGCGAAGCTCGAACCCAGGACCTTCCAATCCTAAAGCGAGTGTTATACCACAAGACCACATAGCAACACTAGACCACTCCTATCACAATAATAAACATAATCAGAGTTAATCAAACACAGTATACTATATCTCACTCTCTCTCTCTCTCTCTCTCTCTCTCTCTCTCTCTCTCTCTCTCTCTCTCTCTCTCTCTCTCTCTCTCTCTCTCTCTCTCTCTCTCTCTCTCTCTTCTCACTCAAACAACAAAGTTAGGTGTCTGTAAAAAGTTAAATGATATGATAAGTAAAATGGCCTCATATTGCCCTGATTAACATAATTGTGACACCTAATATATAGATGATCATAATATTATATTCAGATATTAACAGCATTATATGGTTAACTTATAAAAATCAATATTG
>NC_088360.1:38037938-38052938 GCF_034508935.2 Berghia stephanieae
ACAACTAGGTAACCAAGGCATACGTGTGCACTTCTAAATTGGTTATTTTTCTCAGCATTAGGTGCTTAAATTGCACTATTTTTATTACCTCGCGCGATATCTATATCACTAAGCTGATAATATTTCGATTTTAGTATTGTTTAAAATTGATAAAACAAAATAAAATACCCTTTATTCATCCCATAGGAGAAATTTGTCTCTTGGGTTTATTACAAGGGAAGACTGGAATAACCCAGGCGTCAGTCGCAATGCAGCGCCGTAAATTGAGCTAGGGCGAGGTCACTCGCTCAAGGCCACACAGCGCAGATGTGGGTTATCGAACTCGGTACCTTTCCGGTACGAAGCAAATGCCGTACCATTGATCCACATTAAAGATTTCTATCTTTGTTTTCAACATAGTTAATAAGTACCCAATTAGACGCGACAATAAGTGCGTCCATTGGTTGGTTAAGACAATTATATTATTATTATTAATGTTTTTCATAGAGTGCTGGCATTTAGGAATCCAAACAATGACACTGTTAAGAGGAAAATTGTAATTCTCCAGAGAGGACAAACATCGCATGCATTGAATTCGCCAATACGATTTAAAACGATAAATGAAAATCCTTTCAGCTTTAATAAATCATGTTTGCACACACATTAAGGCTCCCAGGAAGATGTAAAAGCCATCATTCATGGGATTCTAAGGCCATTTCGTCACTCGCAGAAAACCGTGCTCGGAATATTTGCAGAGAGAATGAAAAATAATAAAATTTAATTTGGCACAAATTGATTTGAGCTTACTCAGTGAACATGAATGCAATAAAAATCCAGACTGGTTAATTATTTGACTTAATCTTTTTGTTGGTATATGTTGACTATTATTCTTACCTATCAACATATTGAGTGAATGTGTTTGATACCTGATTCTGTCCCTTGATAAGTGACAAAAAAGGAAAAACAAATTCATGACTGGCATCACAATGCTGCGGGTTATTGTCTTCTTGTGCCATAGCGACTTAAGTGCCTGCCCTCACCCAAAACAATCAGCCCCACATATCCTGAACATCACTCACAATTTTAGCATAGGCGATTGAAAAAAAAAATCCATGGCATTGTCAGATGTTGCATTGCAAATCTCCATTAGTGTGTCTTGAAAGTGTGATAAATACCCACAGACTGTAGAGCCGATTGTTTAGAGTTACAGACAACTACTTCAGATGGCTATGAATTGTGCCATTCGTGAGTTTTGTTAACTCGTAGAAATATTTGAGTCTTAGACCATCTATATGATATTATTGTTATAAAAAAGAAACACACATTAGTTTCATCATTTAAAGGGCATATCTAAAAACGAATCCAAGAAAGG
Organism: Berghia stephanieae; assembly: GCF_034508935.2. Lineage (NCBI taxonomy): Eukaryota > Metazoa > Mollusca > Gastropoda > Nudibranchia > Aeolidiidae > Berghia > Berghia stephanieae. The sequence continues at coordinate 38,039,290 of NC_088360.1, forward strand.
TTGTAAAACAGGTTGATTGATATTCCAAATGACAACGGCATCAACGGATATTAAGAAAGCACAGAAGGATTTCCTTAATGGGTTAAAAATCTTGATGGATGATGGCATCACATAGAAATGAAAATAATTAACACTCCTGGCCGAGAGAGGATGTAACATCATAATATTGCAAGAATAAAGTGTTCGATACAGTCATCTTTTCACGACCTTGACGCTGATCTGGGCCCGTTTTCATGAACGATGACTAGATTTAGTTATTTACTAGTCTAGCAAATGACTTGCTGGTTTTAAGCATAAACGAAGCAAGTGACTGAAAAGAATCGGATTTCATGAATGTTTTCTAGTCTCGGACTAGCTTGTCTCTAGTCTAGAAGTGGGCGTTGTAATCAAAGATTTGGAAAAGTCAGATGCCCTTTGACTCAACACCCAGATGGAACAGGCCACTTGTATTATCAGTGCTACTTTATGATTGTGAAGCTTGGACGATGAATGCGGAACTGGAGAGACGAGTCAATGTTTGAGAGCAAGAGTTACCGGAAAATCCTATGTGTATCACAGCTAGAACACAGAACTAACAAGGATGTTCTTGAAGATGTGGTAAAGCTGTCGGAATGACAGGAACCATTAAAAGAAGGAAATATTCATGGTTAAAGCATCTAGTCAGCCATGACAGCGTGTGCGTAACAGTTATGCAAGGCACGATGGAAGGTCAGCGGAGAAGAATGAAGACAAAGGAAAATATGGCTGGATGACGTCAAGGAATGGACAGGATTAACGTTGTACGATAGAGAAGGCCCATAACAGATATGTGTGGCACCGGCTTGTAAAGGATGCATCCTGCAAGCCCCCCCCCCCCCCCCTTTCCGACGACCATCCAGCCATGGAAATGAATGTGTGAACTCAAACACCGCCTTGTAAGAGATAACTGAAGAAATATTTTTAATGATCAGACGTCACGAGTTCGAACTAGTTATCTAGTCGTGTTTGAGTAAAGTACTCTACTGACTATGGGGGAAATCCATACTAGTGACATAACAAAGGTCTATGCTTATTCATTTATAAGTTTTTTCCGTAATATGCCCGTTGGTTAGCTTCAACTTTAAAAGCTTAAAGGTCGTAAGTAAGATTTCTCTTTAGCAGCAACGGATTATGCTAGTGACATTATGAAGAACGTTACCATTATGCCTAGAGCTTTTCCAATAAAATTAAAGTGGGATAGTATAAGAGCTTAATTCTGTTTGTTACTTGAAGGGATGACAAATTCATGTTCTACGGGCCCACTTAATCTTGCCATGAATTGGTTTGAAGAATAAAAGGCTTTTCTAATATGTTTGATATAATCTTTTAAAACGTTTTAAACAACAAATAAAATTGAAACTGTTGGAAAACGTACGAGCAATAAAAAAGGCAAATAAATATTTTTCCGTTTCCCGTCACAGTATAGTGTATCAATAATTATGGGAATCCTTATACCTTAATGATAATATAAACATTCTTGCAATCTGAGAGCATTAGAATTTCAATAACATCAATTTTGATCCAAATATCTTTGAAGCTGCTTTATATTTTACGTATTCTTCATTTATGACTATGAGCTACATCAAAGTTTGGAAGATCTAAAAGCGAAGTCCCAGGTTTGAGAATATTTGGCAATGAGGGTTGTTTTAATATTTAATATTTAATATTCTAAGAATATTTGAAAGACGAGATTTTTTGTTTAAAAGCGTGATTTTTCAGATCCTGGTAGTATTGGCGTGTTATCATGAATTATAAACGATCCAGGACGTAATATCTTGTTATGTGAGAGTATATTGCCTTCCCACCAATACTTCCTCTACTCCCATGTCAATCAAGCATTGGGGTACCTTATTCTAAATTCCATCTTTTAGCAGCAGCACCCCATACTCAAACCATAATCCCATAACTGTTTAATCACTTGGAAAGACTGGCCTATTTGGGTGGACAATGCGAAGCCGCCATTGTTACCAACACTTCTTGGATTACGTTTAACATCTAGCTTGTCAGTGATTTTGCTCTTAAAATAATAATACGAGCGCAGTATTTTGTGACTTAGGGTCAAAACAAGAAGGAACCCGAACATCACATTGCGCTGGAAGGATTAACAAATCATCCAAACGTAGCGATAGGTAAGCAACTCTAAGATGTCTGCAAGAATGTGCAAACTAATAGGAACGCAACAACGGTTGCCTGACTAAGGACTAATCTCTACTCTTGGAGATCAGCAACTTCTTCAATTCATATATACTGGTGGAAACTAGTTGACGATGTATCAGCGATTAGAAACAAGTATAACAATCACGGCGTATTTCACGGAAAATACCCCCATCAAAACCTAGAGTATTTCAGGGATTAATATTATTATTTTTAATACAGTCAGACTTTGGTGGAGAAAATGCATTCACTGATTGGAGATTGCCTTGGGATATGATAATATATGACGAAAAAGTTCTAAGAATTTTACACATCGACAAAGAAATAATTAAAAATAACTCTTTTATGTAAAAAATGATTCTAAAAAGAAAGAACCAAAAAAAAAACTAAAAGTAAAACATAATAAAAAGAAAGATAAAGAGAAAAAAAATCAAGTAATAATTCCAAGGTCCCCCCTCCTCCCCCAACCCACTCCTCCTTTCATAAACATCGAACCAAGGAAACAAAAACGTATCGTAATAATCTCAATAATGAGGATCTTCACTATAAGCATGACGTAATACAAAAAATGAAAAGAGAAAATAAAAGAAATAACTAAAGGAAAATGGCTCAGGGATAGCAAAGCGAAAAAAAAGAAACATGAATACTCGGTAGAGCTAGAGCTAAAGGCCGCGCACGACATTTTATGGTTAATGTCAAACAAACATGGGATTTTGTGTGAGCCTCCAACTAGTCACGTCATTAGCTTTAATTACGAACCTCACGCTGATGTAAAGGATTAACAGGATATGTGTTGACAAATCAGTCGTATGTTACACATCAGCCGGAGCCATAGATTTCTGTAGGTACGAAATTGTTGAGAGTTGTTCAAAAATATTTTTAATATAGAGTTTAAATGTCACGAGACAAAAAGTCATGATATTAGGTCTTTTAAACCAACAGTGTGAAAACATCAATAATTGAATGTTTCTACCTTTACTTCCCTGCAAACTTGAGCTTTTATATAGCGTAATTCCTATTTAATGTGCCCAAAACGAATCTATTGCAAACAACATTAATTAACATGTTTTGACAGAGTGCCAGGTACTCATTTGATACCTAAGAACGGTAAGAGAATATGAGTTGGGAGCCTTTTGCGAGGACTTAGCAACACATCGGTATATGTAATATTTCGTTCCGTTTCATATTTCAACATATTTTGCCATGATGAATCAAATCACGTGATATTGACTGTCGACTGATAGACTACAAGGATGTCCATGGTTGACTGTCAATACTATATTTAGGCCAATGAAAGTTTCATTGAAACTCTAACAAACAAAACAGAAAGTGTGTTCTGATGAATCACATTGTTTCAGTCATTTCAATGCCAGCAGAATAACTTTTGTCTCCACATTTTCTATTTTGTTATTGTCCTTTGACGCAAATCCTTCGATTTTGAGTCTACGTTCACTCGCACCTCGCGAGCCAAATAGATTCAGTAGTTTTTTTAGTTTTTCTCACAAAAATGTGTACTTTCGAAAATCTGCACTTATCTTACATTTTTAAAAGCCAGTGTCAATAGCAACATGACATTGTTTGCCCATGTCATTCGTAACCGACGTATTTTCCTTCCGAATCAAAGCTCTCTCAATCTAAAAATAGCTGCTATCTTGTCGACGCTATGATGTATCCTAGTTACTAGTCTCAGACTAAGCTTGAAGTCCGGCATCAGCAAATGACTAAAACTTGGCCAAACTTAGTCCGAAGGTGCCGTGATTTTAGTCTGGGACTTGCTTGGCCAGCTCACATGAAATCCGATTTTTTTCAAGTCCTTGACTAAAGTCAGAACTAAGCGCTAGTCCGCGTTCATGAAAACGGGCCCAGGTCTGATTATGATTATTATACTCTAAGGCTAAAAGAGCATCATCAAAGAAAACTAAATCAAAGTCATATCGGCTGTTAACGCTAGAGTCGATTCAAGTCCTGTTTATAAAGGATGAATCAATTTTGAATGAGAGAGGAGAAGTAGATGACACACTGACGACATGAAATCGAACTCTTGTATTTTCTAGTTATGGACGAGTTGGGAACTGAGAACATAGTTAATATTGAAATAAGTAACTCCTCTGAATATGCCACTCATAGATTTAATATTATTTAATATTAACTATGCTGTTTCAAAATCGATGAAATTTTGAATAAAGTTTGTTTATAACAACTCTTTGATATAACATACCTAACGCCATTCGTTTTGTTTTTAAATTAAATTACAGGCCTGAAAATTTGATGACACCTTTCATGACGACAGTGTATTGCCTAAGCTACCCCGTGCGTCATCTTGAAAACTCAGGTCTTGATGTATGAAGATTCCCTCCTCCCCTTTGTATGCTTTCTCAGAGAAATATATTGGAACAATGGCCTCCAAAACATATAGTTTCTCGGGAGTTCGTGTTTTTATTTCATTGTTTGAATGACTAAAGTTTATTAGAAATGGAGATAATACCAAGAATAATAAAATATGAACCTACTTGCTTGCACGCACAAACACACACACACACACACACACACACACATACATATAATATTAATATCATATACTTACTTACACTCGCCAAATAAAATGTCTCTTAACGTGAGCTTTCAAACAGCGTAATATCCACTAAATGTGCTCAAAGCGCTTTGCAAAGGCTCCCTGACCAACAGCAACACGTAACACGTAGAACGAAACATGACGTCTGTAAAGCGATATTACAACTTTTCCGACAGAGACAACGCCTTTTAACGGCCAGGTACTCATCTTACATCTAGGTACAACGAGATAATTTGAGTAAGAGCATTTACCGAGGACTCAACTTTGTACCGAGCAAGGCTCTAACCCAGGACCTTCCGATCCGAAAGCGAGTATCATAGCACTAGACCACATAGCCGCACTACATAACTTGTGCATTTTCTAGTTCTGTTAAATACTTCCAATCACAGCATTAACCCTCTTCTTACCAATTATAGAAAAATCGTAACGTCTGTTACGATTATCAATTACATTTCCTCTGTACAAAATTGTATGAAACTAATTTGTCATAGTTAAATGAACACATTCTGATGAACAAAATTGTGTATAGGTAGGTATAGCATGTATTTGTTTACGTTTGAGTTAGAGTTTTAAAAAGTCAATTTTTATGTTGGTAGGGATTGGCCTTTCTGGGAAAATCCGGAAAATCTTGAGTTAGGAGAGAGTTATAGAAAATCGCATTAATCAGTTGTTTCAAATCGAATTCATCGAGGTGGTAACTCTGCATAGAGATTATCATAAAATCATCATTATAGCCACAGTTTTATCGTGGAAATGTGAAATTCTCTCCATGTTTGTACTCTGATCACAAGATTAACTTTGACAATTAGCTTTGTTGCGCCTTTAATGATCCGGCTCATCGTGTTGGACCTCAAGTTGGAAAATCAATAGTTGGCGAGGATTATTTCAATTCGTGACATCCAAACTTGACCCGCCATATCTTACCCTTTAATGATAAATTGAGCTTTTATATAGTGCAATATCCACTAAACGTGCTCAGAGCGCTTTACAAAGGGCCCCTGGCCAACAGCAACACTTAACATGTAGGAACGAGACATGACGCTTGTTAGGCGATATTACATTTTTTTTCGGACAGAGACAACTCTATTAACGGCAAGGTACTCATTTTACACCTGAGAGAGAAATTGAGTAAAGAGTCTTTTCCAAGGACTCAACTATGCGCCGAGAGAGGCTCAAACCCAGGACCTTCCGATCCGAAAGTGAATGTCATACCACAAGATAGTGGGGGAGTTTTGTGAATGAGGCTTCATTGTCAAGTATTTCTTACCGTTGCCAGTGTTAAAACGCCTTTTTTACATTTTGGTTGATAGTATTAATCAAATCATGGGCGAACGGCTAATATGAACATATCCTTTAATTTCCATTTAAAAGAAAGTAGGCCAGTAGAAAAATGAAAGCAGCCATCAAACAATGCAAACATTTCATTGCATTGGATAATGTGACAGACAATATTCATTATCTCTTTAGTTAAAAAAAAGGAGTCTTATATTTTTTAAATTGTGGATCAATAAAGATGTCATAACGATCAAAAGAACGTAAAATTAATAGTCTTCAACGTTACATTATTGCTCTAAAATGGTGCTTTATCAATTAACACATGGTTCAAAAAGGAAAACAATATTGGAAAGAAAGTCTGTCTTGTTGTCACAGGGTTAATTGTTAATGACTGTTTTTCTACAAAAAGCCATCAATGTATCTAAGCATGATATACACATTTCAATAATATTATGTGACATCCAATTAACCAATTTACCGGCGAAATTCGATTACCTTTAACTGATCAGCCATATTCTATCGTTTTCACAAATAATAGTGGTGAGAGATATGCGACAGGGCCTATAGATAGTATGCAGATGACGTCACTCAGGCTTTTGTTATTGTTTTTGCCATCCGCGTTTGTGAGTTGTTCTCACTAAACTGTATTAACCAGACTATAAAAGTTCATGGTTACACAGAGTTTGTGTGTTGGTCCGTTATACTTCCGGATGGCAATGTTGTGAACTCCTTGGCCAAGCGCATTCTATCTATACATTGTCAGCTCTCCTTTGCCGTTCACTGATAAAATGCCTATTTACAGTTGGCTAATAGTGACCGACCGCTTCAATCTGGTATAGGGAATGAGATTAGCGGAAGAGTAGCGTCCCTTGATTGGACGTCACCCATAGTCTGTGACGTCACCGGCGGAAAAGTTATTAGAGAGAGAACGTCATGCTGGTTGTGCGCATGCGTCTCTCGTCCCGGACGAGAGACGCATGCGCACAACCAACATGACGTTCTCTCTCTAATAACTTTTCCGCCGGTGACGTCACTGACTATAGGTGACGTCCAATCAAGGGACGCTACTCTTCCGCTAATCTCATTCCCTCTAGATAGTATGCAGATGACGTCACTCAGGCCTTTATTGTTGTTTTTGCCATCCGCGTTTGTGAGTTGTTCTCACTTAACTGTATTAACCAGACTATAAAAGTTCATGGTTACACAGAGTGTGTGTGTTGGTCCATTATACTTCCGGATGGCAATGTTGTGAACTCCTTGGCCAAGCGCATTCTATCTATAGACTGAACAAGGGAAAAAAAATAGAATTTGAGGAAACTAAACACCTTATCCTCGACGATGCCATGCGTTTAGTTTGGGTTTTTTAACTCACAACATCCGCCAGCCCGATATAATGTACCAAAACATAAAACTATGTGTAACCTTAAAAGTGTATAGTCTGATTAATACAATTTAGTCAGAACTACTCATAAAAATGGCTGGCTAAAAAACAAAAACAAAGAGCTGAGTGACGTCATTTTCGTTCCGTCTATAAAAGTAGTCAATTTAACTCTGAATAGGTGTGTATTGAGGAGTGCTGTTATATTTTTAGAAGCTTGTTTTTTTCTTTTATATTTTCTGCTTTACCTGACACTGTTTCAAACACACTTTTTCAGATCTGTGTCTTACGCAAGTAACCGTTCCCCAAGTTTTCACTTATTCATTTAAAGTCATTTTGTGTGAAATTTGTATGTCTTCGCGAAGTCCCAGGTTTGAGAGTTTTTGCCAAGATGAGGGTCATTGAACTCGATCGATATTTGAAGGACAGATTTCCAGCCAAATTTTCAAATACGTGTTTTTCCAGAGTACGACAGTTATCTGGTAAACGGGGCTTAAAAATTCGAATGGAATTCTATAATTTAGTGCAATGCCCACGTTGCTGCGTGAAACCCAAAGAAATGAATTATAATCATAAAACGGAATATAAGATTAATTTAATAGCGCCTTGCTCCCACCTCTCATTCTTTTAGAGTTCTATTCATCGTGTTTTGTTGACAAGGGGAAACCTGGAACGCCAGCATCATAAGTCTTTGTAAATTGAATTGGAGATTCTTGATTCTTACATAATTTACTACACGAAGTATATTTTGAGAATCTGGTCAACCTCGATCACACATAACACCTTTTTTTTTTTTTGAGACGACGAATCACAAACTAAAATCGGTTAAGTCCAAGAGTACATTATGTTACTTTAAAAATAGACACAGCCTTCAACTAACCAGAATCGGTAGGCCAGTCTGTCGTGTTGCCCTGAGATGAATATTACATGGGGCAAGAAGGAACATAAACATTTATGAGTGAGTATGAAATTGTGCCAGACAAAGCAGAAAAAAAAATATTTTTAAATCATCCCAAAAAAAACTAAATCAGCCTGTCTCGACTGGCCGATCGATCAATCGATTTAATGACCCTTAACTTGTCAAACCTTATTATTCCAGGCAGACAGACAAATAGATAGATAGATAGATAGATAGATAGATAGATAGATAGATAGATAGATAGATAGGTATATAGGTATATAGATAGAAAGATAGAAAGATAGATAGATAGATAGAAAGATAGAAAGATAGATAGATAGATAGATAGATAGATAGATAGATAGATAGATAGATAGATAGATAGATAGATAGATAGATAGATATTTAGCAGGAGAATAATTAATGTGTTAGTGTTACCATATATTTCTGACCTTGTAACCCATACCATCCCTAGCATCAGGGTCTCCAATCCTCACTCTATTCAGACCATAGTAGGAATGGCGATTCTTAATTTCAGTTTACCCCTACCACGTACGCTACAACCTACTCTATGTTATAAGTGAAGAAAGGGCAATGCCATTTTCAGCCGGAAGCAAAATTTCAACGGTGCTTTTCCCCAGTGTTGCAAGTCTTGCCAATAGCGATGTTATTCTAAGAATTTTTGTTCGTGGTCTCGGGGCCCAGTTAAGCCTAAAACAAGTAATAGAGTGACTATGGCATTTGACTTTGGTTTAATAAGCGCATAGAGTATGACCTAGTCATGGTTTTGCGCTATTCAAGCGCTATATAGATAGAATGCGCTTGGCCAAGGAGTTCACAACATTGCCATCCGGAAGTATAACGGACCAACACACAAACTCTGTGTAACCATGAACTTTTATAGTCTGGTTAATACTGTTTAGTGAGAACAACTCACAAACGCGGATGGCAAAAACAATAACAAAGGCCTGAGTGACGTCATCTTCGAACTATCTATACTATTATTTATGATTAATACTGTGCGACGTTGTCTTTTAGTATGGCATTCTACTACGAACCGCTAGGTCCCTTGGTTGATTCCCCCTGTGAGCAGCGCAAAGTTGAGTCCATAGAAAAGGAGCGTCACATTCTCTCCCTCACTCAGATGTAGAATCAGTACCTAGCTAGTAATATCTATGTGGAATGTGGTCTAGTGGTTTGATACGCGCCTCCAGACTGGAAAGTCCAGGCTTCGAGTCCTGCTCTGTTTGGCGTATGGTTGAGTCCTTGAAAAAGGGTCTTTACTCGCACTCTTTCTACACCCCCCCCCTCCCCCACTTGTAAAATGAGTATCTGCCCAGTAACAGCATTGTCTCTGTCGAAAAGAAATTGTAATAATTCCTAATCAAGCTAGGCTGTTGGTCAGAGACCCCTTGCAAACGCTTTGAGCACGTTTAGTGGCTATTGCCCTATATAAATGCTCAAGTTGTTTTAAAAGGTTATTATTATTATTACTATTATTATTATAATCATCATCATCATCATCATCATCATCATCATCATCATCATCATATATTATTATATATTATTATTATTATTATTATTATTATTATTATTATATTATTCATTATTATTATTATTATTATTATTATTATTATTATTATTATTATTATTATTATTATTATCATTATTATTATTTTTAGATTAACAAATATAGTCATCCATTCCCGGAGAGAAGCTATGTCTACTGAAATTGTACCTGGAATTTGTAATGGATCAATTCAGCAAAAATAGGGTAAAATGCATCGGAAATATATCTAAATTCTTCTAAATACTCTCGATTGTCTATAGTCCGAAGACATGCTTTATTTAAAATAGAGGTTTTGCTCATTTAATAAGCCAAATTATGTTGGAATGATGTTAAACAGAGCAGACATATTTTATAGTTTGGACGTTAAGTAAAAAAAAAAAGATAAATATAACAATAAAATAAAAATTCCTTTAGTCATTCCATATGGGAAATTTGTCTCTCTTCCAATGGAAGACTGAAATAACCCAGGCGCCAACGCAGTGCTGCGCCACAAATTGAGCTAGGGTGAGGTGACTTGCTCAAGGCCACATATCGCAGCGGGAATTCGAACTCAGTACATTTTGGGTACAACGACACAAAGACCGCCGAGCCACGCTGCTCATTTGCATTTAATGATCTGCGTGTGCTTTGCCATGTTTGGAAAAAGACACATTGCGTTGACTTGAAAAAAAAATCACAGCTTAATATAATGATAGGGGAGTACTGTCTTGACAGATCAGTTGGCAGAGCACTCGCCTCACACACAAAGTGACCGGTTTCGATCCTTGGTGCAGCCGAAATTGTTGTTTTGTTGGGGTTTTTTTTTGTCGCCCCAAACAGTGACTAGGTAGTTGGGTCTGTTAGAACTAGCGGAATATAGCGCCCTGTCTATACCCCGGCTCCAATGGCTCTGAATGACAATTTTTTTATTGCGTTAGAGAGCTATGTAATCTTACACAAAATGAAAGGATTGTCGCAAACGTCAACCACGAAATCCCAAAATGTCCCCCCTGGGAGATTATAGGGACCTCCAAAATCATGTTTTCTCCCTTCTCTTTCTTATGGGCCCTTTCAATTACCTAACCTATCCCAACCATCACCCCCATCCCCGCCATCCCAGCCTCATCTATTTTATTCTCGGCCAATGTCCCCTTTTCCCTCTTTTGTTTCCCGCCTTATCTTCATCGTGACTTAATATATATATATATATATATGGTGGCGTTTTTATGCACCTCCGTTGGAGGTGTACAAAAACGCACCGTTTTTATGCACCTCCGTTGGCGGTGATGGTAAATTAATGAAAATGTTGCTGCATACGTCCATGAGGTTTAAATAGTTTTAGATTTTAGTTTTGCACGCTGCTTAGTGATTGCCGATTTATGTTTATAAAATGATAATAAATTAAATAATGATAACAATTATTTAAAAAATCAAAGGTAAAAAGAAACATGGCACACACAGACTGATCTCAAATAAATAAATAGTTTTAGAAAATTAAAATCGAAGTTGTTGAAAAACATGATAAAAAGCTTTAGAAAAAAAAAAGAAAGAAAGAAAGAAAAAAAAATAAAGTAAATTTAAAAAAAAGAAAAAATATGTCTACAATGGGAATCGAACCCGGTGAGAGTCTAACAGCTTGTCCACTGCGCTACGAAGCCATCTGACTGTTCATCACATTTAATAAGGTCTTTCTAAAATAATAATAATAATAATAATAATGGTATAGATTTATAGTGCGCCAAACATCCCTTCATCAGGAGGGCTCTGGGCACATTATTTTACCTTCAATGCAACTTCTATTTTCTGATTTTATATTTCGATTTTTTAAATTATTTTATTTTTATATACATTTATTAACAAAAACATCCTACAGATGTCACAATATATCTTTCTCCATGTCCAAATACAGAAACACAATATCGCTGATGAATTTGGGTGAGATGCGCATGCGTGACGGAGGTGTATAAAAATGATCCGTTAAGATACACCGTCAACGGAGATGCATAAAAACACTACGTATATATATATATATATATATATATATATATATATATTATATATATATATATATATATATATATATATATCCTAGATATGAGTTATCTATGTTGTATAGTCCCAAGGTAGTAGACAATATTTCATAAACATTTAAATGATGATGATGATGATAATAATAATAATAATAATCATAATAATAATAATAATAATAATAATAATAATAATAATAATAATAATAATAATAATATTAATAATAATAATAATAATAATAATCATGCCTGCGTTGTTACTGAAACCACACTAAACCCCAATTATATGAACCAACCCCCCAAAACACGATACCTTTTCAAAAAGGCCAACTGGGCCGCACTACGAAAACGAATCGAGGGACTGTCATCAGAGATCACAGAACAGCACAAAAACGGTATGGATGTAAATGAAATGTGGAGCCATTTTCAGTCCTGCCTACTCAGTGCAATCAAGAAGTCAATTCCCCAAAAAGTACATAAAAATACAAGAACGCCGCCGTGGATGAACAGGAAAATACGAGCACTACTAAGACGCAAAGCAAAAGCATTCAAGCGGGTTAAACTGAGGGGAACCTGGGATACAAACAAATCGTTGCAGCGTCAAAGTAGGCGTGAAATAAGGCAAGCAGAATGGACGCACATTAACAATGTCATAGAAAAAGGACTTGAAACAAACAATACCAAGCCATTTTGGAACTACATAAAAAGCAAGAAAAACGATTCCATTGGTGTAGCCCCATTGAAAGAAAATGAAATCCTGTACATTAAGGGGAAGGATAAAGCAACGATCCTCTTGGATCAATTTAAATCTGTCTTTACCCCTCATGATCCACACGATACAACCACCCCACCGACATCACATAGGTGTGGCCAATCTCTTACTAATATAAACATAAACATCTCAGGAGTTGAAAAATTGCTGAAAAACGTCGATCCATCTAAGGCGTCAGGTCCAGATAACATCCCCAACACAGTACTAAAGGAGTGTGCTGAGAGTTTGGCCCCCTCATTATGCATAATTTTCCAAAAATCGGTCGACACCGGGATGCTCCCTAATGACTGGCTGAAGGCAAACATCGCACTTGTATTCAAAAAAGGCAACAAAAATAAAGCAGAGAACTACCGTCCAATCTCACTGACGTCTGTAATATCCAAACTATTAGAACATATAATCTGTAAGAACATGATGAACCACTTTGAGAACAATGACATCCTAACTGACCTGAACCACGGGTTTCGCAAAGGATATTCATGTGAAAGCCAACTACTAATAACTGTAAACGACCTGTTGAGACTCCAGAATGCCAACACTCAGGCAGACATCGGCATCCTCGACTTTTCCAAAGCATTTGATACTGTGCCCTACCAAAAACTCCTGCAGAAACTAGAAAATTACGGAATTCGTGGCTCTTTACACACATGGCTTTGAAATTTCCTCACAAAACGCTAGACGGCACGTCATCGGATGAATGTCCAGAGTACCACAGGGAACGTTGCTAGGACCCATACTATTTCTTTGTTTCATCAATGACCTACCTCTACGAGTAAAATCTCAGATTAGGTTATTCGCCGATGACTGTCTAATATACCGACCAATAAAATCTGCAAATGATCAAAAATTGCTACAAGAGGACTTGAATAGTCTCGAACAGTGGGCTAATGATTGGAGAATGAAATTTAACGCAAACAAATGCTACATCCTCAGCACAGCTAAAAAGTACAATGAGACTTACAAGTTAAACAACACCGTCCTGAAACAAGTCGACGATAACCCATAC
>NC_088360.1:38055438-38067938 GCF_034508935.2 Berghia stephanieae
TTGTGTGTTGTGGTCTCGGGTTGCACTTTGTCCAGGAAATAGGATTCTTCAGAGGAAAGTGGCAACGTCCCATACTAGGTAAGCAATAATAAACTATATTAACAATATTTACACCACGATAGTAGACAAGGCGGGAGGGGTGGGGGGGGGGGGGGGCACCACAATATATTTTTATAGATAAACAGAAAGGGAGTGCCATTTTGATTTGGAATTCCTTATTTTTATAATTTTGATTTGCTGTCACCAAATTTGGAAATAATTTCCCCTCGTTAATTTAGCTAACAAATAATTCTATATGGACAATGCCGGTCGTTGGATTTTGCCATCAGATTATTATATTATTTAGTATCTAGATGAACTTATGGTTTTGAAAATCCTCCCGTAATAACTGGTGAATGAGTATATTTTATGACTTCTTACTTTTTCGTTAACATGTTCTCGTTTTTCTTTAAGATCAGTCCACCATTACCAAAAGAAACAAAATCATGGTATAGTCTTGATAGTCTGTAAAGTATCATTGATGGTCGCAGGAATAGAGCTATTCTTTCTATCTTAGCACTCGCTGTTGATGAAGATGTTATTCATTATGGTGATGATGATGATGATGATGATGATGATGATGATGATGATGATGATGATGATGATGATGATGATGATGATGATGATGATGATGATGATGATATGATGATATGATGAAGATTCTAATGATTCTGATGATGGCGATAATGATTTTTTTCACTTTCTTCTTCTTCTTCTTCTTCTTCTTCTTCTTCTTCTTCGTCTTCTTCTTCTTCTTCTTCTTCTTCTTCTTCTTCTTCTTCTTCTTCTTCTTCTTCTTCTTCAATTTCATTTTTTCGAGCCCCCTCCTCTCCCAACTCCTTCTAGTCCTCCTTCTCTTCGTCGCCCTTCTCATTCTGTTATTACTTTTACAACTTCACTATTTATCATTGTCATTTTCGCCATACCTCATTATCTTTCTTTTTCATTATTATCATCATTTAATCTTTCTCCTCATCTTTATAATATCTTGATTTTTGAATTGGTATGTCAAATGTTGCCGTCATGATTTGCATTTTTCGTCATATCTTACAAAGCGTAAGGCCTGAGCACACATTCTAGTACACATAAATCACTATAATACTTTATATTTTCTCTAAAGTAAAGAAACAAGATCCCAGCTTATTAACACACATAATAATAATAAAACAAAGCTCTAAACGCTCATAAACATCAATGAATAAAAATGAATATTAATAACTATCAAAATACTCAAAAGGAACGTTTTCTGCTCAAAACTCTTCCTATTTGTTTTATCTGGTGCCTATTTATATACCTTAATTTATGATTGATTGATGGTTTATTGCTATATATTATGTTGGTTCATATAATGTGGATGAACTTTGTTTTAGCCTGGTATCGACATGCATTTATTTTCAGGTCTGAAAATCCCAATTTGTTATGGGCTTATTGTTGTAATGGAAATCTCAAAAAATGACGCAAAATATTGTCCATTACAACAGTGTTAAACTTGGCCCATAATTGAGTTCGAATGGCAGACCTTCATATATGTATACGTCGCCTGGTACCTATTTACTTACTTAACTTGTGATAGATGGTTACTTTTTTTGCTTGAAAAAGGAATTGTTTGTCTTACATATTATTGTGCCCACATAGTCAAGTTAGTGTTATTTATTTATTTACTTATGTATTTATTTATTTCATTTATATATTTATTTACCTATTTTATATTTTGTTTTCTTGGTTAATTGCTGATTTTACCTGTTTTGATTTGTTAATTGGAAATTGTTTTATATTTGCAATTGCCTAAAATAAACCTTTGAATTGAATTGAATTAAATTTTCTTCAGTTAATAATTTTTAAAATAAACAGTTAAAATGTATTAACTTTTTCACCTTAAGCCGAAGAAGGGTTTTAAACCCGAAACGTTCCATGAAATGTATTATGAGCTTTTTATAAAAAGTTGTTTATAATCATTCTTTAGATTACTTTTACAGTTCACAGCGTCTAGCACCGCAGTAAACATTCATAACTACGGTATTTTGTTTTTAGCTTCACGAACTTATTGGATGTCGAGGAGAAAAGGCAAAGCATAAAAATTACGCGGTGAAACAAAAAATAAATGAACAAAAGTATGGAATCAATGTTTGTCTTGCAAGACCCCAGTTCCTCTGGTGCCCTACAGGCGCAATTTTATTTAGGAGAGCCAAACAGCGGAACCGTTTTCAAGGGGTTTTGCAATTTGTTTGCCTCGTAGAGCATGGCCAAAGACATTATGATTTTTTTTTGGTTAGCTCACTTTAAATGAACCAAAAAAAAAAAGGTAGAAGAACCGAAATCTGAACACACCATGTAAACATTAGAAATCCCACCTGAAGGTGTCAGCCATGCTGGAAATGAAATGGTTTAATGTTCGAATCCGCTTTAACCGAGATTAATTTTCACTTGCATGATTATTTTCCGTGGTTGCTGCAGTAAGATAGAAATTACAAAGAAAATAGAATGTGGAAAACTTTAAATTTGAAAGTAAAGATAAATAAGGTGGAGGAAGAGGGGGATGGGGGGAGAAGCAGAACAAAAAGAAGTAGTAGTCTTTAAAGTAGTAGTAGTAGTAGTAGTAGTAGTAGTAGTAGTAGTAGTAGTAGTAGTAGTAGACGAAGAAGAAGAAGAAGAAGAAGAAAAGGAAGAGGAGGAGGAGGAGGAGGAGGAGGAAAAAGAAAGAAAAAAAAACAGCAGCAATAACAACAACAACAAATAGTTGTGAAGATAATGAATCAAGATGGTGGGAAGCCGTACAAATAATCCCAATAGGTTACGTCTTCCAAATAATTGAAGTGACACACTAAAACAAAACATTCGCCTTGTCTGCTTTACGTGTTTAGAATAAGGGGAGCACTGCCATTCTCTAATAAAACACCTTTTTTTTTAATAACCAGAAAACCACTACTTCAAATATCAATCGACTAAGGTAATCACCCCCACCCCCACCCCGGCCACACGTCTCAAATTAAATATGAACCATTAAAGTAGTCTCAAAACTCAGAGGTGGTCTTTGACTTGTTACATTTGTTACTCAATGAAACGATGGATATGCAGATACCGGGGTTTTAAACTCGGGTTATCCGTAGGTAATGCTATACCGTAGATGTTCGGCCATGATGCCCCACATTGGGGCCCAATTCGTCAGTTATTGTAGTAAAAAATGACGTGGACTGTTTGCGACTGTTAAATTTATTTATTGATACCCTGGGGATAACGTTGATTAACGGTAGGTTGACAAATTGAAGTGACAAAAGCAAAAATAGAATTCGATTTGTTAATATTATTCACCAGTTACAATAAATCGTATTACTTCTTACAACACTAAATAAGGATGTATTATGCCATATTTTGATCTTACGCTATTTGAAATTGATATAAAATTTCAAATCCAGCCCTAAATCCCTCATGTTTTAATCTAAATTAAGAATTCTTAAACAATGTATTTATGAAATGAAAGGGTTGGCCTATAGCAATGCCGCAAATGTCATTATTTCAAATTAAGATATTTGTTAGTGTCAGATCATATCATTTAACTTGACGTTACTGTTTAACAGTTTATTTCTATTAATATATATCACACTTAACCATCACCAAGAGCTAACAGAATCAATTTCACAATCAATATAATGTACTATTATATAAAAATTGACACTTTGACATGGGAGCACAATATGTTAAACACTGATACAACAGCCTCTCTATTGTTGGCCAGAAAACTTTCCCCTCGTATTTACATATTTAGATGATCCCATTCTGTGTATAAATCTTAAATCCCAGGACTTGTTTTAAAAACCAAAACCCGAAACTTTCTAAAAAGCCTAAAACCGAATTTTTTTCAGAAATCTTGAATTTGAGAATTTGGTGTTATCTTAATCTATTGATATACGAAGGATATTTTTTCTGACCAAGGTATAAAAAGGGTTATGTCAGTACAATATCGAGCAACTTATAATCATCGGAGTACTCTTAATACATATCTTTAGTTTCTTCATATCGAGTTATACCAGGCATTATCCTATTATTTCAACTACTGACCGGTGGCACCCATTACATCCTTGGATGGGCATGAAAAATGGCCGTCCCTTGACAAATAAGTTTGCATTCCGTGCTGAGTCCGCAGTGTTCTCAGTCCCTTTGGGACACAACTAAATGGAACTACTCCCTTTCTCTCATCAGCCCACGCTTTGCTCCATTGTTCATCTCCCCGTTAGAAATTATGAGCGCCAATTTTGGGTCGTCATGAGACGAGCCTTTTTCGTGCAACAATGATGGACTCCTCTCCTACATTGACCTTTCAACTTAAATTACTTTTGCTGCACATTGCACATTGTTTTCGTCTTGTTAAATAGCGTGACGTGTTCTTCTTTTTTTATGGGTGATAAGAAGACTGCAAATTTTGCACTTGACAATACAAAAAGGGGCCAGTAATTATTGTCGACTGATACAAACGACCCTATTTAAAGGGATGTAGTACAATGAAAGTTTTATGTATAAATAAGGCAGTTTCTAAAAAGCAATGGCAATTTGCAGTTCAGTAAGTGCAAAGACAGCCAATTACTCTTTACATAAAAGCAACCACACAAACTCAATTCCAAAGATAATATTGTTCTACAAAACATAATTATTTTTTAATATAATAAACAAAGATCTTTCTTCCATTTTTTTCATGTACAAAACAAAAATCTGAATAATTAATGTTCATTGAAAAGTTACAAATGTGACTAGTTTCCTGTAGTTGGTAAGGAAAGTGTTAAATTGGAAGACGTTCAAATTATTACCGATACTCCCATTTCGAGCTTCGTGTACTGCCGTATATAAATGTTTTTCACGAATCTGCAAACAAAATGACAGCTGAAATTGTTAAAGGTAGTTTTTCTTTTATTGTTGTGGGGTTTGTTTTTTTTTTTATTTATAGATAAGCACCAAACTGCGTCACTAGTGATTTATTTATGTGTTCAACGCACGTGATCTATTTGCTTTGAATCAGGATGAGAATAGAAGAAAGCTTGCTTTTTTTTGTTTTGTTTTGTTTTGTTTTTCTACAAGGACTCTTTCATATATTCCAATTATATTGAAAAGATAATGTCAACGTTCGAAACCTGCCATTCAACGCGGAAGTCAGGCCATCGTTAATTGACAGTTAGCAAGTTAAGACAGATCTTTTAAAATGGAGATAACGGATGGAATCATTAAGACATTTTCTAAAATATATAATATGTGACGGTTCTCTATAAACGGTCGTGTGTCTAAGAGATTTGGTTTAGATGATGAATATCAAAATATTATTGGTAGCTTAACCAGTTAACTGCTGTACTCTGAAAAACTCGTATTTAAAAATTCGGCCAGAAAATCCGATCGATTTAGAAAGATCAATATTTGAAGGACGAGTTTTCTGGCCAAATTTCTTAATATGTGTTTTTCAAGAGTACGACAGAACTGGTTAAAGGACCGTATATAGAAAGACAGAAATGGAGATGACATAGATTTTATAAATCACGAGAGCTTCGAGAAATGAATCACCGGCATAATACTCGTAGAAAAGCGTTAATTCAGTTTCGAATCCATGCAAATAAAAATGAAATAGAATAACATCTCTCTCTCTCTCTCTCTCTCTCTCTCTCTCTCTCTCTCTCTCTCTCTCTCTCTCTCTCTCTCTCTCTCTGCATTTATCATCAGACATTTTTACCAACTGAGTTCATTATGTAATTCGTTATCTGTAAAGCGCTTTGAGATGTTTGGCTTATGGAAAGCGCTCAAAAATGGCATTTATTTTTATCATCATCATCATCATCATCATCATCATCATCATCATCATCATCATCATCATCATCATCATCATCTATTAATATTATTATTACTATTATTATTATTATTATTATTATTATTATTATTATTATTATTATTATTATTATATTTATCATATTTATCATCATCATATATCATCATTATTATTATTATTATTATTATTATTATTATTATTATTATTATTATTATTATTATTATTACTATCATGATTAAAAACGAATATGCCTCATTTCTATCCGGTTTTTCTTTTCAAATGTTTATGTCACTTTTTGTCATTTGGTTGCCCGCAAAATAATACTGTTTTGAGACGATAGGTCACGTAATAAATGATTTTCTAAATTGTCTTCCTGCGGTCTCGAACCAAAGCAGATGATAATCTGCAACGATCCATATGATTCCCATACCAATTTGGCGGTTGTAGGGGGTAACAAACAGTCTTCTTTGTATAGATGGAACGAGATTGACGTCACTCAGGTCTTTGATATTGTTTTAAGACAGACATTTTAATGATGAGTTCTCATTAAATTTGATCAATCAAACTATAAATGTTTAAGGTTACACATCGTTTTGTGTGTTGGTACGTTATATCCGGTTGACGAGTATTGTGAGTATGTTACTTAAATGCATAGCATCAACTGAATAAAGTGTAAAATCGGTTCCATCTTGCATGATATTAATGAAATATGTATTATAACGAGCTTTAGACCTCAAAAATGGAAAAATTCAATAACAGCGTGTTGTCTTTTACAACGTTCAAATGAGGTGGCCTCTTAAAAGTTAGGTCCCAATCGCAAACATTAAAGTTGGCGCTCATTTCAGTATTTGGATTCGTTCGAGAATTCATGTTGAAGCATTAGGTATTGTGCAAAATGTCACCACATTTGAGGAATCCATATGATCAGCTGAAAAATACTTGCGTTTCGTTTTGTCGACTCTACAATATTATCGATTCATATTAAAAGATGTTCGATATATATTTGATACAAAATATCTGTCATTTTTATACAATAGGAAGTAGGAGGACTGTCTAGTTGGTCAAACTTAGAAAGGATAAAAAATTAGATGTGGGAGCAACAAAGATGTTTTATAACTTAGGTTGTCATTTTGAAATATATGCAAATGTAAATATTATTTAAGAGAAAGCGGAATATATCCAGAAATAGCGTCATCATCTCCATAGAATAAATGATTGATGAGCTAGACAATTCCGTAAGGACTTGCACAAGCGCTGGGTCATTTTTTGAGTCAACAAGAGGAGAGGTTAAAGACAAATCTAAAATAATACACATTGAATAACGAGTTTCTTGAGGCAATAAAGAAAATAAGTGACTTTCCATGGGTATTTATCTTTGTCGAGAAAACAACAAATAACAACTGATATTCTAGTTCCAGGAAGTTGCTTGAAGTTGTGCAAGTAAAGTTGGGGCCAAGTTGACCACATGAATATTGATTTTGAGGCTAGAATCAAAGTATTTTGTGTTATCAGTTGTTATTTGTTGTTATCAGTTGTTATTTGTTGTTATCATTTGTTATTTGTTGTTATCATTTGTTATGTCGACAAAGATAAATACCGCTTTCCATCGTCTTATATAATAATCTTCAGTGCCGTAGTTCTTTAATAATAATAAATAATAAAGTTTTCTTTCATGGCGCTAAACGCCGAAGCCTCAAAGCGCTTTACAATATAGAACTTATCAAACCATAAACACACTCGTACCGAGCCAAACAGACACACACAACAGTCGCACACACTGACTATGCAAGTTTTACAAAAGGAAATTTACATTCAACAAAATGGAATCAAAAAATAAAACGTATGATTTACACATCAATAAGAAAATGCCTAGGATAAAAATTGAAAAAGATGAGTCTTTAGATTTTTCTTAAATTTTTTTACGCTGCCAGAGAGCCTTACTGACAAAGGAAGCGAGTTCCAATTGGTAGGTCCTGCTTTGTAAAAAGATCTATCGCCGAAATTAGTAAGCCGGATTTTTCGCACTTTTAGTAGCTGGATCTCCGATGACCTAAGCTTTGTAACCAAAAGTCACATAGAGCCGGAGCACCAAGAGCTCGCTACCCTGTGGACAAGACGTTAGGCTATTACAAAGTATTTCTGTTAGATCTACAGCAGAGATAGTACTCAATCACTGCTGTGTATAGAGACGATTTGACCCTGAATAAATACCGGTCTCTATGGGACGAGTGATATACCAAAAATTAAGCCAATAAAATTAAATTTGGTTTGATAATATAAATGTAATAAATATTTGTGCAATATGTGGAATAACATTTATCGGACATTTGGTATACCTTATTTTATAGTACAAACAAGACATTTTAAAAAGAGAAGGCGATATATTTATGCAGAATGTATATTGGCAAACACACATATCATATGGTCTATCGCGTGAATCTGGTATTGTCCAAGAATGAGCAAGATCAAGAAGATTGACTTTAAATTATTTTGATCATAGATAACATATTTATCATTTTTGAAATGTAAGAGACAACTGTTACTCTACTTGGTAAAGGCGTTAATTATAACTAAAATATTATCAAAAAAGCTTAAAATAAGATTTTAAGCATGAAATTTACCCCGAAACAATACCGTTTTGAGATTATGTATATTATGATATAGATAGATAGATAGATAGATAGATAGATAGATAGATAGATAGATAGATAGATAGATAGATAGATAGACAAATAGGTAGATGGATAGCAGATATATAGATGGATAGATAGATGGGTAGTAGACAGATAGATAGATAGATAGATAGATAGATAGATAGATAGATAGATAGATAGATAGATGGATGGATGGATGGATGGATGGATGGATGGATGGGTGGATATATAGATGGATAGTAGATATATAGATAGATGTATAGATGTATAAATGGATACTAGATAGATAGATAGATAGATAGAAAGCTAGATAGATAGATAGATAGATAGTAGATGGATAGATGGGTGGATAGTAGATAGATATATAGATAGATAGGTAGATAGATAGTTGGATGAATGGATGGATGGATAGATAGATGGATAGATAGATTGATTGATTGATAGATAGATAGATAGATAGATAGATAGATAGATGGATAGATAGATAGATAGATAGATAGATAGATAGATAGATAGATAGATAGATAGAAGGTAGAAAGATAGAGATAGATAGAGGATAGAAAGATAGATAAGTAAATAGATAGTAGATAGAGATAGATAGACAGGTAGATAGATAGATAGATAGATAGATGAACAGGTAGATAGATTGATATATGATAGACATACAGATAGATAAATAGATAGATAGATAGATAGACATATAGATAGATAGACAGATGGTTAGTGGGAGTGTGGGAGAGAGGAGAAGAAATGAGAAGAGAATAGTGGTGGTGGTCAAAGAAATCACACCAAAAAAAAAAGCCCCGCGTTCTCTATTACAAGAATAGAAATCGCCAGTTGCGTTTTGACTGCCGGGAAGACACTAAGTAGATAGATAGATAGATAGATAGTTAGATATATAGATAGATAGAAGGCAGAAAGATAGAGATAGATAGAAGATAGAAAGATAGATAAGTAAATAGATAGTAGATAGAGATAGATAGACAGGTAGATAGATAGATAGATAGATAGATATATAGATGAACAGGTAGATAGATTGATATATAGATAGACATATAGATAGATTAATAGATAGATATAGATAGATAGATAGATAGATAGATAGATAGATAGATAGATAGATAGATAGATAGATAGATAGATAGATAGACATATATATAGATAGACAGATGGTTAGTGGGAGTGTGGGAGAGAGGAGAAGAAATGAGAAGAGAATAGTGGTGGTGGTCAAAAAAATCACACCAAAAAAAAGCCCCGCGTTCTCTATTACAAGAATAGAAATCGTCAGTTGCGTTTTGACTGCCGGGAAGACACTAAGTCAATATCCCCATCTGGCGTCGTTTGTATAAGCTTCCACAAAACAGCCCGAACAGGATTTAATTCCAGACGCACTCATTAGAACGTCTGATAACCCATTTTGTCCAGATTGGGAACTGGTTAATGTTTTACGGCTTAAGACTGGCTTTCGGTTTTGTCTCAATAAGCTGAGTTTTGCCTAACATTCTGATAAATTGATTTTTTTTTTTTTTGGACAAGTATTGTTAGTATTGTATAATTATACTTGATCTCGCCTATGGTAAATTTTAAATATGCAAATTCATTCAACACACTTTATTGTTTTACCAAGCTTAACTCCCTTCTCAGTGCTTCGTTAAGATCCTAATAAATTGGTTAAATAACAAAGACATGAAATGAGTAGGAAAGTGCCAGAAGACAACAAAGAATAAAAACTTCGAGGCGGCGATAGGGGTTCGAACCCACGACCTTACAACTCCGCCTGGCCGGAGAGATCGCGTATGAGCGAACCCCTTCGCCGCCGCGAAGATTTATTCTCTGTTGTTTTCTGGCACTTTCCTTTTCACTTCATTTCTTGTTATTATCAACATAAGTACCTGATCCACTCATTTTTCTGAATAGGTTAAATACAGAAATACTTTTTGATCGTACAACTCCTTTTTATTGATAATATTCACGTTTATTGGCTAAAACCAGGTATGGATTTTTACCTTAGTAAAGTATGGCAACGAGCGTGAAGTGCCATTACAATGGAAATGTGCAGATGGGAGAGGGGTGTGATTCATGGTCACAGGCACTACTTCCTTCTCTATCAATGCTTCAGCTCTTCATCTTAATCAGTTAACTGCAGTGATCTGGAAATACACGTAGGTTTTTATCATTTGGTCAGAAAACTTATTCTTCAAAGATCGATCGACTTAAATGACCCTGATCTCGTAAATAAAACTCTCAAACCTGGAAGTCCACAATGTCTCAGGTTTGAGAGATTTTTTTCTATGCCCTGAACCCAAGTCTCATAAATTTTACTGAAAAAGCAATTTTCTGCATATGATTAATTACGACATAATACTTGTTTCAGTCGATGGGTCAAATATGCAGCAAATTCCCCAATTTGATCTTTTTCTCGACTATTACTACTACTACTACTACTGCTGCTGCTGCTGCTGCTGCTGCTGCTGCTGCTGCTGCTGCTGCTGCTGCTACTGGGGAAAGAAGAACAGGGTACCCATTCAACCTGCATTAATTTGAATTTTTCACTGCTTACACGACAATCCTCAACATTTGTTTCCGGCACGAGACTCACCTTTTTTTAAAACTTTCATCTGCTTCAATTTATATTCATTTATTTTAGTAATTTATATCATTAACTTTATTAATACACACAAACTGTTTCGTAGAATAGAAGCCACGTAAATTTTAAGATTAGAAAATAATTAAAACACATTATAATACCAATATTACACGAATTGTTCAATTCCATTTTTTTTAAAAATCCAACCTCGATTACAAGGGGAAAAAAAATAAGGATAGGCATTTTATTAGTAGAGAAACCTCTGAACTACCACAATATAACTTTTTTTGTTGTTAAGGAAATCCACGAGGATCTCCCGGGGAATCCATTGTATATTGGCATTTTGTGGCTTCTTATTAGCTCTCTTTCATTCTCTCGTCTGGCTGTCTATCAAATTAAAGATAAGACTTTCTGTAAACAAAAATAATAAATCTTGAATCTTTGATCAGAACTCTTAGTGGGGTGATTGGATCACGACCGACGTATACTTATTTCCAGGTCTGATAACCCGAATTTTTTATGGACTAATTTTTGTAATGGAAATACTATAAAACCAACCCAAAATATTGTCGATTAGAACAATGTTAAATCAAGCCCATAACTATGTTCTGTTATCAGACCTGCTAATATGTGTACTTAGATACCGATGGATTGGGTATTGTCGTTGTCTTTGTATCGGGTGTCAATTAAAAGAAGATGAAAAATAAGCTTCATTTCTGGCCCTCTTGCGGTTCAATAAATTATACGGATATTATAAGGTTTAATTTTTCTAATACAAATATAATAATAATAATAATAATAATAATAATAATAATAATAATAATAATAATAATAATAATAATAATAATAATAATAATAATAATAATAATAATAATAATAATAATAATAATAATAATAATAATAGAGGTACGAACTTTTATTTAGCGCAAATATCCACTAAATTTTGGTTAAACAGCGTTACAATGGATCTCAAGCCAACAGCATTACTTTACATGTAGGACGAGACTTGATGTCTGCGCGGCGATATTGCAATTTAAAAAAAGCATTGGGGGGGATAGAGACAACGCGTTACTACTGGTAGTCATTTTACACCCGAATGCGTTGAGAGAATGAAAGTAAAGAAGCTTTTATCAAAAGATTTAACTCGACAGAGAAAACGCTTTAACTTACGATCAGATACTCCTTTTACACTTGAGTGCGGTGAGAGAATGAAAGTAAAGAGACTTTGCAAAGGACTTAACTTTGCATTATTGCCCAGAGCTCGACTCGAACCAGGAACTTACTATTCCGAAGGCGAGTGTCAAACTACCAGACCACAAAGACGTAGTGATAAAGAAAAGCCAAATTGAAAAAGAAAAAAAAAAGATAATGTCATTTATAAATCTACAGGATCTTGGCAAAAACTCGCAAACCTGGGACT
>NC_088360.1:38072938-38107938 GCF_034508935.2 Berghia stephanieae
TTTTTTTGGATAAGTTGTGGACCTGGAACAACTACAAAAGATAAGTTGTGGACAAATCTACTTTTCATCAGCACCTCTGGGACCAATATGGAAATAATTATAATCCAAAAACCGACAGTCCAGTACCAAAAGAATATCGAAAATAGCTTTTCAAAAAAAAAAAAAGGAATGAACAAAATTTGTAAATTTGCCCTATCATTATTCAACACTGTTAATAAATTTTCCTGCTCTACTTTGGTCCTCAGTTTTTGGATAAATATTCACTATCCATCCCTGAAAAATTGATAATTACTAAAGTTTTCCCCGAGCCCCTTCTAATAAATTAATTAATATTGATTATATTTTTGCCTCTGTCTGTGTGTTTCAAAAGTTACCAAAAGCGACCTTATAGCACACCCTCATTCACGTGTAAAATAAGCCAAATGGTTGTATTCATATAGCTGCTATGGATACCACTTCCAAGTCTACACTGTTATTGAAAAATAAATGTATTTAAAAATTTGGCCAAAAAACTCGACCTTCAATTGAATAAAACAACCCCCCATTTTATTAAAAGCTCTCAAACTTGGGGCTTCTGTAAAGTCCAAGATTTGAGAGCATTTGATAAGAAGAAGGTCATTTTAATCGATCGATATTTGAAGGACGAATAATATTTTTGGCAACAATAAATGAAGTGAGTAGGAAAGTGCCAGAAGACAATAGAGAATAAAAATTTTCGCGGCGGCGATGGGGGCTCGAACCCGCGACCTTACTGGTACGACAAGTCCGCCTGGCCGGGGAGAGCGTGACTCTACCGTATGAGCTATCCACGATCTCTCGTATTTTTGGCCACAATTTTTAATGGGTGTTGTTTTCAGAGTACAGCATAACACATGATGTCATTCTCCCTTACAACAGTGATAAATTAGGCAATAATAATATAATTTGTTTGTGGCCATCTGACTTGTAAATGTGGATATTGGGCTTTCAACCATGGTTAGATTGAATATCTGAACCGATTATAATGTGAATGGAAGTTACATAAGATTTATGTACAGTTTGATAAGGCCAGACAATATAGAGAAATCAAGAAATAAATTATTATGATTAAACAAGAAAACCAATAAATCCGTAACTAAAAAGATGGGTAAAACATGTGACCCAAAACGATTTTATATCGGTAAAAGTTTAAGTGGTTAAAATTTAATTTATAGCAAGAAAAATGAGACTTATTCCAATATCTTGATTTTCAGTACTCTCGCGAGAGGGAATCAAGATTACTACACTTGAAACCACTTTTAGGAGTGGTGGATGGCGTCAAAAGGCTTCAACAGTCGTGACGTCACTTCCCTCGTAATGACGCATAGTAACTTAGTAACTTGTTCTAAACTATCGGAACAATGGCGGACGCCCATATGAAATACTTCTCCGACGAGCATAAAAGTGTATCCAGAGGAGAAAAACATTATAACTCTGATCATGTTTTGACTTTTATCCATTCTGATTATATGACATGTGAAAAAAATTCTAGCCAGCATGAAGAATAAAAAGTACCCATTTTCTTTGTTTATAACCAAGCTGCTCGTTGTTGGTTGACGTGACATCAGACTATTGAATCCTATTGTAGGGCATTCAATTCGTGGCCAGGCGGAGTTGCCGTAAGAGTCGGGTCATGGGTTCTAATCCCAAATGTCCTGAAAGTTTTGATTTTCTGTTGCCTTCTGGCACTTTTCTACTGAATCAATTTCTTGTTGTTATCTAAAATATATTCATTCTTCTCAATTTAACATATTAAGTCAATCCCAATCTGATATTTTGACTATAACTTCATGTTTCACCATCTTTTGTATCACGATTTAATACCGTTTGGAAGCGGGTGGTCACATTTTAGCTTTAAATTTACTCTAAGTCATATTTAGCAGAGAGGGGGATAGAGAAAGAGAGAGAGAGAGAGAGAGAGAGAGAGAGAGAGAGAGAGAGAGATAGATAGATAGATAGGTTGTGAATTAAAAGGTACGGCAAGTGACAGATGAAAACAGAGATTAAAAATATCACATTGTCAAAGACGTGTGGCTGGATAGCTCAGTGCTCGCCGACCTCTCTCTCTCTCTCTCTCTCTCTCTCTCTCTCTCTCTCTCTCTCTCTTTCTCTCTTTCTCTCTCTCTCTTTCTCTCTCTCTGTCTCTCTCTCTCTCTCTCTCTCTCTCTCTCTCTCTCTCTCTCTCTCTCTCTCTCTCTCTCTCTCTCTCTCTCTCTCTCTCTCTCTCTCAGTCAGAGTGTTGGTGTCGTATCAGTGGGTTGCCTGACACTGATACTTTTACTCACTGTTTTCATTTGACAAGTCTCCTTACCCTGTATATCTCATCATTATTGCTATTAAATAAGTGCCCCGCTTTTTTCTAAATTTGGAGTATTAATTTATGCTCTCCTGCCAGTTGGAACTAACCCATTAATCGCGGCGAAAACTGCTCTGCAAATACTGATGGCATGTCATGAAGATGTTAAACAGCTTTCTCTCTCTCTCTCTCTCTCTCTCTCTCTCTCTCTCTCTCTCTCTCTCTTATATATATATATATATATATATATATATATATATATATATATATATATATATATATATATGTGTGGGGGGGGGGGGTGTGTGTGTGTATCTATCTAGACTATCTATTTTATCCCTTAATATCTCTCTCTCTATATATATATATATATCTCTCTCTCTCTCTCTCTGCCACTCCCTCACTCTCTCTCATTCTCACACACACATACACACACAAACACACACACGCACACACACACAACACCCACCCACACCCACCCACACACACACACACACACACACACACACACACACACACAATATCTGTCCAATCCGGCCTTCTCGTTACGAAACCAATTCAGGTTTTCCTCTGTCGTCCTAATCTCACGGGATTAGTTCAACCTGAAAAGGTTAAGACTCCAAAATCTCTTAACGCTTTTGTTTTCGATAAATGGAAGCTTTACATTGAGATGGTTGAAGTGAGGACATTTTATTAGCTTCTAGTCTATGGCACACTGACAAAACACCTTATTACATTCTTTTGTCAGATTTTGTGAAACAAAAATGAAAAATATTGATGTGTTAATAGAAATATTCAAATTTAGATATAGATATAAGAAGTCGCAGGTTTAAGCATTTTTGGCTAAGTGTGTCATCATATTGGAAGAAGAAATTTCGGCCAAAATGAATAAAAATATGTTTAGTCGGGGCACAGCGGAATTGTCTCCCCTTTGTTTCCGATTTTGAATGGATTCTTGATTTATAATGTAATTCAAATGGGGTTTTTTGTTTTTTTTTTTCGCAAGAATAAGGGGAACAATCAATGAAAAGTTAACCTTTTTATTCTCACTTTGTTACGCTATTTCCGTTCGGGTTTAGGTCCCCTGTCATCATAATATATTGATGTTTATTATTACCATGAAATGTGTTGTTATCATTGTTATCATTATTAATGTTATTGTTATTATTATCATCATTATTAGTATTATCATCATCATCATCATCATCATCATCATTATTATTATTACTATTATTATTATTATTATTATTATTATTATTATTATTATTATTATTATTATTATTATTATTATTATTATTATTACTGCTATTTATTTTCATTATCAGCAGCATCAATCATCATCATCATCATTAGCATCATCATGTTTACAACTGTTGTTGTTGTTGATGTTGTTGTTGTTGTTGTTATTGTTGTTGTTGTTGTTGCTCCTGCTACTGCTGTTTATTGAAATGTAACACGTTAAAAGGCACCGTTTTGTAGCGATATCTAATGTTTCCTATAACACCGGAAGACGATATTAGATTCAAATGGAGCGTTGGTTCTCCTTACATGACAGCAATATTTCTATTTTTTTATTTAAAGTTAAATGTAATTTTTAAAGCTCCCACATTTTAATTTAGTTAAAGATTGCATGTGTATGCAGTGATCCAAGCGAATACCTTAGAGAGCCCAAGAGCTTTACGATTGCTTTGGTTTTTCGATGATGAATACAAAAAAATTGGGACAAAGAAATCGGTTTGTTTTCTGATTCCTTGGTCACTCAATACTGATTGGATAGGTAGATTGTCTGTTAGATCTGACAAAAAGTACTTTGCGATTGACTAGCGTAATACGTAAAAGTCATCAATGAATTTAATGCTATAGTACGGGTTTACACTCGCCCTAGGATCGAAAGACTTGGGTTCGAGTCCCGCTCCGAACGGTGCATAGTTGAGTCCTTGGAAAAGGCTCTTTACTTACATTCTCTAACTGTACTCAGGTGTAAAATGAGTACCTGGCAGTTAACGACGTTGCCTCTGCCATAAGAAAAATTGTAATATTGCTTAACAGACGTCATTTTCGTCCTTCATGTGAGGTGCTGATATTGGCTAGGTAAAGCGCTTTGAGCACCTTTCGTGGATTTTAAGCTATACAAATGCTCAAGTGCTCAAGTTATAGAAACGGACATTAACTCAAAATTTCATTAGTTTTCAGGGCTTAAAGAATTCCATAAAAAAGTATTTATACAAGGCTTCAAACAAGTTTTGAAATGTATTATAATGAAAATTTAGTTACACAATATAATAATGAGGGTTAAAAATATAATAGATGAAAGCGCATTGAGCAAGGAAACATCAATTGGAAAAAAATTACACATATACATATATTCTAATTATTTAAATCTATTTCCATCTTTTCACAGACAGATCAGCGATTCCTTAATGAGTGTCCTCCCGTCCAGGTCATTCATTCGATATTCTGCTTTGAGAGACATGTAAGTATCATTTTTAATACTTTTTATACAGTGTGATTTTCTGTCTCTGTTCAGTGGGCGTCTCTGGCATACTCTGAAAAATTGCTTTTTGATCATTTTGGCTAAAATAGTTTAACACCAAATATCGATAAATCAACCGTCAACTTTTCAAGAATTCTTAAACCTGGTACAAGAATGTTTGAAAAAATTAAGGGTCTTCGCAATTCAATGATATTCATAGTAAATGTTTAAAAACAGCATTTTTATAGGGCAATACCCACTAACGCGCTCACTGCGCCAACATAAACACTTACACGGAGGACAAGACATAACGCTCGTGAGGCAATATTGCAAATATTTTCTCGACAAAGACAACGGTGTTAACAGTTAGGTACTCATTTTACACCTGAGTATACCGACGAGAGAATATGAGCATATTCAGAGCAGCTATGAGCTCAACTATGAGCAGCTCAGAGTGGGACTCGAATCCTGGATCTCCCGGTCCAAAGGCGAGTATCATTCTTCAAGACCACATAGCCACAGTAAGACATTTTGTCATAATGCGAGAATCATTTTAGAGAAAAGGAAGGAAGAATGGAGAAAAGCTTTTAAGAAATGAGAGGGAAAGAATCAAGATGTTGTGGAAAGCATGTATTTTTGTGTGGAATTCATTCATAATGTTGCAGTAACAGCACATTTTGTTTCTGTAAAATTTTTGAAGTTATTTTTAATGATCCCGTTGACACAAAAGTGCCATCCTCAAATTCATCTTGGAAACGGTCGTGGTGATTCTGTTTGTAGAGCACCGTTCTAAAAGCAAGGGGAATGGTTTGGATCTAGAGTTTGAATGGCGATATTTTCTGAAACTCGCACTCTGGAAAGACCCATATTTGAAAATTTGGCCAGAAAACTCATCCTTCAAATATCGATCGATTTAAATGACCCTCATCTTGGCAAAAAATCTCAAACCTTCGCGAAGTCCCGGATTTGAGAGTTTTTGCCAAGATGAGGGTCATTTAAATCGATCGATATTTGAAGGACGAATTTTCTGGCCAAATTTTTATATATGGGGTTTTCCAGAGTACGGCAACTCTGCCCATCTAGTTATTATGATTGTTAGATCTGGGGCAAAGAATTTTGTATTACAAGAAGAATAGTAAGCAAGTAACTATTTCTCTCAATTTAACGCTTAAAAACAAAGCAAAATAAGTTCCTGTTCCGTGTACCTCATTGGTATGAAGGGTTCTTACAAGTATCATTCCGATCTCCACCATCAAAACAATCAATGAATTTACCATCCTTACAATTTTTACAACCCTCCTCCTTTTCTGCCTCCTCCTCTTCCTCTTCCTCCTCTTCCCGATCATCATCATAATTATTATTATCATCATCATCATCATCATCATCATCATCATCATCATCATCATCATCATCATCATCATCATCATCACATCATCATAAACACATTATCATCATCATCAGCATCATCATCATCACCATCATCAACCTCAACCTCAGCCCCATAACCATCAACATCTAAAATCTATCCTCAGACACATCCGGAATTTCACAAGACTGATTTCTATTGAGGCGGGAGTCTTTGATGGGTTACATGAACTACAAATTCTGTAAGTCTAGTTAAAAATCATTCATCTGAATAAAAACATCTATACCGCCCATGCCCATTCCATCCTTACGCGAAAGGGGATGCTCGTTATTATGGTCCATTTATTCTCCCAGCAGGTCAAGTTGAACCAACCTTCAATCCATACAGTAAAGTCGCCTATTGACCAGTTAACAGATGGAAAGACGCGTATTTAAAAAAAGTGACCACAATAAGTGTCCTTCAAATATTGATCGATTTAAATGACCCTCATCTTGGTAAAACTCGCAAACCTGGGAACTCTTGAAGGACGAAGTTTCTGGCCAAATATTTTAATACTTGACTTTCGAGATTACGGCAGTTACCTGGTTAAAGAGATCTTATAGTATTAACAATTCTACACTATCTGCTACTGCTTATTGCCAAATTATTATTTATACCCGAGTATGCATTGGTGTAAAAGGTTTGACCAAAGAAAAAAAAATTCCAGGGATCAATCCCTGAACACTCTAAATAATCTTTGGGCTTTTACACTGTCTGTTGTGAGCTCTTGTTCGTATTGAAACTTTCTTAGTACAGATATATATACATATATATATATATATATATATATATATAATATTGAATCGTGTTTGATACAAATATGGTACGAAAAGTGCTCGACATGCAGTAAGGGAGCGAATTATTATTATTTAAAATATTTACCACAATGTTTGAGACAGTCTACATTAATGTTTCAGGCTTAATTTGCCTGACGACGGCAAATTAAGCCTGAAACATTAATGTAGACTGTATCAAACATTGTGGTAAATATTTTAAATAATATATATATATATATATATATATATATATATATATATATATATATATATATATATATATATATTTCCAAAACGAGAACGATCTTAATAGGCGATTAACTCGTCGGCATTTTGCTGACATCCCAGTGAATGCAACAATAATTTGGTAAATGTGTAGATTTGTGGACGTGTAGTATGATACTCACCTTAGGATCGGAGGGTCCTGGGTTTGAGTCCCGCTCGGATTGTCTTTACCTCATATCCCGGAAAATACTGAACTCGATTCTCCTGCTAGCTTTGTGGTCTTGAGCAAGTTATCACGCCCTAACGCAGTTTGCGGAGCTGCTGTTATTTCTACCATTCCTTGGAATAGGATCTTAAGAAAAAAATCCCCGCGGGAATGAATCAGGGGAAGGTATCTTTTTTCGATTAATCTTTTCGTAATATTCATTAAGTATAGAGTGGCGAAGCCCAAATTAGTAATTTGCTTTCCATCTGTTAATGTCTCAACTTCCCATTAATCATCATTGTCAAGCAGATCTTTTTATCTTTGGGTTTAATTAAAACAAAAGTGCATCGTGTTACACACTTCACAGGACGTCAGAATATAATAAAAAGCTGAAATCTTTTATAGCTCTATAACTCCGAGACATCCGACTCTAAGGGCTGAGATTACAAAGAATATTGGTTGAAACAAACACACACACACACACACACACACACACACACACACACACACACACATGCATAAACAAACAACACAAATCAATCAGACGCCTATCTTGCTTTTCATAACATCTACATAAATAAAAACATATAGGTTTTAAACCAAAGTTTAAAAATAGACAACGATTCTTTTTCACAAATGCTTTGGGGTAAGTCGTTATACAGATACGGCTCAAAATAAGAAAGGGATCTCATCCCGCTTGATTTTGCGTATCCAAAGGCCAATAAATGGTTTGGTCGAAACATTGGTCGAACATAATGGTCTGGGTTTTGAATATATCTCATTCAATTAATTCCTAAAGGTAAGGTCAGTATCTTCAAGGCAAGGAAAAACTAATACGCAAGCTTTGAATTAAATCCCTTTCTCAATCGCCAACCAGTGGAGGCTAGGAAGCAGAGGCTGACAGAATCACACTTACGCTTCATGAATGCTAGTTGGACAGCTCTGCTCTCGACCTGATGGAACTATTGTGTATGCCAATTGTCTTAAATCGTGTGATATTTTAACAAGTTTGACTTATGACGTTTTCTGGCCCTAACTAGAAAAAATGTGTGTTGCCCATGAATGGCAGTATATTATTATAAGGATCAATCCTAAATCCATCATTAAAAAAATTCATTCATTCAGAGCCACTAGGCCCATGGAGCCGGAGTTTATCCCGGTTTCTACAGCATGAAACGGACTGTAGCAATTGACTGCTATCCTTCAAATAGAACACTAGTCTTTCCCATAGTATTTTACGCAAATCTAGACCACCTTACCCAATCATTGCTGGATGGGTTGGAATCAAATCATCATCAGGGATCGATCTCGCTCTCTTTGCTTGTGAAGCGAGTGCTCTACTAACTGAGCTACGGGGACCCCAAATCCAATTTTTATAATCTGCCCACTTCAGACCAGCAAATACGAGTTAAGCTGCATTTTATTATTTCCTAAAACCTTATCAATTCTTTCTTATTATCTTCTTGTTTTTCATCCTTTTGTATATATTCGTTTTTGTTGTGGGTTTTCTATTATCATTATATTTGTTTCATCCTGACCTGATATCTCCTTTTTCAAAATCTTCAAGGAGAATTGGTTTCTCTGTTGACTTTTCATTTGCCACCAGCATGGTAAAAGAAAGCAAGAGAAAAAAAATCACACCGATGTAATCCATTCTTATACATGAAAATTCGTGTTTGTCTCTAGTTTCTGTAAACTCGTATGCTTCCAGTCGCCCATTCATCTCTAATCGATTCGAACGGTAAATATGAACGCCCACTGGAGAATTTGTCAAGATTTGAGAGCACTAAGGTTTTCCCAGTCTCCTTTCTTTGTATGGCCCACCGCTTCAACAACAACAACAAAAAACACAAAAAAGCTCTAGCATTAATATTGCGTAATATCCAACTAAACGTGATCAAAGTGCTTTACAAGGGTCGCTAACCAACAGCAACACTTAACATGTAGAACGAGACATGGCCCTATTTGGCTATATTTCAAGTTATTTTTTTCCCGACAAAGACAACACTATTCATAGCCAGATACTCATTTTACACTTCAGTACGGTTAGAGAATGTAAGCAAAGACCCTTTTACAAAGACTCAACTTGCGACTTTCAGATCAGGATTCGAACCATGGATCTTCCGATCCGAAGGCGATTGTCATACCAGTAGATCACATTATGATGTTCTGTTGGAATGAAGTAGAAGAGAAGAATTGAATTTAAGGTCAATATTATCAGAATATTAAAAATTCAGAATCTTTAAGTTTATGAAATAAAACTCTCTTCTCAATGAAGACGAATTTTAACTCAAATTATATAATGAAGTCTCAGGTTTTAGAATTTTTGATAGGATGAGGGTCATTTTAATCGATCGATATAAGAAGGCCGAGTATTTTGGCCAAAAAGGTTTAAAATGTATTGGGGGGGGGGGTGATGTTAGAGTACGGCAGAACAGAATTTGTAAAATTAAATATCTCCGGAAAAAGTCTGATTGAAACCGTGCCAGACAAAGCAGAAAGAAAAATACAAGGAAAAAATCCCATAAAATCAGCCTGCTTCGACAAAGGAGTCGAAGCGAGCTGATTTAATTTTCGAGATTTTTTTTTCTTTTTTTTTCTTTTTTTTTTCTTTCTGATTTTTCTGGTACTATTTCATTCAGATTTTTTCAATCCTTCAACTTAACCAGAGCTTGCTCACTAATTTGTCATGGTTGTAAAGTCCCATGTCAGAATGTGGGTCATGGTGATATTATGATCATCAATCCTCATTCCAATGCTTTCATAAAACATTAGTTTGCTTAAATCTATACATTTTTAAAAAACATACTTTTGTGGTTAGATACGAAAGAATCAATCAGAAAATATTTGCCTCAAAGATTTCTAAAAGGCCTCCTCTGTTGAATTGATCCATTCAGCAGCATTTTGAATTAGAAAAAAAAAACACTTAAAAGCCCAAGCTCAACCTTGGAACTGAAATATATAAAACTTACTACTATGTAGAATTGAATTCAATATTGAGAATCTTATTATCGGCAAATATGTGTCCACAGACATGAAACTCATCGTACTATGGCACTCTTTTTATACCCCAAAAAATCCCCTGAAATATCAATGAGACAGTGTGGCATTTCGACTAAGCTAAGACCACGTGATGGCTTAGTCAATGTTAGGGTGTTGTAGTCGTAGTTAATTTAATAAAACCCATATGGGTTTGAAATGAAGAACAATAATTTATTTTTTCAATGTTGTTTGAAAATGATTCTTGTCGGTGGTCTTTAATTTGTAAATCGGCTTGTCAAAATTAATTTCATTTAAATTATGAATACCAGAACCCCATTTAACCAAGACAACAACAAAAATTAGCATTCAGCTGAAATTTCTACTCGCATGCAAAGTAGTTGTCTTCTTCCTGCTTCCCTCGTTCCTTTTCCTTTCTTTCGTCCACTTAAAATTCAATTGGGCGTCTGGATCTAGGTTGAATTTGAAGGAAAGTACTACAGTCTACAGAGGAATCCGCATATTGTCAATACTCTTAAGAGTCAACTTCTCCTTAAAGTCAACACATCTTGTTAATCCCAAAAAGTATTTTCTTTATGTAAGCGTGTCCCATTGATAATGGATAAAGTCAATCTTGCTTAAAGTCAACCAATCTTCCTAGTCCGATGATGTTGACTTCATCGAGATTCCATTGTATATAAAAGACCAGGATTCTATACCAAGGAAGACAAAAATGTGACTGGTTTTTTTCTTCCACAGATAAGAGACTGGGCTATAAGTCTGTTCTATAGATGTCCTTGTTCTAATACTCTACCTCCTTTGATTTAAATACTGACATCTTCAGCTCTGTCAAATTTCGGCGTGAAAAGATTACTTCCATTGTATTTTTCTATATGCATTGTCCAAAATTTAATGACGTTTTTGATTTCGCACAGTGTGTGTTTTAGAGAGTTCTCTGATAATTTTTTTTAGAATGATCGATTATGCAATGCATCATTATGAACCCATTTCATAAGATAAAATCTATGTTTATAATAAAACGTGAAATCTGCAAGTTATGTAGACAATGGTTCAACAAATTTAAGAAGAAAAATATACAATAAATTCTTTTAAGAAGTATGTAATTTACAATCTAGGTCTAGCATTGTGTCGATATGAACCCACATTGTAAATAATTCTTAAACAAATTAAAGCAGAAAAATACACAAGAAATGCTTTTAAGTAAGATGTAATTTACAGTCTGGGCCTTTTGTTGTGTCGATACGAATCCACATTGTAAATTGTAAATAGAATTAAAAGGTTGAATTATGAGTGTGAGAAAATTAAATATGAGAGAGAACTCAGTTTGTAAAACCGTCAAAAAAAAAAGATAATAAACTCAATATTGAGACTGATTATTTTTATATTAATTCAATTCTAGCGTCTGGTTCACCTCGACGTAATATCAAATTTAGGCAGAAAATTTCATAAAGTTCTCAATACTGCCGTGCTCTTAAAAAACAGGTTTTCTAAATTTTGGCCAAAAAACTCGTCCTTCGAAATATCGATCGATTTAAATGACCGTCATCTCGGACTTTACTTACTTGAAGTCCTAGGCTTTATATTTTTGACGAGAGTCATTTGAATCGATCAATATTTAAAGAACGAGATTTTTGGTCAAAATATTTTAATGTCATTTTTTCAGATTCTAACGGTTAACTAGCCGTTTTTTTGTGTGATGAATTTAGTGTTGCCAGATTGCTTTATTAATACCTTTACACTTTTGGATACAAAAACCTAGCTATGGCTGTTGGTGTGTGAAGAATGTAGGCATGGTGATATTATCAATATTAGTGACACCAAGGCAATATAAATGAATATATTGAATCGTGTCGTATCGTTTAATAGCTAATGGGTTTTAAAAACCCTTAAATGATCTGTGAAACTTTCATGCAAAGATGCAATTTTTCAAAATTATATAAACAACATTTATTGTTAATTTGACAATTTTCAGTATATAATCACTATTTCAAATTATTAAATATCTAATACACAGTGTCATGTCATAGTCCATATCCATTTTACATGTCCAACTTTATACATTCGAGAGTTTCAATCAATGAATATACAAAATTTAAATAATATCCAATGTCATGTTACATTATTCATCGAAACCAAATTTTGTCTATTTTTTGACGTGTAAAAGCAACCTATCTTATGTCTTGAATTATAAGAATAATCATGAAATTTTGCATGTTGAAATATACCAGTCACTCCCAACTAATGTAAAATAATATAAATAAGAATAAAGGAAAGACTAGGTTTGAAGACGGATTCAAACGAGACCGAAAAAATTCTTGATTGAAAATAAATGTAATAAGTATAGCTACAAATTAATTAAATGCATACATCGTGGTGTACTTGACTTCTAATGGAGCATGGAGATCGATTGTTTATAAAACTTCAAATGATTGATTAGAGTTTTTAGGCCCACTAATGTTTTTTTAATTGATGAAAAATATGAACTAGATAGTCGTTATTGTTCAGTTGATGCTTTTAAGCGTCATTTATCAAAGCAATCTAATGGAAACAATTCGAGACATGCCTGAGAAGAATGAAGAGGTAGATTTTGAGCAAATGGACCTTTCATCAATCAATATTCAAGCTGCAATATTATACCAGAAGCAAAGAAGTGACTAGGGGGAGTTTTTTTTTTTTACAAGGGACACTCCTAGGTTAAACATCCCGTCTAGCCACCAATTTTAATCTCCATACACTTGAATTATAAAAAAAAATACAAGATCAGATCTATTGAGACATTGTTTACAGATATCTTTGTCGTTGACTGGAGAAATATGGATTGGTCGGGGGGGGGGGGGAATGATTTTAACCAGGGAACAGCTGTACTATGCAAGACACGTATTGAAAAGTTTGGCAAGAAAACTCGTCCTTCATATTATCGATCGATTTAAATGACCCTCATCATCGATATTTGAAGAACTAGTTTTCTGGCCAAATTTTGAAACACGTGTCTTTCCAGGGAACGACAGTTAACTGGTTAAATTTTTAGAAGAGCTAGATCATGTACCGCAATTCTGTGACTTGAATTAAGATTGTAAGGCTTCTGGTTGGTGCCATCTCCCCACCCAATGTACAGGAATCAGGATATTGATTGCCACAGGGTCGTATATGTACTATAAAACATTCCAATGCGGTGTTATGCCGGGCGAAGTGCATCTATGTACGGCTATGTGGTCTAGTATATGACACTCACTTTCGGACCAGAGGGCCGGGATTTTTTTTCTGGTACCTTGGACAAATTATATAATTTCCCGTTTAATATATAAATTTCTCAAAGCTGAGATGATTTTTTTTGAAAATCCAATTCATGAAATACTGTGAAATCACTAATCTCTATTGTTCTGTTGTATTTAATGATGGGATAATATCGTGTATTTGCCTCGTGGCAAGAATGACCCTTATTCACTACGTCAATCCGTCCTATTGTTGGGGAACCCTGTCACATTGAATGTCAACAATACCCTTTAAGGCTTGAGATGAACTATGGATCAACCCGGAACGGCAGTTCGCGAAAGGAAAAGAGGGCTCAGATAGGGTTATTTAAAGAAAGGACATGGTAAACAGTCTTAATATATCTCGTTGCCAATAATTAGGCAGCCTTGCAACAAACCGAAAATCCTAAACTCGATTCCTGATTTGTGACCAACTTCGGCCAGCAGCTTTTAAGGGAGATAATCTATGTTAAACTACAACTATTCAACCTAGATGATTGCTCTGGATATCAGCTTTACTGAAATGTTGCTTGAATCAACTCTTCTCTGGCTATTACAGCGTAATTATGGAGTCACAAACATTGCTAGTCATTATCAATAGCGCATGAATCTAGAATTAAAGTCACTAGATTGTCTATCTAGATTTATATGTATATATATATATAATATATATATATATATATATATATATATATATATATATATATATATACTTACTTATCAATCGATCAATGAATGTGTACATATCATTCTGGTGGACAAAGTTGTTATGGTGCGTTCTCTCGATGGCAAAACACAAATAAATCATCAAACCAGGTTCCTCTTATTACAGACTTCTTTTGTATTGTCTTTATTTAGACAAGTGGGATTTCTTGATCATTCCAGTTGAAATTAAGGAAATTGATGGGGACCATTCAATCCGCAAAACCCTATGATATGGGAAATACAACATAAGAGACGAGATAGCCTTTAATGTCTATTTGGATCTGGGACAAACCGCAAGAAAAAAAAAATGAAATAAAAGAATTACACGCATACATAAGTATGCACATGTACACACACACACACACACACACACATAAATACACAACACACACACACGTAAACACAGAGTGACAGAGTGAGAGTGAGAGAGAGAGAGAGAGAGAGAGAGAGAGAGAGAGAGGGGGAGGGAGAAAGAGAGGACATAAGATAGGAAAGGATAAGAGGAGGAGTAGAGATAGCAATGGAGACCAAATAATATTTGTTGACATAGCGGGAAGAGGTTTCTTTGCCTTTTGTTCTCTTTAGTTCGACCTTTCTTTTGGTATCTTAATTTGGTTGTAGAGACATTCAGAGAGTAAACAGGACACAGTACAATACTCTTGCTGAGTCGGTTGGTTTATATAAAGATGAAGAAGAAGAAAGCTGTGGCAAGAAAATCAGATAGAGCTAAAATAAAGAAGAAACCTCTCTATTCTAACCATCTAAGGGAGCTGGACCACACTTAGGTCATGACTCATATTATGTGTCTTTTTACCTAAGAAGAAGAAGAAGAAGAAGAAGAAGAAGAAGAAGAAGAAGAAGAAGAAGGAGGAGGAGGAGGAGGAGGAGGAGGAGGAGGAGGAGGAGGAGGAGGAGAAGAAGAAGAAGAAGAAGAAGAAGAAGAAGAAGAAGAAGAAGAAGAAGAAGAAGAAGAAGAAGAAAAAAAATAAGTAATAAAATAATAATAATAATAATAAATAATAATAATAATAATAATAATAATAATAATAATAATAATAATAATAATAATAATCATTTATTGTATTCCAAAAATGATTTTTTGTACCGACGTGTTAAAATGTACACAATAAAATAAATAGATAATGGAAATATGACGGAGCGGTTTCACAGCCAGAGTTGTGCATTATATATGAATACTTTCAACACTGAAGATGATGACGTTGCTTTTGATGATGATGATGATGCTGATGATGATGATGATGATGATGATGATGTTGTTGATGATGATGATGATGATGATGATGATGATGATGATGATGATGACGACGACGACGACGACGATAACGTTGAAAGATAGAAACTATTACTTTCTTTTTTAAAACTTCCAAAGCTTTGATCGTGGATAAGACTACATAATACTTAAATGTTTAGATCTGTGGCTAAATCGCCCTGTGGTCTTTGACTTAGCGAAATCAAAGGGGGGAAATGTAATTGTCGTCATATATCATATTATCATAATAATTATGTGAAGGGTTATTTAGGCCAACAACTGACCCTTGAATAACTTGAGCGTTTAATGTCAGTCATATTCAAATCTGGAATTGACTCATTCGATATCATATACATCACTTCAAATATGTCCAGAAAAGGAGCTTTTCTTTCATACTTTAACTTTTCTCTGTTCCTAAGTTTTACAAATCTTATAATTTAATAAAAGGCCCCTATGCTAATTTTGTATCTCTCAATTCTGTCACGCTTAAAATAAAAAACACGTTTTCAAAAATTTTGCCAGAAAACTCGTCCTTCAAATAATAATAATAATAATAATAATAATAATAATAATAATAATAATAATAATAATAATAATAATAATAATAAATGATAATAATAATAATAGATCTTTATTGTCCATAAATATGGCAATTTGTCATTTAGTTACACTTGTTATAACGTTAAACGATAACTGTAACATTGAACAGATATTTCTCTCCTACTTATTTTCTCTCTCCCCTCTCTCTCTCTCTCTCTCTCTCTCTCTCTCTCTCTCTCTCTCTCTCTCTCTCTTCCTCTCTTTCTTTCACACGTGCGATATACACAACATAAACATATTCACTTCGTTTTCAATTTGTTACGATTGTGGCAATTCGACACCAAAAATTATCATCATTATCAATTGGTCAGTTAATCTTACATTAAATAAATTAATCAGTTAATCAGTCAACGAATCAATCCTTGGTTTTTCTGTACCATATGAAATATTCAAAATTTTTATTGCTGATGGAACGAACGTTGATTTATACTTGTTAGTTCTACATTTAATCTGACAAAACCTTCTCCCAGATGGTAAAAGACTAAATTCATGGTATAAAATATGTTTTTTTGTTGGTAATTGAGAATGCTTTCCTTTCTATTGCTTTTCCATGAATTCTTTCTACTCCATCAAGAGAATGGTTTATTATTTTTGATGCCTCTTTGATAGATTTTGAAATTTTTGATTTATCTTTAAGTCGGCATCCTCCAAACCATATGGTGCAGCCAAACGCAATTACACTTTTAATCAATGAGTCATAAACTCTAAACATAGTTTTCTTCCTTATTGAAATGTTCTCAATTTCCTTAGGATGTATAATCTTTGGGCAACTTTCTTAGATATTATATTAATATGTTGAGAGAAATTGAGGGAACTATCAATGGTTATTCCTAAATATTTAAAATAGTCAACTATCTCAACATCATCTTTACCGATCGCCACACACTTTAAGTCTTTTTTATTTTTTACACCAAACATCTGTTCTTTCGTTTTTTAATTTAAGCTGATTTTGTTTACACCAATCGGTGAATATATTTATTTGTTTGAAATAATTCTTTTCGGTAACTTTATCTTTTAACAAGCCAAGAATAGCAGTATCATCTGCATATTTCACTATAAAACCATTTTCAAAGGATGGTCTGCAGTCGTTGGTGTATAAGATGTACAGGATTGGGGAACTCACGCAGCCTTGGGGACATCCGTTCGACAACGT
This sequence comes from Berghia stephanieae, assembly GCF_034508935.2. NCBI lineage: Eukaryota > Metazoa > Mollusca > Gastropoda > Nudibranchia > Aeolidiidae > Berghia > Berghia stephanieae. The sequence goes on from NC_088360.1 coordinate 38,090,316, forward strand.
TCTTTTGTTGGAGATATGTTCACCCAATTTTACACATTGCGGTCTATGGGTCAGAAACTCTTTACACCACTTAATAAGGTAGTTTGGAATACCGATCTTACATTCCAGGTTTGAAAGTTAATGACAGGACAGGTTTTAACCCTCTCCTTACCAACCATAGGAAAATCGTCACATTCGTTACGATCCAACCAGCACGACTATCATTCTGATTCATTTTGAAAATCACACAATTTAAAGAAAAATGTTTTATTATAGCTATAAAAACGTGACACTGTGCTGTAGAGTTCATTTTGCTGATCAATATTATGCATAGAATGTATTTGTTGCCTTTCTGTTTGAGTAAGAAAATTCTATTTTTGTGTTGGGTGGTGTGACATTTTGGGAAAATTCTGAAAGAGGCTGGTAAGGAAAGGGCTAATCAATCGATATTTGAAGGCAAAAATTTTGAAAATGTTCATTGTCAGAGTATGGCAGAATAAAGATAAGTATAAATTTCCTACATCTGGTTTAATCCCTTCAGGTACCGAATTGAACACAGCGATATAGATCGCTTGATTGACGAAAATAGACACAGACACAGATTGAAATAGATTTATTTACCTTGTACCTAATATAAAATACTCGGATTTCAGGAATTAGAATATAATGGTCCCTAAGTGAAGATTTAGATTTAAAAGAGAAAAGAGAATTATAAAGATTTTAAATATATTTTTTTAATTCTGCGTGTTAATCTTGATTTTATTTTTGTTGGTATAATTCTGTTATTTCTTGAGAGAGGGAAAATTAATCATGGATGTAAATTTAAAATCAAAATAACCGCTATTTCGGTTGGCTAAGATAGTGAATATAATGAAGAACGAATGGCTATAATAAGATAGCAATACTTTTTTTGTGATTTCAATATTTGCCTTTTGATAACGCCCAAGTAAACAAAATCACAACCAGAAAATGCATAATCTTCATGAAATCAACACTAAGAATGATTTTTTAAAATAACAATTTAAGATTAATGGATTTGATAATGCGTAAATGTGACCCATCGTCTCTAAACAGTATTATAAAATGTTTCACTGAAAACTGAATCTGAAACTTGAGTCAAGTGTATAATATATTTTACTGAATATACGGAATAGTACAACCAAAACAATTCAAACTTTCAAAGTGGCAACTTAGGGAGAAGGCACAGATGTAAGATAATGATCTGGAATGGTGTGTATGAAACAGTTCCAACTAAAGCAAGAAAGAAAAGTACAAGGAAGAAAAACCATCCCAAAAAATCAGTCTTCCTCGAGGAGGCAGGCTGAATTTTGGGATGGTTTCGTATTTTTCTTTCTTGTTTTGTTTGGCACTGCTTCCAACATACTTTTCAAAACCAAATTTTTGTAATTTTAATAATTTTAGCTTCAAATATGCTTTTTGGCATCCGCTTCACTTGGACATAATACCAGTTTGATACGATGAGAAACAAATTGTTTAGTGCCATAACGCATTCCACCTGTTTTCCAATAATGAGTTCCAACTATATGCACGTACTCCCTAAGATGAAAATGAGTAATGATTAAACATATCATAATAGAGGTTTGTCTCAAAGATTGCAATCCCTGAAAGGAGTAGATAACCAATTTTCAAGCCCATTTGAAAATAAGATTCCCCCCCCCCTCCAAAAAAATAAAAAAACAATAGGATTCAATAGTCTGATGTCACGTCCGCCCAGCAACGAGCAGTTTGGTTCTCAACAAAGAAAATCGGTACTTTTTATTCTTCCTGCGGCGAGAACTTTTTCACATGTCATGTGATCAGAATGTATATAAGTCAAAACATGATCAGATTTATAATGTTTTTCTCCTCTGGATACACTTTTGTGCTCGTTGGAGAAGTATTTCATAAGGACTTCCGCCACTTTTCCGATAGTATAGAACCAGTTACTAAGTTAAAATGCGTCATTACGCGGGAACTGACGTCAGGACTGTTGAAAACTATTCCCTTAGAATTGGAGGTTAATGGGGCAAGATTAGTCAGCCAAATTTCTATCGTTGGTCCAAAATATGGAAAAATAACGATTGAGATAAATTGTTTGCTAACCTCTATAAAGACTAAAGTCTATAACGTTACTATCCAAAAGTTGCTTCCTTTGCTCATCAATGTCTGATCTATGGCCCCATTTTAATATCAGGTTAATTCTCTTTCAGGATCATCACAGAGTGTCTCAGTCTTCGCACGATTGGACCAGGAATCTTTGGCACGTTCATGAATTTAGATTTCCTGTAAGTAGAATGTTTCTGACCACCCTCCTTCACTTCCCATTTAGTAGAGAAAGGGGTAGATTTGATATACCCGTTGGAAGGTATTTTACGACAGACTAGCGTCCTATTCAATGAATAGCAAGCAACTGCTTTCGTATCTTTAATGTCTTAGAAACCAGGATAGATTCTGGATCGCATGGCTCTATTGGACTATTTTTCAATCTGTACGATTCCAATGCCGTGGTGGGCGGCAAACGTTGGGGTCTTGGAATAGGCTCTTTTTCTTACCATTGTGCGGCTATGTGGACACTCGCTTTCGAATCGGAAGGTCGATCCTGGGTTCGAGCCTCGCTCGGCGCGTGGTTGAGTCCTTGGAGAAGGCTCTTTACTCACAATCTCTCACCTTACTTAGGTGTAAAATAAGTACCTGGCCGTTAACAGCGTTATCTCTGTTTGAAAAAGTTGTAATATCGCCTAACAGGCGTCATGTCCCGTCCTAAATATTAATTGTTGTTGTTGACCAGAGACCCCTTGTAAAGCGCTTTGAGCACATTTAGTGGATATTGCGCTATATAAAAGCTCATTTTAAAAAATTACTCAGGTTAAAATGAGTAGGCTGTTCGTAACAGAGTCTCTTCGTCGAGATGAAATTATAATACGGTACAAGTTACATGTCTCGTCCAATGATGATGGTGTAGAATCGGGACTGCTTGTAAAATGCAATGGGCACATTTTAATGAATATGTGCTATAATAATCTATTGCTTAGACAATACCACAGCTCTTTAACCAGTTAACTGCCGTCCTCTGGAAAAAGACTTATTTAAAAATTTGGCCAGAAAAATCGTCTTTCAAGTATCGATGACTCTCATCTTGGGAAAAACTCTTTAACCTGGTACCTTGGGAAGAACGGGTTTTCTGGCTAATTTCTTAAAAGAATTGTCCTTCCAGAGTACTGCAGTTGATGAGCTGTGGTATTGTTATAACAATCCTGTCATTGCTTCACGTACGTCACCCTTACATAAATCTTTTTATCCAGGAGAATCAACAAGTGTGGACTGACCAGAATACCAGATTTATCCAAGTTTGAGACCAAGTCGGAGTCACAGAACAGCTCCATGTATGAAATGTAAGTAGTGTAAAAACTGTTTTCTTCTTTTATCACCAACAATCCACGGTATCATTATAATCGTTAGCATTACCATTCATCATCCTCACTTCCACCATTATCATCACCAGCCTTCCAACATTATCATCCCACCATAATATTCCCCCGCAACAAGAACTGCATGCAGCACTAATACAACCAGTGCCAACATCATCATCATCATCATCATCATCATCATCATCATCATCATCATCATCATCATCATCATCATCATCATCATCATTATCATCATCACCATCATCATCATCATCATCATCATCATCATCATCATCATCATCATCATCACTTTTCATTCACAATCATCATAGTGTTTTTGTCCTAAAGATATTGATGTTATAATAATAATAATAATAATAATAATAATAATAATAATAATAATAATAATAATAATAATAATAATAATATAATAAAATAATAATAATAATAATAATAATAATAATAATAATATATGATAATGACATAAAGATGATGACGATGATGATGATGATGATGATGATGATGATGATGATGGTAATAATAATAATAGTTATTATTATTATTGTAGTAGTAGTAGTTGTAGTAGTAGTAGTAGTAGTAGTAGTAGTAGTAGTAGTAATAATAGTAGTGGTGGTAGTAGTAGTAGTAGTAGAAGTTGTTGTTGATGTTGTTGTAGTCGTAGAAGTAGTAGTGAAAGGGGTAGATTTGATATTGTTGTAGTAGTAGTAGAAGCAGTAGTAGTAGTAATAGTGGAAGTAGTAGTAGTAGTAGTAGTAGTAGTAGTAGTAGTAGTAGTAGTAGTAGCAGCAGTAGTAGTAGTAGTAGTAGTAGTAGTAGTAGTAGTAGTAGTAGTAGTAGTAGTAATAGAAGTAGTAGTAGTAGTGGTAGTAGTAAAAGTATTAGTATTTGTAATAGCAGTAGCAATAGTAGTAGTAGTAGTAGTAGTAGTAGTAGTAGTAGTAGTAGTAGTAGTAGTAGTAGTAGTAGTAGTAGTAGTAGTAGTAGTAGTAGTAGTAGTAGTAGTGTAATCATATTCATCATCATCATCATCATCATCATCATCATCATCATTATCATTACCATCATCATCCGCATCATCCCTCCTCATTATCAATAAGTCTATCATTCCTTGATCTGTTATAAAATAAAATACTTTAACTTTAATGCATTTATGACGTTTTTTATCCACAGAGATTTGTCTTCGAATAAAATCGAAATCATCAGAGAAGGCGATTTTAGTCACGTCAAGACCTACATCTTGTAAGCTACGAACTATGATTATACTCTATCACTATAGGGAATGAGATTAGCGGAAGAGTAGCGTCCCTTGATTGGACGTCACCTTACAGAGAGAACATCAAAATGGTTTTGCGCATGCGTCTCTCCCGTCCTCGTTTTCGGTGAGTGTCTCATGCCGCACAGCCAACATGACGTTCTCTCTCTAATAACTTATCCGCTCGTGACTTCCAATCAAGGGACGCTACTCTTCCGCTAATCTCATTCCCTATTAGCTATATCCCTTTTCACCATTTCATTAATACGTGTGATATAGCTCAGCTGATAGAGCACTCGCTTAGCAAGCAAAGGGACCGAGATTGATCCCGGGTGCAGTCGAGATTTTTTTCTGACCCCCCCCCCCCCCCCCCCCGCTGTTAATCCTGTAGTGATTTGGGTGGCTGGGGGTGTTAGATCCGGCGGAAAGTACTTAGTGTTAGACTAGCACTCTAGCCAAAGGGTAGCAAGCAATTTTAAGCGTAGTAATTGCCTGAATGGGTGACAGTGATCATGGATAATTCTAATCTCAATGCTGTGACCCTGGGCAAGGCACTTAACACACAATATTCCAATCGACTCCGGCTTGGATAAGTACATGGTCACTGGCAGTGACGAATTTTGTAGGAGTGTTGTTACAAGAAGGACGCCTCACAGGCGACTGGTACTGTATGAAATGCCTTGCTTGGGAAACAAACGAATCGTTGTAACGCCGTCGGTCATTAGGAATGCTAAAGAATTGTGCAAATGACACATAATATTTGGGGACTTTGCGATAATATAAGCAGTCTATTCGTATCGTATCGTATCGTGTCGTTTAAGAGCTAATAAGCTTTAAATACTTTTAAACGCTCTGTGTGACTCTCCAGATACCGTAATAATAACATTTTTTCAAAGTTATATGAACAACATTAATTGTTAAATTGACAATGTTTGGTACATATCGCTGTGTCAAAATATTCGATATCAAATGCACAGGTATGTGCCATGGTCAGGATTTGTAGCCTATACTTCTCTTGATAATATTCTTTGCTAATGTATCTAGATAAAAAATATACAATCCATTATAGTTAGAGCCCTGTTTTGTTTTTGTTTTTTTTTTTGTTTTTTGTTTTTTTTTTCTTTTTCTTTCTTTTTAAACATTCTTCTCGTTTTTTCTTTTGGAGAGAGAGAGAGAGAGAGAGAGAGAGAGAGAGAGAGAGAGAGAGAGAGAGAGATTATGTGTTTTTGTTATTGCTGTTGTTGATTTTAAAGGGATTTTAATTGTTCACCCGGAAAATTTATTTATCGTCACATTTCTTCAATGTTTTTTCTCCAGAGGATTGGAAAATAACATGATAAAGAGGATAGAAGACAAAGCCTTCTCGGGAGGTACCATTAAACGACTGTAAGTCTTTTACTTCCTCACTCCTTTTTGTTTGGTGCTCATTCCAATGACATGTCACACCATTTAAATGGATGAGTTGAGAAATTAGGGAGCGGGCATTATTGGTATAAGATATAGCCTTAAAAAGTGTGTTTGTGTGTGTGTGAGTGTGTGTGTATGTATGTGTGTGTATTTGTGTGTGTGTGTGTGTGTGTGTGTGTGTGTGTGAAACAATGCCAGATAAAGCAAGAAAGAAAATTACATGTAAAAAAAACACCCCCAAAGTAATAATAAAATTTCGGGATGCTGTTTTTCTTATTTTTTGGGACGGTTATTTTTTAAATCTTGTATTATTTATCTTTCTCTGGCATTGTTTCATACTTACATTTTTCATATCTTTGTCTTAAATGGACGAGTTTTCGTTATACGTATTTAAACATGACATGATCATTTTTCTTAATTAACTTAATTAACTATGTATCTTTTTTAATGATTGAACTGTTCTTTTATGATCATTTGTCAGTAATAGATACTTCTATTTTAATTAGGAATGTGGAATGGCATGGCGTTTTAGTTTCGGCTGTGTTAATTATATAAATATTCACATATTATTATTATAGAGTATTATTTTTCGAAAGTTAATAATGATGTATGTAATTATTTTCTGAGAGATTACTTGTATACGCTGGTTTGTGCACGTATGCCAGAGAGTTGGCCATCCACTTGTGGTTGCGTCTTTTTCGGCGACTCTGCATTATTGCGGTACGATATTTGCCCTAGTGCCGTAAGGTCTGACGTTCGAGTCCTGCTACGGGGTGGGCAACGTTGGGTCCTAGGAAAAGGTTCTTTACTCACATACTATTACCGTACTTAGGTATAGAATATCGATAAAATGTTGAAAAAGTGTCTATTAGACGTCATGCCTCGTCCTACAAGTTATTTGTTAAGTGGATATTACGCTATATTTAAAAACACAAAAGCTCACATTTTAAGTAATTTAATTTTTATATAACTGTCTACTCTTGTTCATTTCATAATTTTAAAAAAACTCAATCCTTTATATAGCGCAATATCTACTAAACGTGCACAAAAACGCGCTTTACAAAGGATTCCTTACCAGCAACACGTAAAATGTAGAACGAGACACGACGCCTGTTAGGCGGAATTAGACAAAGCTGCCAAGCAATTCTCCATGGTTGGCAACTCTGATCTTACTCATCGATTTTCTTTTACATTTCCAGACGATGCAAAAACAATATTCACTTGTACGATCTGGGCAAACACGCCTTCAGCGGAATCCAACAGCTTGATTTCTTGTAAGAATTTCTTACTTTTATTTGATTCAGTAAGGCAAAAGTAATTACTGCTGCTGGCGAAATCACTGAGACACCGAGCAGTCATCGTTTTTTAAATGTTATTTTAATTATTGTTTACAAATTTGTTCTTATTTTTGTTTGGGATTGTTTTCTTTTGGTTGTTGGGGGGAGATTTTGTTGTTTATGTTTGTTCATTTTTAGTTTGTTTGTTCATTTTTTTTCTATTTACGAGGCTGAATCAAAAAGTAATGGAACAAATCTCCTACTGAGTTCATTTCTTTTTCATGTGACGCCATATGTGGCTCAGTTGAACCTACCCATGTACTTTTGTAAATAAAAAGTTCAAAATTTTAATTCTGTCAAATTTTGACAAATTTATGACAGTTCAAAATGGCTGCCCCCACGAACGTCCGTCAGCGACAGGAAGCTGTCATTGAATTTCTTGTTTTCGAAGAAGAAACCTCGAGTAACATTTTTAAACGCCTTGGGAAAGTTTATAAAGCTCAGGTATTTTGTAGAGTCAGTGTTTATAGTTGGGTTGAACGTGTATCTGGCCATTTAAAAGAAAACAAGATGCAATCCAACACCTAATCTGAAACCCCTCAACCATGTCTTTATCTGAGAAATCTCGTGATGGTCGCCGTCCAAGCGATGATTCGAATTAAGACAGAAGCATTGATCAGAACTTCTCTTGATGAGATAGCATTGATTAGAACTCATCTTGGTGAGATATCAGGTACAAATAGACCTTGAAGCGACTGAAAGCAAGAATTCGTCGACTTAGACCGGGTTTGGAGAGGGAAAGAGTTATGTTTCTACGTGAAAATGTCATTCCAGACACAAGTGTCAGTAAAAGGGAGGTAATCGATGGACAAGCCTGTCTCACCCTCCTTATTCACCAGACTTGACTATTTGAGCTTACATCTTTTTGGTCCACTGAAATAGGCAATGAGGGGACATCGCTTTGAAGATGATGAAGAAGCCAAGGCAGTAGTGAAAACCTGCCTCGAGGATCAGTCAACTCAGTTTTACGAGGACGGGATACACCCCCTTACAAAAAGGTGGAGTGTGGCTATCGAGAGAGGTGTAGACTATGTTGAGAAGTAGCATTTTACTCGGCCTATGCCAAGCTTTTATTTGAGGTATGATACCTGGTACTGATTCAATTTTTAAAAATTTAATAAGCAGGGTCCCAATACTTTTAAATAGACTCGGTAATATAAAATCAACATAATACCAAGTCGTGTGCGTGAGACAAGTTTATGACATTTTATTGGCTTCTTAATTTTATTCAATTTCTCACGGAACAGAAAATAATGTTTGAAGTTGTAGATCTACTTGAGAATCCCAAACAGAGCTTTGTCTGCTGAACACATTTTTTTTTTCATTTTGTTCAGAAAACGTTTACCTCATTGATCTATTGAATGAACGCATTTGTTGCCTAATTCAGTCCCTTGATATTACAAGGACGGAAACACACCGGATTGTCATCTATGCGTTGTATCTTATTCGAATGAGATTTTTAATATTTTCATTCACTCGTATAAACCATCAAGATTATTTTTTTCTTGTATTTTTCTTCCAGCTTTTCTGACAATGTTTCTTAAATACATATTTTTTTATGCTTAAAATCCTTTCATACAAAAAAGAGTGGTTTTGGTTATTTGGTTGTTTGTTTTCTTTGATTTATCCATTTTTGCTTTGTACTGTTTGTTTGTTTATTTTTTGGGGGTTTTTTGTTGTTTTTGTTTGGGTTTTTTTTTTTTGTCGTTGGTTTTGTTTTGTTGTTTTTTGTTATTGATTGTTGCTGTTATTTTTTGGGGGGGATATATTTTTTGTTTTTGTTTTTGTTTTTTTGGGGGGGTTTTTTTGGTTTTTTTTTTTTTGGTTTTTTTTTTTTTTTTTTTTTTTGGGGGGGGGGGGGTCTTTAAACTCTTGTCATTGATGTTTTGTTTCGTTTTTGTTTTGTTTTTCTTTGCCACTTTTAAAAGACATTTTGTTGTACTTTGATAATTCTCATTTTATTCCAGAGATTTATCCCGAAGCCAGATCAGTAATCTCCCGACAGAAGGCCTGATCAACATTGAGGAGCTTGTACTGGAGGATACTCCCAGTCTTAAACAGTTCCCGTCAGTCTTCAAGTTCTCCAGGATTCACACCGCCAAACTTACCTACCCACACCATTGCTGTGCTTTCAGGTTGGTGAAACTTATCAATGTTGATAAGAGTAAAATGCAGAGATAAAATAATAAAATAATTGATTGTAGATAACACACACATACACACACACACACACACACACAAAATATATATATATATAATATATATATAATATATATATATATATATATATATATATAGTACTTCAGCATTAGCAAATACTGCTCATTCCGACACAAACTAGCAGTTACATTCAGTGTTGCCAGATTCATTTGTGCGCACCTACAGTCCGGACTGATTTAGATTGTTGAAAGCTCAAAAGATTCGTCTCGACCTATGATTATTTCCACAATAGCGAAATAATTAAAATAGATAAGTGCCTGTTTGAAAAAGCCTTTATTTCCTCGAATATATTGCGGTTCTCCACTAGTATATATATATAATATATATATATATATATATATATATATATATATATTATATAATCATATGTGTGTGTGTGTTTGTGTGTGTATGAGAGAGAGAGAGAGAAAGAAGAGAGAGACTCCTGGAAGTCTCAGATTTGAGATTTTATAAAATCGATCAATATCTTTTGAAGGACGAGCCAAAATATTTTAATACGTGTTTGTTCAGAATATGACAGCACGGTGACACTGAAAAAAGAGGAGTCAAGTTAGTAGTGACAGAATTAGAGACTGAGAAAGATAAAAATATGTGTGGCTGTCACTAAAAGACATTTTTGACCAATATCCTCAATATGTTTCATGGCTGGATCGACGTGCACACATTTGAAGGTCTGATAGCCGAACGCAATTATGGGCTTGATTTGATATCGTTGTAATTAACAATATTTTGCGTATGTTTGACAGTTTTTTTTTCAAATACAAAAATGAATCCATGACAATGTAGGTTATCAGACCTGTAAATGAGTACCTGTCGGTCGGGGTGAATCTGATTCCTAAAATTGAACTTTAACCCCAACTTATATAAGCTGAGTAAAAAGGTATGGCTTCATTGAGGAGAGTCAGATTTGTTTCTTAGACTAAAAAATAAAATAAATAAAGCTTGGTATTTCTAACTCTGATCATTTTTACTTTAAACTCCGTTTCGTTTCTGTCTTTCAATGCGTCACATTATTTTCGTAATGTCACGAACTGACTAAGATATTAAGATAGTGTGAAGACCTATGCATGAAAACAATTTTTAAAAATTACTTAGTACCAGTGAATCCAGTTAGATTTTTTAGAGCAACACACGAAGTATAGCAATAGTATGAAGTTTTTAAAAGAGTTGTGAGTTTCTACGAAATTTAATTTAAAAACCAACACACTGGTCGTGTGTTATGATAGACAAAGACAAAGTTATTTAAACTTGAGCTTTTTATACACCGTGATACCCTCTAAATGTGCTCCAAAATAACATGTTGATATCAGCCTTGGCATGGTATAAAACACAAGCATAATCTTAATGATTTACTTTAATTGCGTACATAACGATATTATTTGACTTAGTATAGAGTTGTAGCATTATGTTTCTCATTGCTTCCTTTTATTCAAATATTGCTTTAACCTTTTTTTTCTTCTTCATTTTCCGCAGTCATGCAAATAGGCAAGGCCCTCCCGATTCAAACAATTTCGAAGCGGTGGAAAGAAATGGAGCATGTACACAACAGATTACGTCAACAGTTCCTCAGGGAGATTTCTCCATGACTCCAACATCAACGAGTCTGCCTCCTTCAGTTAGATTCCGTCTAAAACGTGACGAAAGTGGATTCAAGCGATTTTCAGCGCATCGTGTGAGTCAGCCACATTCGTCAGAAGAGCATTTTCCAGCTCACGACGGTGACTTGAATGGAGCATCGAATTCGGATGATGGTTTGGGATTCAGCAACTTTAACAACATAAATCCAACTCCTGGATCGGTTGGTCCTTATGACCAATTCGGGCCGATCCCACCTGCCAAGAAACATCCTCCGTCAATATCTTCGTCAGAACTAGACAAAGACCCGTCCAAACCATGGGCAAAGTGGCACCTCGATCTTGGGCCTTTTGATGAAAACGAGACAAACTTCGTTTTCTGTGGAAATTTCTCACCGAAGGATTATTCTCGAGTCCAGTGCACTCCTAGACCAAACGCGTTCAATCCATGCGAGGATGTAATGGGATACGGATGGCTACGAGTCCTAGTGTGGTTTGTTCTCTTGGCTGCTTTGTGTGGTAATCTAGTCGTCATGATTGTGCTCAGCACCGCGAGAAGCAAATTGACGGTGCCCAAATTTTTGATGTGTAACTTGTCTTTTGCTGATTTTCTAATGGGATTTTATCTTCTGCTAATAGCGTCAGTGGACGTCCATTCTTTAGGGGAGTATTTCACTCACGCTGTGACCTGGCAGAATGATGGCGGATGTCAAGTTGCAGGTTTTCTCACGGTTTTCTCGAGTGAATTAAGTGTTTTTGTATTGACAGTTATCACACTTGAGCGATGGTACGCCATAAGTCAAGCTATTTATATCAATAAAAGACTCAGAATGCGACAAGCCGCAGTTTTGATGTTTATAGGCTGGGTATATGCATCCTCAATGGCAATTTTGCCTTTAACAGGGGTAAGTGGATACGGAGCGGTTAGCATGTGTCTTCCAATGGAAGCTAAAGACATTTTAGATACCATTTACATCATCGCTCTCCTGGTATTTAACGGCATAGCCTTTGTCGCGATTTGTGGGTGTTACATCAGTATGTATCTACAAGTCATGACCAGCGAAAATATGGCGAGAAGCAATGACGCAACAATTGCAAAACGGATGGCCATTCTCGTTTTAACTAATTTCATCTGCTGGGCACCCATTGCTTTTTTCGGCCTCACAGCCTCATTTGGGTTTCCTCTTATTGACATCACAAATTCTAAAATTTTATTGGTGTTTTTCTACCCGTTCAACTCCTGTGCCAATCCGTTTCTATACGCCATTCTTACTAAACAATTCAGGCGTGATTTTTTCATCCTTCTTGGGAGACATGGTATATGTACAGCACGTGCAAATATGTACAAAGGCACATCAATGACACGATCGTATTCTAATTCACGTAACAACGGCTTGGTGCTAAATACAGTGAACAATGCTACGGATATTAGTATCCTGAGCCAATATAGAAATTCAAAATCTTCAATAAGTCTCACTAGTCACCCCAGCTTAAATTACAGTGGTGCTCAAACGCCAAAAATAATGCCTCTTTGTGCTTCCATCGATTCACCTACGACACAATCTCCCAAGAAAGTACAAGACACTTCAAACGCCAAACCGTCTTTTTTTTCTGCTCTGAGTTCAGTTGTAGATTCCCGATCTTCCAATTCAGCAAAACTTGAAAGAAAATTAAGTACAGTGATTGAAACTAGTCACGCTTCAGACAATAGCTCTTACGACGGCGGGACTTGTATTGTTAGTAGTAAAGCCCGTGGCAAGGGAGACAATAAACGAGTTCTTGAAGGGAGAGACAGTCTGAGAGATTTATTTGATGGCAAGCCGCACGGTAGGGTAAGGAGTGCCAGTGAGTATGTCGTTATATTTCGAAATAGCAATTGTTGTCAAAATCAGAAATCTAGCCCTAATAATCAATTTCAGCAGCAAGAACAACAACAGCATCAGCAACAGAAGCTACAACAACAACAGCAACAACAGCAAAATCAAAAACAACAAATTCCAGACTATGGGCGAAGAACTTCATTACAAGACGGATCATTCCAACGACAAGCTAGTCGTGATACGGTTCTCAGTTCCAATACATTAAGTTCGTTCCTCAGCGATTCTGGTTCGTCACGAATCGACAGTGACGGTGAGACTAGATTGTCTGACCGTCGTGCTTCCACCGGACCCCATTCCTACGATCGGAGACGATCTTCTGGTCCGTATTTTACAGGGAGGAGAGACTATTCCGCAATTAATGATGGCGAATCGATATACGAATCAGAATCATTGCTTGACTCGTCATCTGCCTATCAGCGACATGACTCGTTTTCAGATAGTGATACTAATAATAGTTACAAATACGATGCCATCAAATCAACTCCTCGTGAATCTGCAGGTGAGGTCATTTTAGAAGATTTTCATGAGGAGGATGAAGAAGTGGAACTGAATAGAGACGAGTTGTCACCAGAAACATCTGATACTGAACGTGTTGAAAACCAAACAGACACTTGTGCCCATGTAAAAAATAAAAAGGTGAAACCCATCTGGTATACGTCAAAAAACGGTAACGGTCAAAGTCGAAGAGTTTCATTTTGTGATGATGGTGTTAATTGTAAAGATGTAGATAAGAATAAGAAAGAAAGTATACTGAGGTATTCGTTTTTAAGAAGAAAATAGAATGGTTTTCCGTAAAATTGACCTTATGATTACAAGAACCCCACGGTAAATGTGCACAAACTCAGACAATCACAGTTATAATGATTGGAAAAATTGACCAAAAGAGACAACACTTCGATGTTGCAATTTGTGATTATCAAGGAAACTCATACCGACATCGATAGGGATATTAAGGTTACGTAGACGACAACAATTAACTCTACACAAAGAATCCGGTTTCAAATAATCGATGTCTTTGTAAGCTTATCATTTCCATCGTAATCCCTTCATTCCAAATAAAGCAGACGCCGTCAAGGTCCGCTAATTACCTATCACATTCCTCTTCTCGTCTCCTTTCTGGAGCAGTTTCTTTTTCTATCGACCACCACAAGAATCTTGGCATCTTGCAATTTTGACACATTTACCTTCATGTTTTCAACATTTCACTGACTTTTCCCCTCATGACTTCTCAATCCCTCGAGGGGGCGGGGACATACACTCCTCGAAACTGGGGGAGAAATTGCCAGGTTTCTCCACCAGCAACACTGGGTGGCATCGAATCGGTTTCGGTCGAGAACCTGCCTCACGGTAAAATCGCTTCAACAGTGGATACTTTCCCCCTGTATGTACCGGTTGTGGTAACAAGCCCGAAACCGCAGAGTATATAGTTGAACAGTGTGTTGTGACGAAGCTTCCGGTGGTTTGCGACGGTGCACGAGTGCAGTAAAGAATTTGCTGATTTGGGTCGATCGTCATAACGTAGTGTGAGCACCATTAGAAGCTGCTGCCATTTACGTGGTCTCCAAACGTTGCCAAACAAATTACATATTACGAGTGGAACAGTGTATCGGGAAACGGGTCAAGTGTGACTTTGAAGAGGCACTGCACTGCCTCTCTGACTAAGACGTCAAATCTCATTAGTCGGTTATTGCTTTAAGAGTTGATTAATGCAGAATTGCAAACGAATAGTCTTTTCTGAGCATTTCAGATCTGAAATACTCTCTGAATTTGACTATTGAAGAGTGATTTTCCAAAACTTCCTAACTCCGCTTTTCTCATTTTGAGATATTGAGGATTATTTCCCCTAAATCTCTCATTCTTTCTATTATTTTATCATATTTAAACTTCAAATTCACAAAAATCTAAGAAAATTGTTGTGCCAACTGATGGTTAAAATAAAATTTACGTTTCAACTTATCTCATGGATGGAAAATATCAAAAAGTAGAAAAAAAACGACTTCACGAGTTTTAGAAAAACCAGCCTTCAATTATGTTTTTTTTTCAAACTTCAAACTCCAATTTATCGTCTTTTAAGTGTTAATAAATCTCTCATCTGTGATCCACAATACGGAGTTCATAATGTCACAATTAATCTATTATACGAGAACATGCCGTCAGCTTATTCAATTTCTCTACAGTGTTAATATTATAAATTTATTTTTCAACCCTGTTAGATCATTATTTGTTTACCTATCGTTGTCATGATAATCGTCGTTGTCATCTACATCATCATTACTATCTTCATCATCATTCCAACCAAGATCATCATCATCAACATCATCATCATCATCATCATCATCATCATCATCATCATCATCATCATCATCATCATCATCATCGTCGTCATCATCATCATCATAATATCACCTACATCATCAGCAGCAAATTTCCCTCCATCATTACTATTATCGTCATTATTATTGTTATCATTATTCTCATACACATCATTATCATAATCATCATCATCATTATTATCTTTAAATTAACACCACCATAACATTTTATATATCATAAACATTGTTATTTATTAATCAATCAAGTTTTGATAAGCATGGTTACTAAAATTATGATACATTTGTTATCTATACCAATTATCATTATTATCATTAAGAATTCTATCGACACAATAATGATTTATAAAGTTAGAAAACTCACCGTACTACAATACAAGTCTTATTATATAAACAACAATGTTATTGCATTTATGTATTAATGAAGCTCAGCCCAGCCTACCCATTGATTCACATGTTAGTCCAAAGTGAATTTGTACAAATGTGAGATTATAACTGTTCCAGTGCCTTCTAGTCTGTCTAATTTGATTGATTGTTAAGAACATTTGTTGTTGTCATGATTTTAGCAGCTTAATAAGGCCTTCTCAGCGAGAACAACCAAAACGCTGCTTGAATTTGTCCGGTTATCTTTAAATTTAGGTCGCAGGTTGTAAAGGTTAAAAGTTTCCTGTTTTTTATTGTTAAAGCCTTTCAAATGCACGCAATGAACATACGTAACTGAAAGCTTCGGAAGCTCTCATTTTATGTTGTGTTAATCTTAAAATCATCTTGAAACTTCAACCCCTATTGTTTCGTGTAGGAAAAGGGTACCGGAAATGAGTGACAGATTTCCGGATGTGCGTGCCAAGATGACACATCCCCTTGAGGGACGACCATTACTTGTGGTTTGTAGCGATTAATGAGAAGATGGAGTAAGTTTCCGTTAGAAAAATTGGGCCAGAAGGTTACATGGTGTTACTTATTCGAAACAATGACGAAGCTCTTTAAAGAATTAGATAATATTGTGCTCCAGGCAACAGATTGAAATTTCATGTCGTCATCTTGGCAGATTTTATACATTATGAAAGAGAAAAGAATGCAGTAGTATTATCTTTTGATCGCTCACATCTCCATTAATAATATAACGTTGTATGTATCTGTTTTGTAACGTATAATAACAAAACGGTTTAGAATTTATCCAGATAGGTGGTTATATCGATAAATTATAAAGTCTCTTACATGTCAAAAACTTTTAAAATTATGACTTTTGAGAAGTCTCAGGTTTAAGTATTTTTAACAAAGGCATTCATCTTAATATAAAGTAAAGCATCTTTCAGAGCCATGAGTTCCATGAAGCCGGATTTTATCCCAGTATCTATAACGTTAAATCGACAGTCGGAATTTGCTTCCTACCCTTTGGATAGGACGTTAGTCTATTGCAAGGATACTTTCAGCCAGATCTAACAGACCCTGCTATCCAATTGTTGTTGGGTGAACAGGGGTTTCAGAAGAAAAAACTCGACTTCACCCGGGATTGATCCAGGTTCCTCTGCGTGAGAAGCGATCGTTCTACCAACTGCGCTATTGGAATCCCCCATCTTGATATATCGACATATAAATTAAAATTTTATGGACAAATTGAAATAAAATATTTATAAAATTAGTCAATGTTAGTCAGAAAATGTTGGGGAATCACTCAGTTAATCAGTTAACTGCCGTACTCCAGAAAAACTCATACTAAAAAAAATTGGCCAAAAAACTAGTCCTTCAAATATCGATCGATTAAATGACCCTCATCTTGGCAAAAACTCTCACACTTGGGACCTCGGCCAAGATGAGGGCCATTTAAATCGATCGATATTTGAAGGACAAATTTTTCAGGCCAAATTTCTAATTCGAGTTTTTCTAGAGTATGGCAATAAATTGGTTGATCATATTATTGGTCGTTGTCATTACTATTCGTCAGTTTAAGTTTGGAAGAATAAAACGATAAACATTCTCGTGATCAATCGTCTCAACACGGTGTTGTGTAAGACCATTTGAAATTACAAGACTGGACACGTGTAGATATGTGACCCTCCGCCTCGAACCGGTATTAAGTCGGGATTTGGAAAACGAAGAAAACCGGTTTTAAAGTGGAAATGGTCAAAATTATCAAATTTCAGTTTTTGGTTGTTTCAGAAACTACAATAATTTTTCTACATGAAAACATAATAATTCAACATAAACATTGACGA
>NC_088360.1:38112938-38155438 GCF_034508935.2 Berghia stephanieae
CTCTACGTCAGTATTTCACAAAACAACACTGTACCTCCACAAGAAATTTTCATAGCAGTAAGTCCACAACCCCAACACACAGAACACATATAAAAACAGTTTCTTCCCAAGAACCACCAAGGAATGGAAGACTCTCCCACCAGAAATCCTAGATATTACCAACAACAAATTTGGTCCACTATTAAACATTTATCTTTCAACTCAATGACACAATAATGGAGAAAGTCACCACATAATTGTATAAAATCTGAAGTGATAGACAATCCGCCTTTTGCAGATAAAGACGTTGAACTTGAATTTAAATCGATCGATATTTGAAGGGCGAGTTTTCTGGCCAAATGTTTAAATATGGGTTTTTCCATAGTAGGGAAGAGCAGGCTAACAACCTCCTGTAAAAGTAATCATTGTTACAGAGACCTCGAATT
Source organism: Berghia stephanieae (assembly GCF_034508935.2). NCBI lineage: Eukaryota > Metazoa > Mollusca > Gastropoda > Nudibranchia > Aeolidiidae > Berghia > Berghia stephanieae. The sequence goes on from NC_088360.1 coordinate 38,113,364, forward strand.
TGCTAGTTTGCGAGTTTGATGCGTTCGGTTTCGTTTAGTCCAAATGCCATCCATGGCCTAACGGGTTGATCTAGCCTCCTATCAAAGGCTTACTTAGCAAATATCTTCCTTATATTATCTGGATTTTAAGTGATGTATTAATGTTTTTATTGATTCTGTTCTTGGCTGAAGGATTTTGCATCCGGAAAGTTCCGTGTTTGATTTTTTTTTTTTTAAGTCGTTATAATGTTTTTTGTTTTTTTTTTTATTTTGTTCTTTACTTTGAATTGGTATCATTATTTTGTGAGGATACTAGATTGTTAAAAAATAAAATCGACCCACTGCGTCAATGTGGTGCTTTGTCGTTATGGACCAAATAAAGTGAACGGAGTTTTAGTCAATATGATAATAATTAGAAATTCAAGTTTTTGGAAGCTTTAGAAACACAACTCACTTATATAACGGTATTTAGTATAGCTAAAATCTTATAGATTAAGATTAACATTCAAGTTTCATATTAGGTTCAATCCGACACAATACCGTTTCGAGGCCAGTGGCCACATTTGGTCAGGGCAACATTTTAGTTATAACTAGTTTAAAACCATTCTTGATTTTTCGACTCTTAATGGATTCCCAATCTTTTGTACTCTATTCCATTGGATTCGATTCGAGGTAATAATTGTATAGGACATCCTTTCCTTATGAAAACAATGTTATGAAAACAAGAGTTTTGCGTTATTTTACTTTTATTTTGAGATGTTATCCCATCTCGCATATGAATATGATGATCATTTCTGGAGGAAAATTGCCGCATAGTCTGAGAGAAAGTAATGAATTAAAAAAAAAGGAACGTTTTGGGCTCAAACCCCTCTTCAGCCAAAAACAAACACAGAAGAAAAAAAATTAATATATCACTTAAAAACCAGATATATGGCAGTTACGTATCTGGCACGTTTAGATTGATATTTCAATTGCCACAAATTCTGATCTTTGATACTTTGTCAGACCCAATGTATGGCCTTGTTGCTGTCCCCAATGTTTTCATTTTCGTCGTCATTGTGTTCATATCACATATTATTTATCAAGATATACAATACAATAATAATAATGATGATAATAATAATAATAATAATAATAATAATTTATTGGTCGACATAATACAGTATACTACCATTTTGGGACATTCGGTTATCTGATATTGTTACTAAACTCTTTCAGCGTCATTGGCCGCACTGTGCGGCAGAGCAGAAGCTGTTCTACTGGCCAATGGTCACACAGTGCGGCCGGTTTTGAAAGGCAAAAACAATAATGTCATCCAATCCTACTTTCTACAAAAGTACTATAAATTGAACTAACAGTATCATTTCTTTCATCAGAACATTCAATTGGTCCTAGGTGTTGTTGTTTTTTTTTATTGAGATTTTAAGCCGAATTTCAATGTCGCTTTGTCTTAGCTTGTCATTCTCATGAGGCCTCAATCAGGTGTCAGCCATTTTGTGACGGAAATGCGAATAATATAGCCTCAGCGCTGAAAGAGTTAATGGACATTTTTTTTGCACACGAACAAAACTAAACAAACATAACCATCATCGTTTGTTTGGAATTAACCTATTGAATCCAATAACATTTGAGGATGGGGGTGGGGGCGGAGACGGAAAATTCCTGACAAATGGTCGTAGGCTGATTGGGAAACTGAACATACGCTTGCCATTGAAAGTCATATTGTCAAATCTCTCTCTCTCTCTCTCTCTCTCTCTCTCTCTCTCTCTCTCTCTCTCTCTCTCTCTCTCTCTCTCTCTCTTTATTATATATTATATATATATATATGTATATATATCGATATATATATATATATATATATATATATATATATATATAATATATTATATATATATATATATATTATATATATATATATATAATATATATATTTATATATATATATATTTATATTATATATATTATATATATATATATATATATATATATATTATATATATATATATATATATATATATATATATACATAGTGGAATTTTTTACACATTTGACCCGTGGCTTTTGATTTATGTAAGTCTTAGTCTATGAAATATTAGATGTTGTTTTATATGATTAACTCTAATGATTGTTGAAGGATTATCGTTGAGTAATGTGTATGATTGAGAAGTAATTGTTTGAATTATAATCGACGCTTAGGCATGATCCTCAGAAAATATAAATTGTTCGTATCGACCCAGCTGTGAATGAGTCCTAACCATACCGTGCCATAATGAGCATGGTTTATATCACTTTGGCTAGAAAATGCTAAAAACACGTTTATTTGTATTTTATTTTGGCCAAAAAACTCGTCCTTTCAAATATCGATCGATTAAAATCATCCTTATTTTTAAAATGACCTTCAGCCTTCAAGTCCCAGATGTGAGAGTTTTGGACAAGGTGACGGTTATTCAAATCGATTGATATTTGAAGGACGAGTTTTCTGACCTAAATGTTAAATACGTTTTTTTCCTCCAGAGTACAGCAGTAATGTAAGCACAGCAAGCATGATGAAAATAGATTTTTATTCGTAATCTGCTTCCTTCATAATGATCAAAAGCCGCATTTTATTAATTATGTATATATAAATCATAAATTATATTTAAGACACCTTATTTGGATCTCTCGTCTTTTCTTTTTGGGGTTGAACGCTGGGTTGTTTGTTTTTTATCCATAGTATAGTGATGAGAACATAGAACTATTTGTGACCAATCGTATAAAAACGTTTTTTGTGTCCAGATGTTATATCGAGTTGGACATAATGCTTAAAATCCGATTTTAACCACTTAACTGCCGTATTTTGGAAAAAAAAAATCGTATTAAAAATTTTGACCAGAAAACTCTTCCTCCTCATATCGATCGATTCAAATGACTTCGTGAAGTCCCAGGTTTGAGAGTCATTGCCAAGATGAGGATAATTTGAATCGATCGATATTTGAAGGAAAAGTTTTCTGGCCAAATGTTTAAATTCAAGTTTTTTTTCCAGAGTATGGCAGTTTAGGGGTTAACCCTCTCCTTACCAACTATAGGAAAACCGTCACATTCATTACGATACAACCAACATTTTTCTTATTCAAATTTCTTTTGTACATCATAAAATTTAAAGAAACTTAACAATGTGATGTAGAGCATGCTTTGATATAGGAATTAGAGTATGGCAAGAACTTTACTGCTATTATGTCAGAGTGATAAAAAAATCTAATTTTGTGTTAGTTGGGTGTGAAAATCCTGAAATTGGCTGGTAAGGAGAGAGTTAAGTCCAAACATTGATTAGAACGGGTTTGGTTTTCTCAAGTGTAAAAGAAAAAAACACCTAAATTTCCAAATTTCATTCACTTCGACTAGAATATTCGATTTTGTTCATTTAGTTCAACTGACATAATACCAAATTGACGGCGCGGGTCACATTTTGTTTTGTAATGGTATGCATGTAAAAAAAAAAAAAACAACAACAACAAAAACAAGAAGTGTGGATGTAGAGAATATTGGGAGGATTACTTAGATCCGTGGATGTCAGAAGTAAAAGTCTGTTGACAATTTGTTCTTCAATTAAATCATGATAAATGATGAACATGTAAATAAAAGAATTAAAACCACGTACTTTTGATTTGATATCTGCGTTCATAACCATAATTTCGTTTGTTTTGTTTTGTTTTTGTTGCTTTTGTTTGTTTTGTTTTGTTTTGTTTTTGTTTGTTTTGTTTTTTTTTTGTTTTTTTTTTAGGTTTGTTTTGTTTTGTTTTTGTTCGGTTTGTTTGTTTGTTTTTTTTTGTTTGTTTGTTTTTGTTTCATTTTCTATTCACACCGCAGTGTAATAGGCAGTGTCTTTTGAGATCGGACCAAAGTGTACATAGATGCAAATAAATGTAAGTCGGATCGAACCCTTTGATTCTGGATTGTCAGTCGTTGTTGGCTATCTTTTTTAAACGTGAGCTTTTATATAGCGCAATATCCACTAAACATGCTCAAAGCGCTTTACACGTAACAGGTAGAACTAGACGTGACGCTATTACAAATGTTTTTCGGCAGAGGCAACGCAGTAGACCGCCAGGTACTCATTTTACACCTGAGTACGGTGAGAGAATGTGAGTAAAGAGCCTTTTCCAAGGACTCAACTATGCGCCGAGCGAGGCTAGAACCCAGAACCTTCGGATCTGCAAGCGAGTGTCATACCACAAGAGCACATAGCCGCATTTAGTATCTAGCTTCTGTTTTACTTGGATCAGGGCCATCAGATACTTTTCATGTTACGCCGCATCTCTCTCTCTCTCTCTCTCTCTCTCTCTCTCTCTCTCTCTCTCTCTCTCTCTCTCTCTCTCTCTCTCTCTCGTTGGCTTCCATTTGAACCTTTTTTTTGGAAATAACAACCCCATGTTCGGCCCAGAACAATAACACACGTAGTCCATTAGAAGTGAAATTAAGTATTTAGGGTTTCCATACCTAAAGGCGAGGACTTGTGTTGGTTGTGCTAAATTCTAACGAGGTCTCACTCTCTTATTTAATAATTGATCATACAGGATGCTTTTATTTCCATTGGTTAAGTCTGAATTTGTTAAGTTTCCATGTGCCCGAGTCATTGGTCACAATGAAAAAGGTCTCAATGTGAACTACATAATAAAAATCGTTCACAGTTCTCGAAATACCCAACATCCATTTTGTCATTTTGTTCAGGTTGACACGTGGGTAAGTTTACAATTTCCATAAACAAAATAGCCTGTTTTCATTAATTAAAAAAATATCCAATCGTTTGACAGCAACAAATCATGTGATTGATAACAAAAACGGAGTAAAGATCGCTCCCATTGTTTTGATGCTATAATTGTCAGAATCTAATTTTGAGTTTTAATCTATATGGGTGAAGTGATCGACTGTACTTCACTTCGTGTCAGTTGTTAAAAAGTTCATGGCCGAAATATTTATTTTTGTACTAGAACGAGGGGGGGGGATATATGTAACACCCCCCCCCCCACTCCACTCACACACACACACACACACACACACACAAATGCCATGCGGTTATTTTTAAATTGAATAAAAGATTTCAAATTTTAAAAGATTATGCTTCAACTGTAAGACCAATAAAGAAAATAAGACAGCAAATGACAGTTAGCCATTTTCGACCGTCACGAAGAAACAGGAGGAAATTTACAATGAACTCTATAACACATAACTTTTTTATTTTCTTTTTCAGTTTTTCTCTGATTAAAATTACAACAACAAAAAAGTCGACAAACAAATGGATGATCTGTCATACTTGTAAACACGTATATAATATTTATATGCGGCTATGGGGTCTAGTGGTATGACACTCGCTTTCGGATCGCAAGGTCCTGGGTTCGAGCCTCGCTCGGCGCATAGTTGAGTCCTTGGAGAAGGCCCTTTACTCACATTCTCTCACCATACTCAGGTGTAAAACGAGTACCTGGCCGTTAGCAGCGTTGTCTCTGTCCGAAAAAGATTAATATCGCATAACAGGCGTCATGTCCCGTCCTTTTTGTTAAATATGTTGCTGTTGGCCAGGGACCCCTTGTAAAGTGCTTTGAGCACGTTTAGTGGATATTGCCCTATATTAAAAAAGCTCCAAAAAAAAAAAGCTCAATTTAATCGATTGCTATTTTGTCACTGATCTCTGAATAAAACTTCTCGGACTACAAACACTAAACATTTGCGCTGATTTGTGTTTCGATTTGTTACTCTATTCGATACAACTTTGATATTCGCCTTCATTTTCTTTTTTTTTTTTTCATCAACTGGTATCAAACTGTCGATGACGATTTTTTATTTTCTTTAATTTCATTTTTTAAATATAAAACACCGACTCACAAGCACTTTCATTAGGAAACACAATCATCATTGCGACACCTCGATATAAAACCGCTATTTCTTCATTTTCTGTTTTATCTATGAAGTAAATACTGTCATATGTAACGCGCGCGTAGCAGGTATCGATATTCGATTAGTAAACTAGAATATTTTAACAAATGTCACAGTGGAAGGGGACATGTCCTGGTTCATAAATCTAAAACTTTACTTTTATGGAAGTTCCGTGCCTACCGGCTCACAAATAATGTAAAAACATTTTTGTTTCATTTTTCCATATTTGACAATATTAAGATAACATAAAAAGGAGATTTGTAAAAGCATTCGATATAAAATCATAACCCTAATTATTTGGGATTATTTTTAGATTAAAATGCAAAACCAGACATTTCCCGATCCAAATCTAGACTAAACCAGTTTACTGTCACTATCGTCGGCCTACATAATTGGATTGTACCATATGGCACAGTGGTCAGTGTACGGTTCTCTTTTCATTACCGAGAGAAAATATTACAGTGAATGACATAATCAGTCGGATGGTTAAAAGATTTGAACTGAGATATTGCCATGTTTAGTTAGAAGATCAATTTTTATCAAAATGAGCTCTTGCCATAAATGTTTAAATCAACCCTTTTTGTAAATCTTCGGGAAATATCAATGCTTACTTTCACTCCCAAATATGTATTACAGCTGCCAGTCAAGTTGAAAAAGTATGAAATTTGAGAAAGGATGCTGGATACCTTTCCCAAACATCTGACCATAACTTAATGAAATATCACCCGATTTACTTCAAATGAAGATTAAAATGCTCTGGGGAGCGTAATCTTTCAGAAAATGCAAACAATGCAAATCCAAAATTTTCACCCTCCGACTGATTATATCATGCACTGACACAAATAACAACCACTGTCAAGTGAGTTTGAATCCTGTACTTTCAATGTAACAATAATATAATAGGGCCGTGAATTTAATTATGACCCTTCGTTTCTTAGCGGTTTTATGTCGGGGTGAACTCGATGCTGGAAATTGAATTTGTAGCAACGAATAAGAAACGTGGGATTAATTTATATTCGTTGTGGTAGCGAATATTATATATAATGTCTTACTTTTCAAAAAAATAAACAAAAAACAACAACAACAACAACAACAACAACAAAAAAAAGTCAAGTTCGTATTTCTAATAATTTTATAAAATTCGAAATTCAGCTGTAGGGTCCAGATTCATCTCAACATAATACTGTTTTGAGACGATGGGTCACAATTTGACTCAAATACCAAACGTGATTATTGATTTAATGATTTCGAAAGAAAAAAAAGTGTTTGTCGAATTGCTCTTTTTAGGGGAGTCATTTTGTTTTTGTTTCAGATTTGTTTTTGCCTTTTTATTTATTTTTTCTTTTTTTTTAATTTTTTTTTTTTTTTGGTTATTTTTAGTTAATTTGTTTTGTTTTTGTTTTTTGTTGGGTTTGGTTTTATTTTATTTTTTTTTTATTTTGCTTTTGTTCTTTTTTTTTTTTGGGGGGGGGGGGGGGGGTCAGGGGTTTTACGGCGCTTGCGACACTTGGTTTGGATTCTTTTAATTTTTATCATCATGCTTTCAAAAAGCATGCTCTGAAGAACGGCAGTCACATAAAACACACTTTTTCATCTGACATTTTGGTGACATTGCAACAGTATAAAAATTTGGAAAAGTTCAGCAAAAACATATGTCGCTTACTTGTTTGTTTTTTTTTTAAGGGTTTTACGGCGCTTGCAACATATTTAGGTTATATCAGCGCCAGTAAAAAGGAAGAAAATGGGATAGTAAAAAGTTCTAGAATTACAATTAAAGCACTCAAGAGAAAGTAAGACAAAGGGGAACTGGGAACAAATAGGGATCAGATGTAAATTCCAAGAGCATACCACCAACGTGCTTAGTTTGAGATCACCTATAAGTCATATCCGGACACAAGCACAAAATCCAACAAAGAGGAACACACTCAAATACTTACATTATACATTTAAAATAAAACATACAATAATACATAATGGAGAGATGATTTACAAGGAAAAAAATATCATCTCCCAAAACAATAACTATGCATTTGACTGTTTCCCTCCCAGCCAGGACTCCGACTAGGGCCAGGAAAAAAACAAGTTATTTCATTCCAAGACAAAGATAGAAAGCATGTTGGAAAACAGATATAAGGGGATAGAAGACACAGTATGTACCTCCCTGCCCGCTATGGTGTCGCTTACTTGAAGAAAACATGGAAAAGAAATCAGATATAGGGGGATAGAGGACATAGCAATAGTGACCTTTCCGCCCACCGTGGTAGATCCAAAAAAAAATAATAAACCCACCTAGCGAAAGGTCTATGGGTGAATTCCAAATGGTCATGTTTAATGAGTAGATTGCGCAACAGGATGATGATTTACATGAGATGAATGTTCTTCTGCTTGAATAATGAATCTGAGTCCAAACAGAATTCCCTGTGCGGTTTTGTGGTCAAGTAGTGTGACACTCGTCCTCACTAGTAAAACTGAATAATTGGAAAAAATGCTCTTTACTCACATACTCTCATCGCACTCAGATGTAAAATGATTACCTGGCCGTTAACAGCATTGTCTCCGTCCGAAAAAGACTGTAAAAGCGCCTTGCGTGATGCCTCATCCTACATGTTAAGTTTATGTTGCTTTTGGCTGGGGACCACGTGTAAAACGCTTTGCGCATATTATAATTTTATGGCTTTGCGCTATATAAAAAGCTCAACCTGGATAACAATCTTATTTAAGGACAATGAGATAAAGTTTCGTGAGAATTTTATAACATTTTCTTCTTTATTTGAGTTTTTATATTGAGTGAATGCATTGAGTGACTAAAACCCCAGTGTAGTGACTTTTTTAAAAAATGAATTGTGTGCTTTTATTAATTTTGCTCACTCTGAATAACCATTGAGACTAAAAAAAGTAGTATTTGCACGTGTGATGACCAAAAGTAAAGTACATAATCTGTGGCAAACGCATTTCCTCATAGTGCAATCGCCTCTAAGTGTGTTCAATCGGCTTTACAAGGGGTTCCAAGCTAACAGCAACCCTTAACATTTAGAGTGTGACAAGACACGTTTAAGGAGCTATTATTATTTTGCACCCGAGTTTAATGAGATTATGTGAGTATAGGGCCTTTTCTATGGATTCAGATTTGCTTACACCGGGGCTCGAACCAGGGATCTTCAGGTCAGAAGCCAAGTGTTATACCACTAGACCACAAACGCACTCACTCAATCCTCTCCGGGTCTGAGGCGATGCAAGGGATCTCCACCTGGTCCTGTCAGCAGCTATTCCTGGGGCCATCTCGAGGGACAGAACTCTCGGCTTTAGGTCCCTCTCTACGGTACGTCTCCAAGTGTCCTTGTCCTTGGGGTGTCCATCGCAAAGCCTTCCTTATCAGTGTTTCATCAGGTCTGCGACAGACATGCCCCAACAATTGCCATCTTCTCCTTTTAATGAAACTCTCCAGAGACTCCACTCCAGCTCTCGCTCTCGGGTCCTCATTTGAGATGGTGTTTGTCCAGAATATTTCGAAGATTCGTCGTAAACATGTGTGTTAGAATACTTCAAGTCTCTGGATGATACTCTCTGTGATCTTTCAACATTCTGATTCATAGAACAAAACGCTCAAGACATTACTTTTTAAAATCTTTATTTTAGTGCTGGAATATAATCCCGTTGCTCACCAAATTTGTTTGCATTGCAGTCACTATCTGCTGTCAGTTTACTGCCCAAGTACGTGAATTCTTGAATATCTTCTAGAGGATTTTCATCAATAAGCACTGGATCTTTGTTTAATGTGCTGATTCTCATGACTTGTGTCTTCTGGCTGTTTATTTTGAGTTCAATTGAGCTTGCTGTCGTGTGTAAACTTTCAGTCTTCTGGCATATATCCTGAAATCTATGGAAGAGTATGTAGTCCAATGTCATCTGCGTAATCTAAATCATCAAGTTTTGATGTTGGACCCCATTGTATTCTTCGTTTATGTCCTTTTGTAGTGTTTCGCATCAATCAGTCAATGGCCAAAGAAATTAGTATGGGTGAGTGAGAGGATACAACCTTGATGGACTCCAGTGTTCACGGTAAATGGTTCTGTTAACTTACTGTTGTCTCTGCACTCAGCATGATTGTAGAGATATTGAATAACATTAACAATTTTCGGTGGAATACCATAATGCCTATGTATCTTCCATAGACTATCTCGATGAACCCTATCGATAGCCTTTTCAAAGTCGATAAATGCAAGATACAGGGAGCTGGTCCACTCATTTGATTGTTCCAAAATCTGTCGGGAGGCAGCGTGGCTCAGCGGTACGGTCTTTGCTTCGTACCCAAAAGGTACCGTGTTCGATCATCCGCCGCTGCGCTCTGTGGCCTTGAGCAAGTCACCTCGCCCTTGCTCAATTTGCGGCGCTGTACTGCGGCTGACGCCTGGGTTATTCCAGTCTTCCCTTGGAATAGATCCTAGAGACAAATTACCCCTATGGGATAAATAAAGGGAATTTTATTTATTTATGTATTTATTTATATGGTCTATGCATGATCTACCTCTCCTAAAACCTGCCTGCCCTTATCGCAGGATGTTGTCTACTGCTGCTGAGAGTATTATACGACTAAATACCTTACTAGTCAGTGAGGGTAAAACTATAACACAAAGCTGCACGAAATAAAAGGGAATAGAAGTGACAGCTTGAGTTTATCTAGCATATACTGCCGAACAGTCTAAAAAACAAAACAAAAAAACAAAAAACAAAAAAAAACGTATTCCAATTTTGGCCAGAAAACGTGTCCTTCAAATATCGATCGATTATGATGATCATTATCTTGTCAAAAACTCTCAAACCCGGCACTCCAAGAACTCCCAGGATTCGATTTCTTGACAAGGTGGTGGTAATTTTAATCGATCGATATTTGAAGGACTACTTTTGCTGGCCAAAATTGCAGATAGGGCAGTATAGGCTATCATGAAATGGTGAAAGACAGATTAGAGATGTTTCCTGACTGGCGATTGACTTAGTATTTTTAGATAACTGAGATACGCCTTTCTAGTCATGGACCTTTTACTGTGTCTATCAGTATCTAAATCTACCAATTACTTCCTCATGACAGAATAATGTTGCTAATGATTTCTTATGACTGTTTAAATAATTAATCTTCATACCACTTCCGTATTAAACTAACCCTTACTAATCTCACTATGACCTAAATTTATTTTCACCTCGTTCTTCCTCTATCACGAATCAATAATCGTGTATTTAATAAATTTCCTTTCGATGAGTTGTAATGGAAACGAATGAGTTTGTCACTGTAAACGGTTATGTACAAAATAATTAAATCATTAACATTTATATTGCGCATATTCAAAACTATATTATGTGCTCAACGCGCTTCACAATGCTTTATTTATTTTTCAACCAGACAACATGTGAAAAGAAACAAACCAGGAACATTTTTCAAAGCGGACTGTCTATTCAGGGAGTCTAGAAACGAGGTTGTGCGACTTCCCCCATTTCGTTGTCGTTGCTGTTGAATCACACACAGACGAATTTTTACGATTGACCAGACCATATTAAATTATGTAATCCTCTTTGGCATAAACACAAGCTATTTCTCTAAATTTTGCAAAGTAATGTTAGAAACGCGTAAAGTTCACTTTTATTTGCATTCATCAGTAATGTGTATTGATAGTTATAAAATGTAGATGACTAATAATATCAAAGGATTGCCATTGTTCCTTCGTATTTAAATAGTGTATGTATATCAAATATGTTTCAATTAACCGAACATTCCATTTTAACAAATTCCTTCAAACGGATTAGTGGAAAATGTATAATTTTGATACTGTATACTATAACATCCACGAGTTCCGAGTTATCGATTTTCGTCTAGCTGTATTAAGCGAAATCTTTTCCTATTGTTTTTATCAAGACAGTTCCGAGGTTCATGCAAATTTTACAACTGTGCATTGAGGGGCAGCTGAGAAAAAAGAAAAAGTCGCGCCAATTGTTAACAATTCGACTGTAATGATTATAAAAGGACATAACCCTGGTAGAGAGATGATTTACAAGGGGAAAAAATATCATCTCTTAAAAAAAGTTATTGAACATTTGACTGTCTCCCTCCCAGCTAAGGATCCATGCCATGACAAGGTCTTGTTTGTTTTTAAGGGTTTTCCGGCGCTACAACACATTTTAGTTCGTTTCATTATCAGTAAAAAAGAAAAACAGTGGGATAGTCAAAAAAAATATAGATTTACAATTAAAAGCACACGAGAGCATCATTGTTGTTGTTTGTTTTATGTTTTAAAGTGTTTTACGGCGCTTTAACACATTAAGGTCATATCGCCAGTAAAAAGGGAGAAGATGGTATAGTAAAAAGTTCCAGAATTATAATTAAAGCACCTAAGAAAAGGTGAAACAAAAGGGAATTGGTTCAAATAGGAAACATATATTCCAAGAGCACACTATCAAAGTACTTAGTGTGAGATCACATTAAAGTCTCATCCAGACACAAGCCGTAGCCATCGTTAAGTTATAGCCTGACACTGAAACCTAAAAAGACTGGCATTTTGACGTCATTATTTTGTTTTTGCACCGCCTAGTGAGTTGTCGTTAGTAGTGCTCATGGAAACAAGTGGTCCCATTGGTTGGACTATTGAATACAACTCACGATTTGTTTTCTTTTGTGGCCAAAGACTGGCATTTTGACGTCATTTTTTGGTCAGTGTCAGGCTATAAGTTAACGATGGCTACGCACAAGCAAGGATCCCCACTAAGAGGAACACACTCAAATGTTTACAAATCATATAATATGTAAATAAAACATAATACAGTGCATAACAGAGAGATGGTTAACAAGACAAAAAATATTATCTCCCAAAACTATACATTTGATTGTTTTCCTCCCAGCTAGGGTATCCGGCCAGGGCCAGGACAAAGCCAAGTAATCTCATCCCAAGACAAAGACAGAAAGCATGTTGGAAAACAGATCTAAGGGAATAGAAGACCAAGTAATCTCATCCCAAGACAAAGACAGAAAGCATGTTGGAAAACAGATCTAGGGGAATAGAAGACCAAGTAATCTCATCCCAAGACAAAGACAGAAAGCATGTTGGAAAACAGATCTAGGGGAATAGAAGACACAGTAAGGACCTCCTTGTCAGGAACTGAGCATCAGTGTACTTGGTTCGAGATCACCTAATAGTCTCATCCAGACACAACCACAGGCCCCTATTAAGAGGTACACATTCAAATGTTTACAATTCATGGCATATATATTCAAAACAAAAAATAAAATAGTACATACAGTCGAGAGATGATTTAGAAGGCGAAAAATATCACCTATACATTTGACTGTTTCCCTCTCAGCCAAGGACCACAACAAAACCAAGTTAATTACATTCCATGACAAAGACAGGAAGCAACTCAGAAAACAGATATAGGGGGAGAGAATACACAGCAAGTGACCTACTGCCCACTACGGCGGCCTGAGCAATCTCAATCCAGAAAAAAGACAGAGAACAGCGAAAGGGAAAACATGGTGGAAAGAAGACACAGCTAGTGACCTCTCTTCCCACCAAGGAAGGTCAAGGATTCCACTCCGATTTGAGTGTTGAAGTGATATAACTGTTTTGATATTTCAGTAAAATGTTTCGAATTGATTGGTAAGAGATTTAAAATCCACTATATTCATTTGATGGGATATGCATTCAGGTCGTTTTGTTTGTTTTTAAGGGTTTTACGGCGCTTGCAACACATTAAGGTCATATCAGTGCCAGTAAAAAGGAAGAAAATGGAATAGTAAAAAGTTCTAGAATTATAATTAAAGCACACAAGAAAAGGTAAGACAAGGGGAATTAATTCAAATAGGAAACAGATGTAGATTCCAAGAGCACACTATCAAAGTCCTTAGTTTGAGGTCACCTAAAAGTTTCACCCCGACACCAGCACAGGATCCCACTAAGAGGAATATGTACACTCAAATGGTTACAAATCATATGTTAAAAATAAAAAATTACAATACATACTAGAGAGATGATTTACAAGGAAAAAAATATCATCTCCCAAAACTATAACTATGTATACACTCGACTGTTTCCCTCCCATCCAAGGACTCCGGCCAGGGTCAGGAAAAAACGAAGTAATCTCTATCCAAGACAAAGACAGAAAGCAATTGAAAAACAGGTACAGGGGGATAGAAGAAACAGCAAGTACCTCCCTGCCCACTATGGGAGGTCGGAACCCCACCCAGGCATTCAGGTCGTTTCCACACAACAACAAAAAAAAATAAAGAAAAGTAAAGAAACGAACAAACAGAAAGAAAAGAAACAAACAAAAAAGATATAATATATAAATGCAAATTGTCATTTATTTTATGTACAGATGATAATGATAAAATTAATGATTTTTGCAAAAACATACTTTTAAATCACATGAATTGGATTGCTGTAATGGTGAAAAATAATACTAAAATATCTTTAGTACTATAGGATCATCAAGATGAAAATAATACAACAAAAGAACAAAATTGAATGTGTCATCAATGTTTGATAGGATCCATCCCAAATAACTCCTACATAAATCTCAATGTACATAACAAACACCCAAAGATAGTTTCCACTAAAAATTTATAACTTTTTCATTGGTTTCCAGCATTGAAAAAGACGAGGAGTGATGATGCGGACTGTACAGAACACTGACAACTAAACTGTTAACGTGGACCGAATATGATGACCCCAAACTTGTCAAAATGTCTTCAACCTGAGACACATTGAAACGTTTAGTCACGATTGAAGTTATTCATCGCCAAAATGGATACAGAAGTGCTCATATAGTGAGAGGACCGCATAATAAATGAAGAAATTAGAATTACAATGTCTCATTTTCCACCACAAGCATTTTTCTCCTTATTTTTGGCTCGCTCGCTCTCTCTCTCTCTCTCTCTCTCACTTTTTTTTTCTATCTCACACACACACACATGCGGAGCAATCATTGTAACAAGGGTTCTTGAAATCTGTCCACCACATTTTGAGATTCTAACTTTTTTTTTTGGCAGAAGGGGAATTGTAACATGTTTCTTCTCGTAATAGAGACAATAGAGATGCATCCAATGACTTGAATGTTTCACTGTTCTTTATTAAAGTGATACTACGCTACTAGAAGCTGCGGACCATATAAAGTAATTAAACAAAAATGAATACAACACCTTTAAAAAAGAACAAAATACCAAACACAGAACGCTTCAGACTCAAAACCCTTGTACAGCCGACAACCAAAAAAAAAAACTATTAAAACATAAATACATAACTTAAAATCCCAGATAGACATCAGATGTAATGTCTTCATGTTTTGTTTTTTTGTTGTTAGCTGAAGAAGGGTTTTGAGCCAGAAACATTCCATGTTTAGTATTTTGTGGGGTTTTTTTTTTTTAGTTGTTATCTTTATTTAGGTTAATTTATTATTCAAGGCTTAAAATATGAATAAATTATTCTGTATATAAAGAGTTGTTTGAAGTTAGTTCACTTCGCATTTGCAAGCCCTCGTGTAAAGCCTTAAAAGACGAGCTTCAAAATCTACTTCTTAAGAAGTCAAGATCTATACAAGAAATGGACTCATTTGTTGATAGGCCATACTTAACTTCCAAATCTCGCTAATGAAAAATGGAGCCGGACATTTAGAAGTTTTTATTTCTAGCAAAAAGAAAGGTTCAAGACAATGACGGACAAGTTGTCTGGGATGCCAACCACACAGTAATTCAATTGCACAGAGTTATCACTTTTTACTTTGAAAAACGTTAGAAATTTGGATTTGGGAACAAAATTTCATAAAGTGGAAAGTTAAAGCTTTAACTAATGTATTCAATATGAAACAAGGATAAAAACCAACAACATTAAATATTTTTTCATTTACTTAAAACAGCTTCTCAACCAAATTGAAATCAGTCAACTATTCTTGAAAACAAGAATACTGTTTAAGTCTAATCAAAATAACAATCAACAGCCTGCATGGCACAAAATGTTCACCATTTTAATCTCAACCATATCTCTGAGATACAAATATTAGGTCATATATGGTCAGAGAATTGAAATTCTAAAAATTAGGAATCTCTTACTTCTCTAATTCATATCCTTCAACTGTGCTGTCCATTGGTAACCAGGCAATACAAGATATTCATTGTTTTCAATGAGACAATACTACTTTTGTTTTGTGTTGAGAACAGACATTCTCAAGTTAATATTGTTCTTAAAAATCAAAATTTATCTTAATCAAAGAATACCATCATTTAGAAAACAAGGCACATTATCTCCAAATGGCTGATGTCGTGATAAAGAAATTATCTCAATATTCATCGTTCAAACATACATTACAAAGACATATCACTCTAAATCAGACCTGCCTACTTGAACATTTTAAAATTCGTAATTTTTGTGAGATAAAAGTTGTAGTCGCTATAATTAACTTTAAAAATCAACAATTTACCCTCACACTGATTAAATAACATTTCAAAGTCCTTAAAATAATGTAGTCTTGTTTCAATTTTCATTATCAATAAATTTGTATGCTCATGAAGTTCTGATATTAAAATAATGTAGTCTTGTTTCAATTTTCATTATCAATAAATTTGTATGCTCGTGAAGTTCTGATATTAAAGCCAAAATTTCGTAATTCTACAAATTTTTGTAATAGTAGGCAGGTCTGTTCTAATGGTTCAAACACCATGTGAGGTAATTAAAACATTTTTTTACAGCTTATACCCAACCCCTCCAATACCATTATGACCAGCAGAGACTAACAACTACAATCCTGTTTCCTTTTATTTCGCAGGAATAGTCATGTGGATAACTCACTTCTTACCGACTATTTTCCAGGTTTTCCCCAAAATATATAGCTATCTAACATAAAAATTGATTTTTTAAAACTCTTACTCAAAAGGGATAAGCACATGTTATACATACTTTTGTTTTTAAATTAAAAAAAAAAAACAACAGATGTACAACACAGCATTAAGTTCTAATAACTATAAAAAAAATATTTCTTCAAACTTTTAGATGTATATAAAGTTGGTTCCAGCCTGTAAATGGTTGGGGAAAAAATTGTCGGAACTTCTTGAACACGCGAAAATAGACCAGCAGGACAAAAATATGGATTAAAAAATAAACACAACACAGATATGACATATCAATTGACTAATCAAATCCTGTCATTTTCCCTAACTGATTTATAATGAGGTCCTTATTTTATGGTACCAAAAAAGAAATCCCAATTATTTGAGAGAGGACACACATTCTGGGCCCAGGTCTGAGTTAGTTGTAAAATGAAAGGAAGAGAACAATTCCTACCTTTTTGAAGGATGTGTAATCTAGTGCTTGACACGAGGAGCTGCTTTATCTTCGCTCCTGTTTGTTTGTGTTTAATTGTTAAGCTGATTCTTTCCTTTATTTGGATTAACTCTTATAAAACATTTTTTTTAAAAGAAGAAGAAGAAGAAGAAGAAGAAGAAGAAGAAGAAGAAGAAGAAGAAGAAGAAGAAGAAGAAGAAGAAGAAGAAGAAGAAGAAGAAGAAGAGGAGGGGGAGGAGGAGGAAGTGCTGCGGTCATGTGTGAAGGCAGGAGGAAAAAGAGAAAAATTAAAACAATCACGATCTTGAGGAAAAAATAGTTCTGCAGAGAGCTTTCAAAGAAGAATATATATTTTGAAGAAAAATAATTATTGCGCATTATTTTTTCCAGTTGACAATTAGACTGATACAAGAATAACATGGGGATGAGAAAAGAAAGTCGGAGAAATGCATGTGCGTCAGTAGCAAAATAGAGAGAAACGGCCTGTTCTGACACACAATGTGCGCTGTGCGTGATAGTTATTTACTGACTTAAGTGTGTGTTCGATGACTGGTGCAAACTCCTCTCTCGCTGCCTGTGGCACAGTAGGCAGGCAGTGAATACATCCACGTCTAGCGGGGGCGTGTAGGTGGAATGATAATATAGCTAACTGATAGATGGTCTAGTTTTGTTTTGTCTTTGATGCGACAAATAAAAAGTTTTTAAAAAAATAAATTTTTAAGTGGGCGTTCGAAACGGAATAAAAAACATATTTTTGAGGAAAGAAATAAAACTATTTTATTTTCTTTATTTGTTGGTTCTGACAGAAATCCGACAATAGTCGGAAGATTTACAGGCCTGTAGGTTGCATCATAATGAATATGACGATTTTCCTGTAGTTGGTAAGTAGAGGGTTAAATACACATGACTAGGTGAGTTCAAAGATAGGTCATTCTTATCGTTTTTCTCAAATTCACCCCTCACGTGGTTAGAGTAGAGTCACTTGCCCTCAATTCATCACAAATATAGGGAGTCATGATAAATACATTAATATCAAACAAAGGTAGTAAAATAAATTAAAATTCCCTTTTAACCAACCTTAATAATACAGATGACTTTAAGGTCTTTAGCAAAGTTTACCAAAACAATCTTTTAACCTTAAAAATACGATTACTACTGATCAAAGACTGGCCACATCCTGGCACTTTCACATTGAATCATTTAATTTCTTCTAAAACCAAAAAAAAAAAAAAGAAATTTGTAAAAAAATGGGTCGACCAGAAATTTATCTTATAGCATATTTCTAACTTAAAACAACACAACTCTTTTATTTATTCCATCAGAATAAAACAGATGGCATTTACATTCCCGAGTACAGATTTCATAATTTTGACTAGAAAATAGCATTGTATCACTACCATACAACATTATAAAAAATTAATACAAGAGGAGTAATCATTGTTGCATTAATGAGAGGAAAAAAGTGTGACAAGAAACAGTAGAGCAATTAAGATCCAGCTCTGTTTGATTATCATTTAACCAGTTAACTGTCGTACTCTGAAAATAAAAACAAGTTTTAAAAATTTTGGCCAGACAACTAGTCCATTTTTTGATGAGATGAAGGTCATTTATATCGATCGATATTGAAGGACAAGTCTTCCAGCCTAAATTTTTACAAAAGTATTTATTCAGAGTTCAGCAGATTTGTCCAATGATCTAATGAGCAGCAATCCTGCTTCTAATAGATATTAAGACATATCAACTTAATCACATTTTGCATTTCATACTGACCAGTGTATAGTGACAAGAGGCACAATAATGAAAAAATGCATTTAATCATTTTTTTAAATGGATTTGTTTACTTGGTTGTATTCTTTTTTTTTTTTTTAATTTTCCCAATTCCCCCACCAGTTTTGACTATTGTGTTAGAGCCAAAGTTAAATCAGTAACCTATAATCTTAACTTGACCATTTCACTGAATTCTTATTTTTAGTGTCAATTCTGAGGGTTTATTAAAGAACATATCTCGAATCAATGCCTGAAGAATTCACTGATTGAGAAACGCATTTAAATCATTTTAAGACGTTTACATTGAAAGTTGATTGCAAAGTATAAAACAGAAATCAATGATTAAAACAATAAATACAGTAGTAAAGAAAACAATTATGACAATGATAATAATGGTGTTGGTGGTGAAGTAAGATGATCACTGCCTCAAGACACACAAAAAGTGGTGGTTGGTGGAGTGTTAAATGGAAGGAAGATGGGGAGGGATAAGAGGAGAGCAATAGGGACCTGACATTATTCTATTCATGTAGATCGCCCTGGTCTAATTATTCTATTCATGTAGATGGCCTTGGTCTACAAGTGATGCAGAAAGTATCTGTGAAAACAATCAGCTACTAACATGGTCACACAACCAGCTACACATGATCCTTACCACAATATTATCATTTTTGGGACTGCCGCTATCAGAAGCACTCTCTACACAAATTCATTTTTGTGAAATTAATATTGAAAATTAACTAAAAAATAAGCTTTTAAACGATAAAGAAAATGGCCTAATGGCAGAAAGATTGAATCAGTTACAAAAAGCATTTTAATCACAGCAAAGCAACATATGCTTAATACGCGGTATACATGTTCTACACACTAAAATAGAGAAACTTTAATTGTTGAAGCACTACTTAATATTGGCACCAATTCTAGATTTGAGACCTGATCTGTAAACTAAACATTCAGTCAATATGACGATTGCCCCCCCAAACTTTGTGGATATAAGGCTGTGACAAAAGGTCTTGCACGTTGTAGATGATAAAAGAACAATGTCATTTTAGTATTATGAATGATGGAACATGGAACGATTGAAACAAAATCACAAAGTTAAGATCTTGGAATGTTTATGTATCAAGTTTCATATTAATGCTATATCCTTGTAAATTTCTTCACCACCTCAGACAATAGATAGATTGTCCTCTATGGATTGATAAAATTTCAATCAAACTTGCACAATACTATTGGTGCCATGCTACTGCTTTATGGATCCGTTCGTCAATAGTCCAGTCCTTATCACCTATGCCATAAAAATGATCATTGCCACTATCTAAGCTTCTCATTCATGAGATTAGTATGGCACACACAATAACCACACTATGTGTAGCCTTACACAGACCCTAAATTTATATTTAATTACAATTTGCTTTACTCACTTATACTCTCTGGTGCTTGAGCAGCAGGTAAGGCCAAATGACTTATTTATTAATATCTATTTACCTTTATTAATCTTATCATCGATGGACTAGCTCTTGTCAGACCTAACTATAAAGATGAAACAAATCTGAGAGTATTTTTTTAAAAGTCAGTACAATGAATGAAAACATGATTATTTTTCTTACAAAAATAAAATCAATATATCAAAATTATCAATACAATGGAGGATAAATAACTTATTGATGGGAAATTGATTTCGTCTGGTCACTGCTTACTATTTCTTGGTCCCACCCATATTGTCTATTTTTTAAACTATATTACTTTTAAAAGGCGCTTAATTCAATGACGCTTTTGCCGCTGTTGAAGAGCTCATTATTTTAAAAAAATAACATGGGAATGAACAATTACTAATTTTGTTCAATTCAATTTCCTCGCCCACAGGTCTCTGCTCAATCCTCAGGTTTAAAATGGAATATTTTGGAGATTGGATGTGAGAATCTCTTTTTTTTTTCTTCTTTAATATTGGTCCTATAAACATTGAGTTATCTGTCCTCCACTGTACCATACTGAGCACCAAACAAAGATTCATATTTCATTAAAATGTCGAACTTACAAAGCACACGTGATTGGACATTCACTTAACACAAAATCACACATCCAGGAAATCATGCCCAAACAGGAATTACACTCTCCTTCAAACACACACTTTCTCCAGTCAATCATTGTGCATACATACAGATTGACTTTGACTATGCTACCATTCGGAATCACCCATAGCCTTTTGAAATACAAAATCTCTTCCGTTAAGGTTCATTATACCATCTTTTAAGTGGAATTTCCATTTATTTCTGTTCCTGTGAATCTGAAAAGGGAAAAAGGGAATTTGGGTGAATGTAAAGGTTGAAAACATCAACATGGCATCTTTTATTCTATTTTGTTCTTAATCCAAAATTGTTATTAAAAATTAATAAAATAGTTCACGACATTATACTCCATGAAGACTGAATGATGCAATTATCCACATTGGAATGGGACAGGTATTCATTAAACACCAATGAAATGTCACAGACATAAAAAATAAACAAATGAGAAGAAGAAATATAATAAATACTACAGTTTCTCAGTCATTTCGTTGAATGTTTGCTGAAAAATTTTTTTTATGAAGACGTTGAGTTCTCTAACATCGATAAGCATAATGAAATATACAAATCCCTTACTCACTGAAGTAAAAAATAGAAGCAAGAAAAATAATATGAAATTTCTTTACCTTGTCATATTGGCAAACAACAACATTGTCAGAATCAAAAAGTTCTGTTGGATCCTCTTCACTTATATCGTCATCTGAATTCAAAGGTTCCTAAATTGAAGATGAAAGCAATAAATTAAGTGAATCAACCAATTTTGACAGATCAAATGCAGTTGACAGTCAACATTAACTGGTAAAATGTCATACTCTAGAAAAACATATATTTAAAAATGTGGCAAGAAACTTGTCCAAATACTGTCCTATGTTTGCAAGTTTTTGCCACGATAAGGGACATTTAAATCAATCGATATTTAAAGGATGAGTTTTCTGGCCAACAGTTTTAAATACACGTTTTCCTAAAGTACGGCAGTTAACTGGTTAATGATATTAATTCAGAAAATTCTGTAGAATTTATGAGCAAATCTACAAACAAAAGAAATATGCTTTAAGATTCCAGACTGAACACATAATTCAAAAATTGATTTGTCATTAAAAAAATGAAAATTATTTACAACTGTCCAAAAATGAAGAATTGTCATTCACATTATTTAATAATGATACAATTTCAGAAAATAGCTGTAATTAAATGATGAAAACCATTTCAACATCTACAGACAGATGAAGTACTTGGCTACATATATTCAATCATGGCCTTACTAGCAGTAACCAATCATGGCAATCCTGGGGGGAAAAATGTTTATTCATATTCATTTGGAAATCAATGAATTGGATTGGTTAATTTACCTCCTCTTCCACCTGTTCTTCCTCTTCTAAATCATCCTTTGTTTCATCTTCTTTATCATCATCATCAAAATCATCATCATCAGATGAACTTGTGTCAGCACAGCCATCAAGTTGTACTACTCCCTCTATCGTCTGTTGAAATTTTTAAAAATACAATTCTCTTTAGTCATCAAATCCTTAGCATAACTTTTTCTATCTTGCTTAAAGAATGAGATAATACAGGTGACAACCACAGTGCATGACACCCGATTCAGCAATATATTGATTTTAGCACACTGACTCAAAATCATAAGATTATCAAGGAGCACTATAATTACTGAGATGTCTCCATTATGTCATCCATGAAACATTACACTTTACACCAAATTTCTGCCACATCTTCATCATCTGCACTAGATAAGAGCAACTGCAATATCTTAATATAATATGAGCTGAGTGTACAACGTCAATGACTTGAGAGCATTGACCTGAACAGTGCCCAATTTTTCATGGGTGGGTAATGTCGGAAGTAAATATTTTTGTCTGAAGAACAAATAAACAAGGCTGTGTGTCATGTATATTTTCCCTCGCTTTGATAAAAAATTAATAAAAACATTTATCAAATACTTATAAAATTGGTAATACAGATATACACCACCAACATGGTATTTTTTGGTTGAATTTTAGAGATCTTAATATTATGCAGTACTGTGTGACCCAGTGGCTCAGTTGTACAGTGTCTTGTCTTATCAGGAAAGTCAAGCAAAATTAAGCATGATCAGTGGCCAGATGAGTAATGACGATTGTGGAAAATTATGGTCCTGATATTGTGTCCTTGGGTAAGGCATTTTACAAACGTTGCCCAACTCAAATCAGATGTGAACGAGTAACCGACAAGCAGGCAGTGACGGATATTGTAAGTGTTAGTACAAAACAGATGCCTAACAGGTGACCAGTACTGTATGAAATGTAAATATGGTTCCATATGTTCTAGTAAATAACAGATGCCTAACAGGTGACCAGTACTGCATGAAATGTAAATATGGTTCCCTGTGTTCCACTGGGGGAATATATGAAACACATTGCACATGGTTAATCTATAAAAATGCCCAATATAAATATTCATATTTTCAGCGCTTTGAGACCTCAGAATTCAGGTGCACTTTTCAGTTCCTTTAAAGTTTTGAAAAGGAAAAGAAAATAATTCTCATTGTTTAAATTAGCAACATCATAATTTTTATTTATTTTTTGACATAGGCAAACAACGAAATGGCAATATAAAACCTACCTGACCCTTGGTTAAAACCTGACCAGTTGGATTTTGCTGAATAATGGTGGCACCATGAGGCAGGAGTTTTGGTTGCTGCTGTTGTCGCTGTGGCTGTATGTGAATTGGCTGACGCTGCTGTATATTGATTTGTTGGGGAACCTGAACTTGATGTCCGAGCTGCTGTGCATGTTGCAACTGTTGAAACTGTGGTAGCTGAGAGAGGCCAGCAACTGTGATGTACTGTCCATTACCTGATTTATTAGAAGATTGATAATTATCATCATTTTAAGAGAAATCAACACTGTAAGGCATGTTCTGTTAAAACAAAAACACGAGGATTTAATGTGTTCTTAAAACTCTGAAAACAGTAATGGATGCCTACTGTTGACGGCTAAGAACGAAAAAAAAGAAAAAAAGAAAGATTGCTTTAAAAATTTCTAATACAGCAGAGATAAGAACCAAAATACTAGTAATGAAATAATTACAGAACAGCGTGCCACTTTATCTTTTTCTTGAAACTTCAAAGGGGGCAACCACCCCCTAATTCCCTAAAGGCTTATTCTGTTACGGTATATATTCAGTGAATGAGAGTTTGGTCTATTCAGTCATTTACAATTTCAAGCAGTCAAGCAGGTATTATGTTGGGATGAAACATATGTCAGAGATTAGAAGTTTTGGTCAAAATTATTAGATTATTTAATTTCTCTTTTATTTCAGTGTTTTCTCAATAAAAGTATACAAATTTTAATATAATCTTTCTATGAAAATTTAAATTTCATGATCTGGTTCAACAAGACATACATCTGGACCTCATAATTTTGTGCATTCAATTCAAAGGAAGTTTTCATTATTGAGGTAACAATTAATTTTGGTGATTAAGCTTTGCAGGAAACATAAAGGAATGATATTGACTCACTATCTTTACTGAGACATCCGTCATGAAAACAATTATAATTGTTTAATATAAAAGACTGCACATGAAAGGATATTGACTGATTGCTGCCAATCTTTCTATAAAGTGTTGAGTTGTGTTCATAAGTCATTGAACTAAATGTTCTTTTGTGATTCATTTCATCACAATGTTCACAAGGTCTTTTATAAACAATTTTTTAAAAGACTAAAGTAACAAAATTTAATCCACTTCACAGCCAAAAACAAACAAAATGTGAAACAGAAAAAAAAAACAAGAAAAAAAGCTGAATCTGTCAAAAAGAGATTTGATCCAATGCAATAAAAGTGTCGTGGCCCTAGGCAAGTATGTACCAAAGAAGCATAAAAAGTCTGTGGTTAGATATAGAATAACGTGAGAGAAAGCAAATGAAAAATAGCATAAGCATAAGAAAATGGGGCATACAGACCTGCCAACATGTGATTATGCCAATCAGGGATTTTGAGGAGCAAAATCAGGGATTTTTCATCCCAATCAGGGATATAAGGAAAATGTCGAAAAAATAAAATTGTACTCACCAAAACTAGAAATAAACTGTATGTACAATATACGAGGAGGTCAGGATCAAACCATACTAAGTCACATGAAACAAATTGAAAAAAACTCGTTTTTGTGGTCAGTGACCAAATAAAAAAAAAATTCGCAAAAAAAAAAAAAATTTTCGACATTCCGGGATTATAAGCTCAATTCCGGGATAATCCCGGAAAATACGGGATGGTTGGCAGGTCTGGGCATATTTAAATAGTACTTCCTCTGCATTGGGGGGTCCCTTTGGCTCAGTTGGCAAAGCACTTGCTTCACAAGCAAAGGTACCTAGATCGATCCCAGGTGCAGTTCCCCCCCCCCCCCCCCAAGAAATGATTGGATACCTAGCTTTGTTAGATCTGGTGGAAAGTTCTTTGCATAGCGGCCAACTTTTCGCGGACTATTATATATAATATAATCTAGATTCAGAACCTTTTCTGTTCCGTGTTTTAATTTGCTAGTCAAAAAGGCATAATCCTAGGACAGTCAGGGTCATTTCACACACAAAAATATTCCAATTTTTTTCTCAGGTTGCAAAATCAGGACAGTCCCGATTTTATCAGGACAGTTGGCAGCTATGTCTTTGCAATAGACTAGTGTCCGGGTAGCAAGCAAATGCTTTTCCTGTCACAGAAACGAGGATAAATTCCGGCTCCATGGAAATAATGGCTCTGACTGAAAGACTCTACTTTACTTTTCCTCTGCATTGAATACAACCATAATATCAATTCTGTGGAACACAAGTCACATTGCCTCATCTTTTTTTTTTGTTTGTAGCTTTAGGTCTCTTCCAACACAATTGAGGTTATATGAGAGACCGCTGAAACAAAAAAAAACAAGCAATCTAACAAAAACAGTACAAATGTAAATCAAAATCATAACCTAAAGATATCATAAGCTAAATTATAAATAACCAAGAACAAACAGGCAGAAGATTTACAGAAAAAAAAATATCCCCTGTCAATAATACAATCACAAACCAAAGAAGCAGGATAGGCTAGTAAAGAGAAGAAGAAACGACATCACTATCGGATCGTACACCCATGCGAACATCATAGGTATATATGATTCAAGGGTGATGCTCCCATCCAACCACCCGCTGCCTCATCTTTGATGTGATGACTAACGAAAAGTACCCTGTATCTCTATTTTAGGGCTTCTGAGATCTATGTGACAAGAATATTAAGCAGCACTTCATTACTGGCCCTTACACTGAATGTTAATGATACAAAGAGAGGCCGAAGCAAATTTCAGATCCGATCCAATCCATAACGGTTGCAGCTTCATGCGACACAAGATTGGCATTACTAGGTGGGGTACTGTCACATTTTAAATAACTCTAGAACATTGTTGGGTTATTGGTTGCTCTGACATTTTCAGGGATGCTGTTCCATGCGCAAATAGTACTGGGGAAGAACGAATGTTTGTGCCCATTGATTCTGGAATATAACAGTGCATATGCATTTTCTTTTCTTCCGTAGTTTTTCAGAAATCATCAACAGTCTCAAATTTCCAGAAAAAAGTACCTAATTGAACTGCAGTATAATTTGCAACTTTTGCAAGGTCCTTCCTTCATTTAATAAAAGTTGACAAAAATGGACAGGAAGCAACATCATTGCTTCGCCATCATTGATTCTCTTTAACATAGTTTTTTTTTTTTTAATCATGACCCAATACCACAATTAAATATGATCAAAGGTCACTAAAATGAGAAAATTATTTTGTCCCGCAATTCTTAAGATAACAACAACAAAAAAAAGAAAGAAAGAAAAACCCCCACAAAAGCAGACATCTCTCAGTGTCGTTTTAAGTACAAGGAACTCCACAACCAGTATAAAAAGCCAAAGAAGATGCCACATGACATCTTACTCTTACTTGAATATTTCACCATTTATTATATCTAGCATGGTCATCAAAACATAGTTCTCTTTGTTTTAACAAATGAATATGAGAATAACTCTACACTTCCCAAACAACTGAAACTGAAAGTGATGAATGAAACTGCAAAGGCCTGAATTATTTCCATTAAGCATCTATGAAATGTTGCAGAATTTCCAATTGACAATGAGCCATGGCAAAAACGCCACCAAAACCCACATCAAAATGGTCTTCCTCTTCCACAAATGTTCCAACTTACGCAAAGTGTGCCATTTCCCACCAGCAAACAGCTGTAAGTATCTCCCATCTGTCTCAAGGGAAAAAGGATGGTTGTGCTTAGTATAGAAATTTTTAATTAGGATTAGAAAGATAATCGATCTTTACGATAGTTTTAATACTGTATGTTTTGTTTTTTTATTGTTTCAATAGAGAACAAAGACAGAAACTAACAAGGAAAGGGAAAACATAAAACAGGGGTCCATGTTGGGAACTTTCAAAACCACTGAAAATTTAATGGGCTATCGTTGATCGTACCAAACTCTTAAATCCATATGTAACAGCTATTCGTAACCAATTATCTTAGGATTATTTACAAAGGTAAAATACCTGTAAATGAGCTCTATAAAAATTGACTGAAACTCTTTGAACAAGATGAAGTTTCAAATGTTAAAATAAATAAGGGCATCATTAGAGAGGAAGGTGATAAAATACAATACAATAAAATTGTTGGTCTTATTACTTTACTGAAAGTATGACTCATCATTGCATTGAATTAAGGAAAAGTGATCTAGACGTCTATAATTATCATGAAGACTCAGAAGACATTTCGGCAAATAAACAGTGCACAAAAACACGCTTGAGCAAAACAATGGCTGAAAACTAATTTGCGCAGGAATTAATTACTTACCAGACCACTATCGGGACTATCATTACTTATAACTTGGTGGTAATCAATCAGTGAAGAAACGATCAACCAGTTTGTTTACAACGTAAGGCAATTGAAAAGTTCTTACTTTCGATTTGAAACTGTTTCCATAACGTACTTCCGGCGTTCACATTTTAATTTTTCATAAATTTAAATTCCATCAGGTAAAGGTGGTAGAAACGAATGCACATGAGTAAATGGGAAGAGAGAAATAGAAAGAAGAAATAAATAAAACAATGATGGGTCATTGTAGGGAAATTAATCATATTGTAAGTATCGATACCCCTTGGGCATTAAACAAGAAAGAGATAAGAAAAGAGCCAATGAGTAGCCGAGATTGATATCGATACGTCTTCATAAAAACAAAAAGGACCCTGGACTGACCCAGTATCACTACATTAAAAAGTTGAACAAAACCATGGAAACAATGAAACAAAATGGCAGTGGGTTAGACTTTCTTACTCGGATCGTAGAATCGCGGAGATGGGATTCATTCTCGTATTTGCAGAAAACATCGACCCCTGATAAAAGGAGATTGAAGACACAAAAATGGTAACCTCTCAACCAACTATGGGAGGTCAGAGGACCCAACCCAATTGTCAATAGTTAAAAATCAACAACAAATATTTTATAGAAATAACCTATACTTATTTTACCATCCCATTCTGATGATTAGGAAGCAAAAGGTTCGAGGTCAAGTATGTTGGTCAAATAACCGGTATATAATAAAATAAAACTGTGTTTTCTGAATACTGGATAGAAGCAAGGGTCAAAGTTAACTCTTGTAAATGAAAGTATTATCTTATAGATTTAGCATTAACACCAATGATAAGCATCTAGTTCACCCCAATATATTACCGACTACGATGGGTCACAAATTATATCGAACAATATAGAAAATTAACACACTTAAAGTCAACTTCTGCATAAAGTCAACACCTCTTGTTGGTCCCAAATTTTCAGTTCCATTTATAATGGATTAAGTTAACTTTGGCCAATGCCGACCAATTTCTCTGGTCTGGTGGTGTTGACTTTATCAGGATTCCACTGTATTTTAGACTTCGGGATCTTCATGAATTCCATAAAGTTGTAGAAGTGAAATTAGTCGCGTCATTGTTTGGTAGCAGCAGTTGTTCTTATATTTAGACCTGTAAATAAACTGTTCAAAAATTGACAGAAAATTTTCGACAAACCACAAACATGATTTTCAAAATAAATGAGTGCAGTATAAGTAAGGAAAGAGATAGGAGACAATGTATTACTATTACTTAGGTGCATTATAGAAGTGGAAGAAATGCCAAATAAGCCTGTCATGTAGAGGATGACTTTAAAATATAAGAACAGCAATGCTTAAAACGGCGTCTACTGATTAGGCTGTAATTCCAGAGAGTATATAGTATTAGTAGAGTATAGGCTTAGGCTTTCCAAACAATGACAATAAACTGTCACAATTAAGTAATCATACCATACCCTTATGTCCATATTTAAACCTAACTAACAGCAATTATGTTTCCAGCAGGGATGCTCAAAAAACCCTGTGCCTGCATCTCATACATTGTGAGAGCATATTTAAACCTTTAATAAAAGAATGTATCAAAGTTAAAGGTCAACAACTAAGCTATGAACTAAAAATGAAATAAATAAGATTTTTCTTTTCTTTACGAGAATTTATTAATTGAGAAAATTTCTCGTCAGCCCAGTGTAAAATCCAAAGATGGGAAAATGAAGGAATCGAAGACAGTGAACAACAAGAATGCTAGAGTGATACCCAGAAAACTAATTTGTGTGGGAATTAATTACTTACAATTGTTTCTTACAACTAGGGACCCAATCAGTGAAGAACCAGTCAACCAGTTTGTTTACAACAAGATGTTTTAGTTCTAGTCGCAATCGTATAATTTTCGATTTGAAGAAATGGTCTACTTCCTGCATTCAAAATTTACCTTTTCATAATTTTACTTTCCATCAGGTAAATGTGGTCAATTTAGGCTTAGACTAAACAGTGAAATTTATCGCTCAGGGACTCAGTTAAAATCGGCTACATTTAGGATCACGACAGGTTGGAAAGCAAAAAAATAATTTCACAAAGGCTGTGTGAAAATACACTGAGACATGTTCAGATATGACAATTCTAAAAAGCGTCACTTAACCTTAGCAATACATCAACCGTATAAACGACCCATGAGTTATAAGTAACACTCTGGAACCTTCCCAATTAGGTTACTTTATTCGACTATGCTTAACGAATTCTTTCTTTCTATTTAAAAAATATTTGACTTTGACGAATTGACTGATTTCAATTAATTGACTGAGAATTTACAGGTCTATATATATATGGTAATTGTTAAAGTTGAAATTGTTTTTGTTGGTTTGTAAAAAGTAAAATAATAAAAATAACTCTACAACAGGATGATGTTAAAAGTAAATTTCTGTAAATGAATATTGAGACCACAGTGGTTTACCAGCGGATCACTTAGTTGAGATGCTAGGCACAGCGTACACAACGACAACAGTTTAGTTGAGACGGTATCCCGTTCCTGACACCTGCTGACCCGGTCAATCACCGAGAGGAATTTACCTAACGGGGATTGCCGTTTCACTCAATTTAACAATGTTTTGTTTTATTGTCTGTTAGACACCCATATTGAATGAGTTGAAATATCACTAATTGGTATAAAAGTTTATATTTTCTACTTTTACTGTGTGTTTTTTATTTTTTCATAGTATTACTAGATTTCTCAATATAAGTTATCAATGAACGGTAACAAATTACACAAAAAATATAGCGGGTGCAACATTTCCAAAATTAGAGAGAAAAAAAAACGTTGCTATGGATTTGTCTGAATTTTATGTATTATAAAGACAAGATGTAGATACTTCTCCTCACAAAAAACGTATTTTTCCTCGACAAAAATATATCCGCTACGAGCATTCAAACTCGTCAGTGTAGTTTGGGGCTGGTCTTTAACTGCATTGCGTTGATGACAAATCGCATTTTATTCATATCATTGATAATGCCGGATGCTCTTTTTTTCCAATTTTGCTGTTGTTTGGTGACAGCTCACTGTGCCTTGTTCTCCAAGAAGTCTAAGTCTAAACTTATATTGAGTGATGTTTGGTATGCAGTGGTACTCAAGTAGGTGTTTTGGGATTATTTTGTTTGGAAAATATTTTCTGTATGTATCCGTGTAATGTTTTATTGCACTTTGAATATATTGGATTGTGTCTGCTTTGATTGATTTTGTGTGTGATATAAAGTTGTGCACATGACTATAGGCCTTGTTTATATTGTCGAAAATTAATCCAATACTGCATGCGTCGTCAATGATGAGTGGGTCGTGGGTGCAGTTCTTTGTTTGTTGGATAATTGTAAGTGTAGACTTTTTCTTGTAAGTATTTGTGGCAGTGGTTGCCAATGAATGACCTGCTGTGGTAAGCCTGTTGTGTAATGCGGTATTCTGTCCAATTCAGAGGCAATAGGACCCTGAGGGTGAGTGGCTCATGCATGAGATTTGAAAGTCTCTCCTGCGTTTTGGAGTTTGTTGTTATATTCTACTCTGTCGATATCAAACATGCAAGTGCAACCCGTTTCAAGGTTGATTTATTTATTATTAGTGTCTTGGCAATGAGAAAATACAAAGAAGCTAATGAGTCGTGTGTTCAATGTGCTTTATAATGTGTACTTTTTACACATAAATTATGAGTGTGCTCCTTGCTTGTCCAATGCCGTGTCAGTCCCATAGACTAAAAGAATGTCATTAGAATAATTTGAACATTTAAATTGTTTCTTGCGGGCACGTTTCTATTTCTGTGTTAAACAAATCATACCACATGTCCTACATAATGAATTCACTGCTTGGTTATGACTTGCAATTGTGTGGTCCATGCTGTAAGAGAAAATTCAAAATTGACTGAGCGATGTAAGCAATGATATAGTGAATTAATGAATAAAATGAGTTTTAAAACACTCTGTATTACTTCTCATATCCATGCATACATAACAGCGTACATAAAATTTGGAAAAAGAAAAACCAAATACTTCACCCAATTTGGTGAAAGAAAGGGGGGGGGGGGGGCAGGAAAATTCTAACAAGCAGTTGAGCTAAGTTGAGGCCCAACACACAATGTCATTTAAAATTAAACATTAGCAAGATAATTCAAATTATGCAATTTAAAAATCAAATTAACTCATCATTGAAAAAAATAAAAAATAAAAATATAATTAACAATAAAACCGCAGCGAAATATACGTTTCAAGAACAAGGCTAAAGAGGTAATATCATTATTACCTGACCTACCGCGGAAAAATAATCATTACAAAATAATGAAAACTGAAGAGTAAATGAAACTTACCTCATTTCGTAGTAAAACTTGTGCCTTGTGAATCACACCCAAAAAAATTTGAAGTTTATAGCAACGTGTTTTTAGAATCCTGAGGTAATTACAAGTAATTTTATTAAATGTTATAGAAAAATAGGCGAATTTGAATCACGGCTTGTGGAATAAGTACTGGAGATATTGAAATAAAAATTGGACCGATGGAAAGAGTAGGTCTGCGAGAATTCTTTGCATTTTGGGTGGAATTGCATCGTCACGAAGATCGTGAGGTTAATTGGTACGGAAATCATCCATTGGTATCACCCAATGCACGTCAAATCTACGTTCTGGGAATTGATATCGGCTGACCGCTGTTGACCCCGGTTACCTGTCGGGTGAGGTTACAGCGCTCGGAACAGCGGGAAACTAAACGGTCAGATTTATAGTGCAGTTTAGACGCCGTGTAGGTCAAGAGGTCACTACTCTCCTTCTCTTTACCTGCGCTCTGGTATGGCACGTGCCTGCAGTCAGTGAAGCGAGTAGTCTAATTGGTCTGATAAATAATGGCATAGCCAAGTGACAACTATCTTAAATGTAAACCTATATTACTCATGTTATAGATTGAAATCCCCCTCACACAGTGGACTAAATATCATAGATATCATCAGTATATTTCTCTCTCAGGAAGACAGCAAAGTAGACTCACATTTTCACTACATTTATCTCTTAAATCAAATGTTTCTGGAATCCCTACAACAACAATCAGACGTTGCAGTTTATTATTATCCACACTAGTACATAGTACAAACTGTCTACTTTCTGTTGCACTAATGTTAATTCAGTTCAACAAATATGTAACAAGTGTAGGGGTGGGGTATCAAATTTCACTGGGAATATCTAGCAGTCTATGAGATGTCCAGGCTATTGTGGGTGATGAATTTGGACCAGTTACACAATGTAAACAATGTCGTAATCATTTCCTGGACACCCACTGACCATGGAACACTTTACTACACCGATTCTACAGTTTTATCATTAAAAGTTCCCACGAATATGGTAAAGGAGTGAAGAAGTCATACTTATTGTAGTACAGGAATATATATATATATATATATACTCTGCAAGTAGCCCTACAATAATAGTTCTTAAATACACATCTGTTACTGATTTAAGAAATATGAAATGAATGGGTTCGTTTCATTCATGTCTCTGTTGATTGGTGTGGGAAGGTTTTATTCACCAGCTGCACTACTTGTACATTGTGAATATTGTCTGAATATCTCTTAATTCCTAGGAGGCGCCACTATTATTTTCCCCTATCTTGGCTATGTTTGAGTACTCCCCCCCCCCCCCCCCCTACTTCCTCTCTTCTTATTTTCCCCAGTCAAACTTGCCTTTGTGGAATACTATCTGTACTAACTGTTGATATTATATCGTTGTTGTCAGTGAAATGAATTAGGTGTAGTGTGAATGTGATGCATTTCTCTTAGCCTGTCTTTTACGTTTGTATGTGTGTATATATGCAGGATGTATGTGTGTATGTATGCATGTGTAAGAGAGAGAGAGAGAGAGAGAGAGAGAGAGAGAGAGAGAGAGAGAGAGAGAGAGAGAGAGAGAGAGAGAGAGAGAGAGAGAGAGAGAGAGAGAAGATGCTATGTTCTACCATATTCATTGTTTGTATTATCTACTACGCCACTGTGATGGTGTTGTTGTTTGGTGTAATGACGATGATTTTGTTTCTATTTGTAATAGTGAAGTAAAACCTACACACACATTATATTGCTTTATATGTTCTTTAGGAGTGTGTTAAATTGTTTAATCAACTTATCTCCATATCTTTTAAATACATTACAAAATACAAATGAAGAGAACATACTTGATGTCCAGCCCATTACATTTATGACCATTAAAAACGTAGTTAAAATGTGTTGAATCAGGAAATGAATGTTTTACTTTGTGTAATAATATTAAGACTGGACAAAGCATTAATTAGTTTCGGAATCCAATGTCTGATTTTAAAGATTTGAAATTTTTATTGTCCGCAAAACAACAAAAATATTTTAAAATAGTAGGGATTTTAAATTTCTTATAAAACCTATCAGAATAATCACAATAAAACGAAAAAAGAACCAACATAACGAGTGAAAGTAGTACTATCTGTTCCATTAGTTAATATTTTTGTAATGTAGGTGGTCATCTAGATATGGTGTTGTATTACATCACGAAAATGCAATACTTTGTGTCTTAACCCTCAAAAAGGGGAATCCCCGTCCAGGTAGCCAATTTTACAGCATGCAGCTGCTGTTGTCAGTCACTTGCTGGGTTCCAGCAGTATAACTAAGTGATCCGATTTTATGAAGAAATAATCAGCAGTGAGACAGTAAGACAATCCAAAACGTACTTACGATGCTGAAGCTCATGCTACATGCCCCCCCCCCCCCCCCCCCCCAATAAAAAAAAACAAAAGAGCAATGTCAAACTTTCAAAAGAACAAACAAGGTCAAACTTTCAAATTCTCACGATATCTCAAATTTATGCATAAGCAGAACATGATTATCTACTGTGTTTAAAAACATCAGTGAAATTATTTTGTGATGAGAATTACATATAAAAATAAAGTTCTCACCAGTTTGTTGCAATGTTATATTCTGCATTTGTCCACCAGCACCAATGGTGGCAATCTGTTGCGGGAATAGATTTGATGGAAGAGTGAGGGCAGCCGGTTGGACGCCTGCCGCACCAGCAGCTGGCTGGAACTGGGCAGGTATTGGCTGGATTTTGGATTGGGGCTGGCTAGCAAGAACTATCAGAGAGAGAAAAAAGTACATCAATACAAAATAAACATGGGTGGGGAGGTGGGGGAGGTAAGAGGGAATTATGTTGAGACCAGATGCAGTAGTCCTTCACAGCCATAGGGTCAATGGAACCAGATTTTATTCTGGCTGCTATAGTGTGAAATGGACAATAGCAGCTGCCCATTCACTACTGGGTGGACAAGGGGTCAAAAATATTTTATTGTGGTTCCTATAGTGTGAAACGGACAATAGCAACTGCTTGCTACCATTTGGATAGCAAACTATTTTATGCCACATTTAACAGACCCAGCTGCCCATTCACTCCTGGGTGGACAAGGGGTCAAAAATATTTTAAAATCTTGACGTCACCCTGGATAGATTTCAGTCCCTTTGTGTGTAAAGTGAGTACTCTAATAGTTGAACAATCAAGACCCCCTGAGAACAGATGTATCATCAGGCAAATTGTCATCATTTCAAATTTATGTGTATGAAAATTGAGATTGCCTAAACTTGTAAGTAACCTTGGCATACAAATAAATTGACATTCGTATAGCCAAAAAATAAAGTAGGTACTGGCCACATTAATCAATCTTCAAATCTGATCATTATTTTACAAGTTATGATCATAAGCTATAGTCATCTAGGCTAGTACCCTCTATTGTTAATCAAGAAGCCTGAAAGTTTCTCTAACCAAGACTGGGGACCAACAATGGCAAGCAGTATTACTTGGAAACCATTGTACCAGTGTCTGAAGGAACGGTATCATGCCAACTATGTCCAAAAGTCTAAATGGGCCATAAAAAACCTAAAGAGTGGGGAAACCATCTTAAGGCCAAATAAGATGATCTCTGAGTTCAAATTGGGCAAATGTAATGGATATCTGCTGACAAATATCAAAGTAAATCATCCCGATTGATAAAATATAAATGCTTAGTTTCTTCAAGCATCTCATGTTAAACTGCCCCAAAATGAAACGAAGGTGCTTATAAATATGGCTATCTTTTCAAAAAGAAAAATATAATCTAGGCCTGCAAAGAGAGACAAAATTCTGGAAAATCTTAGGGAGAATGTTTAATAGTAATAATGATGATGATGACGGTTTCTCTGAATCAATAAAATAATTTATAGAAATAAGAATGAGAACAAAAATAATTAATTTGCCAATAAAGTTGGGCCAATTGGCAGATATGCATAATCTTAAAACATTTAACTTATGATGCCCCTATCGCTCTCAAAAACATCTGGTTGACTTTAATGGTATCATTATTCAGCATAAAGTTTAATTGAGTCGATCATGAATGAGGGTATGTTAAAAATATATATAAAAAAGAATATCAAGAATCTTATCCCTCGATGAAATAAGTCATCCACTGTGCTCTAATAAATATGAAACTACCTTGCAAATACACAGCAGCTGTAATAAGAGAGAGAGAAGATGTGATAATATATCATCAACTCAGGCCCATTAAATGTTAAGAGATTAAACACATAAATCTACCTGGCCTTTGCTGGTTATTGGCTGCTTGAATAGCTTGAGGAAGCATTACATTGGTCGCCTGGGGAGGAGGAAAGGTTATTTCTGGCTCTGGAGGAGGCTCAAGAGCCTTGGAGGCTGCTAGTTTTGATTCCCAAAGCTGAAATATAAAAAGAACAAAAATTATGGGTTGGCAATTTTTTTCCCCTATAAATATGTTTAGTCATTTTAATTTAAATCTCGCTCCAAGTTCCATTCATAGCCTTAATATCTTTAGTATTTCTTATCCATTATGACAGTCTATAAGAAGTGAAATTTAAACAAAATCCTTTATATAATAAATATAGCTTAAAATCACAAAGCCAAAGAGATAATCATAAAAACTAACAACCTGCTTCAAATCCTGCAGAACTTGCTCATCTACCCCTTCGTCCAGGAAGGCTTCTTTCACATTGTTTATGACATCTTCTACAACAGTGTTGTATAACTTGGACTGGGGAAAAAAAATTTAGTTAAAGTTATCTCAACAAATCAAACGGACTCAAATTATTCTTGAATGTAAGTAGTCTACACTGCTGAGAACTTTATTAAGAAATGTATGCATATTAAAGAGTTTGCAAGATGACTACCAAAATCAATTTGATATAATCACTCATAAAGATATATTTAGTTTATCCATAAACCCTAATGGGACTAATAAACACATCGATAAACACCAGATTTTTAACGTAAATTAATGGCATTTTTTAAAAACCTACAGCGTTCTTACATCTCCCCATTTTAATAATAAATATTTTAAAAGTTAGACCAATACAAAATATTAAAGAAAAAATATTATAAATGTAAACAATCAAAATAAAGTATTTTCAGTTGTAATATAAAGGTAAATAACCCATTTATGTTTACGTTTATTGGCAATACAGTCCTTGATTGAAGGCTTCATTGTCAAAGATGTTGGTTCTATTATATTTTCACTTCACAAGTACTATTTGACAAGAATTAGAAGCTTAAATTAGATCTGAGACCATTTGAAGTATAAAATAAGCTTAAATGCATAATTCAATGCAAATCTTCAAAAGTGGTGTGAAAGGTCATAGTGAAAACCAGCGTTAAATAACCAACTGAAAAGATAAATATAGTACTAGTACAAAATGTGACTCATCAGCTGATGTGTAAAACAGATCAAATGTATGAAAGAAAAGTGAAACATGTGTTCAATTGTCACCTTTGAAAGAATATTAAATAGTCTACACATCGGTATTTCCTAGTATTAAAAGTTAACGTTCCGGTGGTGCAATAATGATAAAGCCGGCAGAAGAGTCAAAATGCCGGAAGGCAATTATTACATTTACTAAAAAACCGGAATTTCCAGCATATGCCGGCAAACTTTCATCCATGTATGAAATAGGGTCGTTTTTTGTTAGAAATAACAATTGTTAATTTGGCTTATATGGGTTACGGATGTGACAATGCAAAAGCAAATGCTCAAACACAGTGGAGAGGGAATTCTCGCTGAATCGCCAAGCTAGAGTTTTTTAGACTCATTTTTTATTTATCTCAAAGTTGTGCTCGAGTGGCAAGGGGGTTGCGGGATCAAAATGGCGTGTCATCTTGGTGCCAAGGCTATGAGCTTCACTCTGCACTATAGAAGTAGACCTAAATAACAAAACCTAAGTCCCAAAGGGACTAGAAGACAAAGCAAGAAAAGTAACACCCCTTGTGAGGTCCACGCCCAACCATCCGAACAAAAGTTCTTAGCAATTGATCCCAATGCTTTCAGTCACACAGCACTGTATGAGATATTGCCAATTTCAAAATCTAATTTACATCTATACGGTTTCCCCTTCAGCAAAAGAAAACCTCAAAAAATACACACACTCATGTGTACAAGCATTGGAGTCGGTTTAGGAGAAAACAAAGAATGTAGGGCAGGACAGTACAATGTGGGAACGTATTTATTGTTTCAATGCCTGTTGTTGTTTGGCTATTGAGTTGTTGTAAATTCTTTTCATGTTGGGTAACCTGTTGGGTGTCACTGTTACGTGTTAGTGTTGGGTTACCTGTTGGGTGTCACTGTGAGTTCAATTCACTGTTACTGTTATGTGTTATTTCTTCCCCGAGTTTGTGACGTCACAATGGGTATAAAAACGGGGTTGCATTCATTTCCCAAGCTCTTCTTACTATTGTGGATTGTTGATTGAAATTAGATAATTTAGATAGTCAAGTGTTGACGTTGATTTTATTACCCCAGATGAACATTCCCGGACTATTCAAGTTATGCCTTGAAATATGGCATTTTTTAACCGGCCATATATGTCCTTTACATATATGGAGAACGCCCACTTCGGTGGAGACTTTTTCTTAACTTTTTACTATAATTTACCTATCGTGAATGAGATTGAGAAATCCGTTCACGACAACAAACACAGAATAGAGGTGTAACAGTAACAGAAAGGTGGGAATAGATAGAAGACAGAACGCCCAACCATCAGCAAAATAAAACCCAAAGAATTCATACACACACTCTTGCAAATAACCAGAATCTCGAGAACAGAAACCATTAGGCATTAGGAGAAATAGAGATCAAGTTTTTATTTTCCAAGTATTTGTTCGGAGAAATAGCACTTCATTAATTTAAACCAAATAAAAATCCTCTTTGCTTTCCACATTATAATAATGCTAAACAATGTGCTTTCCACATTATAATAATGCTAAACAATGTCTATAACTATAGGTTGAACTTTTTAAAATAATAAAATTAATCATTCCATTGGGGTGGCAATGGTGCATACTGTTTTTATTTTTCTGATATCATTCTTATTATCATGTGCTATCTAATTATTTTTGTTTTAATACTTAATAAAATATAAAAAAGGAGAAGTGATTCCCCCTAATACTACATCGACTTGTACTTATCTACAATTACAAGGTGGAAATACTTCTCAAACTAACGCAAAATACCTATTGTCCATTACAACAATGTTAAATCAAGTCCATAATTGCATTCGGCCCGGTTCGATTATCAGATCTGCAATTATGTGCACGTTGTCCTACTCCTACCCTACATAGGCTAGATCAAATCATTTTAATCAAATTTTAATTCATTCTCCAATATATATATATATATATATATATATATAATATATATATATATATATATATATATATATATATATATATATATATATATATATAGGTAGACGTCTAATTGTAATTAATATACAAATTAGGAATATCACTGATCACAACCTTAATGACTTAATGTAAACTTTAAATTTAAATATAAAATTTCAATCTCGAATATATAGAAACTATTATTATTATTAACGATCTACATCTAGATGTCTATTATTATATAAATATTAATTAAATAAATAGATTTTAATCTTATATACTACTTATAACAACTTAATAGGTATAAGATATAGAAGAGAATATTTCAACCTTTACAACTTACAACGTAAACTTTAAAGATTTTACATCATCATGGATAATCCATAAAAATGAAAACCCAAAGGAAATTTAAAGTTGATCATTAAGTCGACATGAGTCACAGAGAGATCAGCTGATAGAAACTTGGAAAATTTTCCTTGCTTGAGACTGTTGACAATAATAAATACAGGCTGACATCGACTGTCATCTCAGAAAGCCAACTCGGTCCGTACATTAAAAGTAATCTTCCCAACAGAAAACGGTCTTAAACAATATCATTACAATTATTTGTAAATTTATTTCACTTACTACTTGATTAGAATTGCTCATTTTGCTTGTAGACCTTTACAGACGTTGGTCAATCTGATTGGAGGGCTAGAACACCCTCGTCGAAATGAGTTGCCGACTTGCTTTTATAGGATCGGGGAAGGCAATTGTGCTAGAGGGGTCCTACAAATGGATTTGAGAATCGAGAAAAAAAAAAAAGTACGTTATCTCGTGAGACTGTTTACATGCTTGGAAACCGAAAGCGAAAGTAGGAATGCTGAAAACGAGTAAGCGTTCATAGTAACAGACTGTTTTTTCAATTATACAAGAGTTTATACGCTGACGCTATACAATCTCTCTGATGATACTCATACCCAAGCTCACCGACATGTACTTATTTGCAATTATGTATGTGCACGTCAATATAGTTATGGCTGCCTCTATTCTCATTCCCCCCCGGCCGATTGGATTACCGAAAAAAACGTCGCCGGCTTTTTGCGATTTGGATTTGATTGATTTTTTTTTTTTTAATTGTGCAACTTGTGACAAGAAACTTAACAAATTACTGCATTACAACCTTTGGATTAAACATACAACAATTGTGGACTACTATTATGAAGACTAGCATCCTAGACTAGGGGGATGAGAATAGTCACTTCGTATCGTATAGAGCAGTAAAGTTAGGTGCCCAAAACGTAAACAAAGGTCGAGAAGCACGTGGCAAACCACATGTTCCTGTCTTGACAGCTCACGTTCCAATGTAAATAATAGAAAAAAATAACCTTTAAAATTTGGCTGTTAGGTGGCAAAAGAAACACATATTCATAAATACTCGATCATGCATCAAATAATGTCTAGATATGGATATTTTATGGAACAAAAGGTAAAATTTTCTAAAATTTATCAAAAGTTACAGTCTATCTATTTTTAGACCAGAGCAAATTATTGCGCTGGTGTGAACAAAACGAGAATTATTCGGAGCCTGATTTTCATAATAATTTAGCCTTATATTATTATTTCTGCAACTGTTAGATTTTATGTAAACATATTTTCAATACTGAAAGTGTATTGCCTACAACTCAAACTACAAAATTGGGAGACCTATATTGTGCGTAAATTATTCCGGTCCCTAACGGAAATCACTAGCAACTTGTTATTGTTTACGTTTGGGGCGCCTAACTTTACTGCTCTATAGATAGAATGCGCTTGGCCAAGGAGTTCACAACATTGCCATCCGGAAGTATAAAGGACCAACACACAAACTTTGTGTAACCATGAACTTTTATAGTCTGGTTAATACAGTTTAGTGAGAACAACTCACAAACGCGGATGGCAAAAACAATAACAAAGGCCTGAGTGACGTCATCTGCATACTATCTATAGACCCAAGCATTGCCACATTGTAACTGAACATCATGAGTCTCAATACTTCATGATCATGTATTTCGTCTCAATTTACTTCAATTTCCCTTTTTGCTATTTTTAAATTTCGCGACTTCATTTCATTTTGAGTTTGAGTCTCTCTTACTACACTGACACTAGGGTCCCAATAGCTCAGTTGGTAGAGCCCTCGCTTCACACACAAAAAGACCAAGATCGATTCTAGGCGTAGTCTTGATTTTTTTGACCCCCTGCCCCTGTCCACCCAGCAGTGATTGGGTAGCTGGGTCTGTTATTAACAGTGTTAGATCTGTCGGAGAGTACTTTACGATAGACTAGAGACCTATCAAAGGGTTGCAAAATGCTATGGTCCAGTTCACGCTACAGAAACCTCGATAAATTTCGTTTCCATGGGCCTAATGGCTCTGAAGGACTACTTACACTACACTTACAATACACTTTCCTGCAGAACCAGAACGTATTTGGTTAGCGAGGGCTGGG
>NC_088360.1:38157938-38282938 GCF_034508935.2 Berghia stephanieae
ACACACAAAACACACATCAACCGTAACAAGCACACTCACTCATACCGATGATATATATACTCAACAAATTAAAGAAAATAAGGAGCAGGCACCAGTATAAGATAAAGATCTGAACAAGTGTGTATGAAAGGTGCCAGACAAAGCAAGAAAGAAAAATAGACGAAAAAAACTATCCCAAAAAATCAATCTACCTCGACTGGGGATCGAACCTGAGACCTTCTGATTATCTTAATGTCTTCGTCCTCGTCCTCGCGTGTTCAATTTATGTGTTGTTTGATGCAAGCGAGGGTTCACAGCGTAAACCGCGTACCGTTGTGAAGAAAAAAGTTGTATTAAAAAAATTCCCAACTATCGGGAGCCTCTGTGGTGTAATGGTAGCACGTCTGACCGGTAATCAGAATGTCTGAGGTTCGATCCCCAGTCGAGGTAGACTGATTTTTTGTGATGATTTTTTCTTCTATTATTCTTTCCTGCTTTGTCTGGCGCCTTTCATACACACTTGTTCAGATCTTTATACTATATATACTCGTTACTCATCCTCCACACCCCAAAGCAGTACGAAACAAAATGTTGGTAGAATGTTCCATTTTGGGATTTGTTTGTTTTGATTTTAGATATTTAACGACACTTGAAACACACTCGGGGCTTTATAACGTCACAAAAAGTATGACGATAAATTTTGATTAAGGGAGAACAGGGAGTGAGACCAAATTCATCGCCTCACTTGGATATTTGCCGAAAATGAAAATGCATGTGGATTACCACCCAACAGAACATATTCAATAAATACTAAACATAAAATAGATAAACACAAATATGTGACCCATCACCTCATTTCAGTAATATTGACAGGGTAACCTTTTCCAATATAATACCGTTTTGAAGGGATTGATCACGAATATAACAGAGAGATAATTTACAAAAGAAAAGTCACCTCTCATAGAAGAAAAAAAAAGCGTATTTTTACATTGCAAAAGACCCATATTCCAATGACAGGCTGGGGTGCCCCAAGATTTTCTGTCGCCCTCTATAGCAACAGGGAGCAAAAGAATGGTGTAAAAAAACTGGTTCGAAGTTCCAATCTCTTTGGAAGTTTAAACCACTCTTTCCGGAGGGGCTGAATACATACCTTTGTGTTAACGAACTTCTGGTTTCAGAGTTATGGCATCTTACTTTCCAGTCTAAATATATGCTGGTCGTCAATAAAGATCATTTAATCCCCGCTCTATTGGGCTAATAGAGCGGGGATAATTAGGTCCCGGAATCCTTAGAATCTGCTTATACATCCTGCAGATGTGTATATTTTAAAAAATCTATTTTTATCCCAGTAAAAGATAATGACATATAGATAGTATGCAGATGACGTCACTCAGGCCTTTGTTATTGTTTTTGCCATCCGCGTTTGTGAGTTGTTCTCACTAAACTGTATTAACCAGACTATAAAAGTTCATGGTTACACAGAGTTTGTGTGTTGGTCCGTTATACTTCCGGATGGCAATGTTGTGAACTCCTTGGCCAAGCGCATTCTATCTATAGTATAATGCTGTCACAGCGTTTGAACTCTGCAGTTAGAAGGAAGTTTATCTTGCCAGCGGCGCTCATTTGGGTTAATGGTCTTATTAACATATCGTCCTCTTGACCTTACAAAATGGAGGATTTTTTCCCATAGTTATCGTAAATAAATATGAACATTTACATAGAGCATCTACAGTTTTACCATGCTCAATTCACTTAACAATGTTTCGTTTATTTCCCCATCAGGCCATATGGAACCATATATTATCCATTTCATGCAGTATCAGTCGCCGCTTTTGCGAATTTTTTGTACCAACACTCTTACAATGTCCACAGCTGCTTATA
This sequence comes from Berghia stephanieae, assembly GCF_034508935.2. Taxonomy (NCBI): domain Eukaryota; kingdom Metazoa; phylum Mollusca; class Gastropoda; order Nudibranchia; family Aeolidiidae; genus Berghia; species Berghia stephanieae. The sequence continues at coordinate 38,159,799 of NC_088360.1, forward strand.
GCCATGTTCTGCTCATTTACACCCGAGCCGAGTTGGGTAATGTGTGTTAAGTGCCTTACCCAAGGGCACAACATCGGGATCAAAATTTTCTAAGAACACTGTCACCCATCCGGTCACTGACCGTGTTTAACATTGCTGGACTTCTGTGACAGGACGAGAGACTGAACTGCTGAGCCACCCGAGCCAATTAGAAACGTAGAAAGCTGGTTGCCATTTTACTTTGGCTCCAAAGGTGAGAAGAGAGCATGGAGACATGGAACCAAGATCATAGAAAAGAGGTGGATAAGTGACGTGTGTCAGAGAATATGACATATGTGGCCTACCATCTCAAAGCGGTATTATGTCGGGGTGACTCAGACTTTGACAAGTGAATTTAGAATTAAAATGGTAAGAAATACGAACTTTGGGTCTTTTGCAATGTAAAAATTATTAGATATGAAGTGAGTAGAAAAGTGCCAGAAGACAATAGAGAATAAAAATTTTTTTCGCGGCGGTGGTGGGGTTTGAACCTGCGACCTTATTGGTACGACAACTCCGCCTGGCAGGTGAGAGCGTGGCTCTACCGTGTGAGCTATCCACGAACACATAAATATTCGTTTCAAACCCAAAGTCATTTCTAGATCCCTCTCTCACCCACTTCTTGAGATCGCCGATTCGTTCGCCACCATCGCGAAGTAATTTTGACCAGCAGTTAAGCTTAATAGCCAATATTCTCATCACAAACATATAACATAGAAACGATTGAGACATTGAGTATGCTCCGGTGTATGGGGTGAATTTTTAATTCAGAAAAGTGAGTGGAGCAGGCACTTATGTTGGTAACAACAAGATATGAAGTGAGTAGAAAAGTGCCAGAAGACAATAGAGAATAAAATTTTTTTCGCGGCGGTGGTGGGGTTTGAACCTGCGACCTTATTGGTACGACAACTCCGCCTGGCAGGTGAGAGCGTGGCTCTACCGTGTGAGCTATCCACGAACACATAAATATTCGTTTCAAACCCAAAGTCATTTCTAGATCCCTCTCTCACCCACTTCTTGAGATCGCCGATTCGTTCGCCACCATCGCGAAGTAATTTTGACCAGCAGTTAAGCTTAATAGCCAATATTCTCATCACAAACATATAACATAGAAACGATTGAGACATTGAGTATGCTCCGGTGTATGGGGTGAATTTTTAATTCAGAAAAGTGAGTGGAGCAGGCACTTATGTTGGTAACAACAAGATATGAAGTGAGTAGAAAAGTGCCAGAAGACAATAGAGAATAAAAAATTTTTTCGCGGCGGTGGTGGGGTTTGAACCTGCGACCTTATTGGTACGACAACTCCGCCTGGCAGGTGAGAGCGTGGCTCTACCGTGTGAGCTATCCACGAACACATAAATATTCGTTTCAAACCCAAAGTCATTTCTAGATCCCTCTCTCACCCACTTCTTGAGATCGCCGATTCGTTCGCCACCATGGCGAAGTAATTTTGACCAGCAGTTAAGCTTAATAGCCAATATTCTCATCACAAACATATAACATAGAAACGATTGAGACATTGAGTATGCTCCGGTGTATGGGGTGAATTTTTAATTCAGATTTCTACTCACTTCATATCTTGTTGTTACCAACATAAGTGCCTGCTCCACTCACTTTTCTGAATTAAAAATTCACCCCATACACCGGAGCATACTCAATGTCTCAATCGTTTCTATGTTATATGTTTGTGATGAGAATATTGGCTATTAAGCTTAACTGCTGGTCAAAATTACTTCGCGATGGTGGCGAACGAATCGGCGATCTCAAGAAGTGGGTGAGAGAGGGATCTAGAAATGACTTTGGGTTTGAAACGAATATTTATGTGTTCGTGGATAGCTCACACGGTAGAGCCACGCTCTCACCTGCCAGGCGGAGTTGTCGTACCAATAAGGTCGCAGGTTCAAACCCCACCACCGCCGCGAAAAAAATGTTTATTCTCTATTGTCTTCTGGCACTTTTCTACTCACTTCATATCTTGTTGTTACCAACATAAGTGCCTGCTCCACTCACTTTTCTGAATTAAAAATTCACCCCATACACCGGAGCATACTCAATGTCTCAATCGTTTCTATGTTATATGTTTGTGATGAGAATATTGGCTATTAAGCTTAACTGCTGGTCAAAATTACTTCGCGATGGTGGCGAACGAATCGGCGATCTCAAGAAGTGGGTGAGAGAGGGATCTAGAAATGACTTTGGGTTTGAAACGAATATTTATGTGTTCGTGGATAGCTCACACGGTAGAGCCACGCTCTCACCTGCCAGGCGGAGTTGTCGTACCAATAAGGTCGCAGGTTCAAACCCCACCACCGCCGCGAAAAAAATGTTTATTCTCTATTGTCTTCTGGCACTTTTCTACTCACTTCATATCTTGTTGTTACCAACATAAGTGCCTGCTCCACTCACTTTTCTGAATTAAAAATTCACCCCATACACCGGAGCATACTCAATGTCTCAATCGTTTCTATGTTATATGTTTGTGATGAGAATATTGGCTATTAAGCTTAACTGCTGGTCAAAATTACTTCGCGATGGTGGCGAACGAATCGGCGATCTCAAGAAGTGGGTGAGAGAGGGATCTAGAAATGACTTTGGGTTTGAAACGAATATTTATGTGTTCGTGGATAGCTCACACGGTAGAGCCACGCTCTCACCTGCCAGGCGGAGTTGTCGTACCAATAAGGTCGCAGGTTCAAACCCCCCCACCGCCGCGAAAAAAAAAAAAAAATTTTATTCTCTATTGTCTTCTGGCACTTTTCTACTCACTTCATATCTTGTTGTTACCAACATAAGTGCCTGCTCCACTCACTTTTCTGAATTAAAAATTCACCCCATACACCGGAGCATACTCAATGTCTCAATCGTTTCTATGTTATATGTTTGTGATGAGAATATTGGCTATTAAGCTTAACTGCTGGTCAAAATTACTTCGCGATGGTGGCGAACGAATCGGCGATCTCAAGAAGTGGGTGAGAGAGGGATCTAGAAATGACTTTGAGTTTGAAACGAATATTTATGTGTTCGTGGATAGCTCACACGGTAGAGCCACGCTCTCACCTGCCAGGCGGAGTTGTCGTACCAAAAAGGTCGCAGGTTCAAACCCCACCACCGCCGCGAAAAAATTTTTTATTCTCTATTGTCTTCTGTCACTTTTCTACTCACTTCATATCTTGTAAAAATTATTGTACTTTTACTTTACCACGAGGAAAAGAAACCAACCCCAAATTTCATATATGTCGCTAAAAATTCGATTTCCATCGCCTAGTCTATCATGACGTAATACCCCTTTGAGACGGCGGGTCACATATTATGATGACGATTAGCCCATGTTCATTGATCAGGTGTGTCGTCTATGGGCAGTCATTCTTTAGCCTCCTTCTACTGTATGTTTTGTTGTTTTTAAGGGTTTTACGACGCTTGCGACACATTTAAGTCATTTCAGCGCCAGTAAAAATGAAGAAAATGGGATAGTAAAAAACAAAACAAAAAACATTCTATGTGGATTTACAATTTAACGTACACAAGAAGAGAGTAAGACAAAGGGGAATGGTACAAATGGGGTTATATTTAGATTCCAAGAGCACACTATCAGTGTACTTCGTTTTAGATCACTTAAAAAGTCTCATCCAGAAACCAGCACAGGATCCCCTTGAGAGGGGTACACTCAAATGTTGATAGAATACATCCACAACAGAAAACACAACTAAATGCATAACAGAGAGATGATATACAAGGAAAAAAATCATCTCCCAAAACGAATGCTAAACATTTCTGTTTCCCTCTAAGCTAAGGACTCCAGCAAAGGCCGGGACAAAACAAAGCAATCCTATTCCAAGACAAAGACGGAGCAACTCGGAAAACAGATGTAAAGGGATAGGCACAGCAAGTGACCTCCTGCCCACTATGGGAGGTCAAAGGATCTCGCCCCGAAAGGAATAAAAGAGGTACATACGTGGCAAGACTGTGGACTAATGAAGATTCAAAAGGCTCAGGGCCAACGTTCTCCTCTGCTAAGAGTTCACCCACTACCCATCCTTATTGTTTTTTGTGGTTTTTGTTTTTAAGGGTTTTGCGGCGCTTGAAACACATTTAAGTTTAAGTCATATCAAAGCCAGTAAAAAGGAAGAAAATTGGATAGTAAAGACATTCTTGATTTACAATTAAAACGACTTGAAGAGCAAGTAAGACAAAGGGGAATTGTTCAAATAGGCTACAGATTTAGATTCAAAGAGCACACTATCCCTGTTCTTAATTTGAGATCACCTAAAAGTCTCACCCAGACACCGGCACAAGATCCCACTAAGATGAATACACTCAAATGTTTACAAAGCATATGTTAAAAATAAAAAAATAACAGTGCAGAACAGAGAGATGTTACGAGGAAAAAACTATCATCTCCAAAAACTGTTACTATACATTCGTCTGTTTCCCTCCCAGCCAAGGACTCAGGCCAGGTTCATAACAAAAATAAGTAATCTCATTCCAAGACAAAGACAGAAAGCAATTGGAAAACATATACAGGGGGATAGAAGACACAGCAAGTACCTCCCTGCCCACCATGGGAGTTGTCGGTGTACGACAGAAACGGCTAGATCTGTGTTTGTTTTTGTTTTTAAGGGTTTTACGGTGTTTGCAACACATTTAAGTTATATCAGCGCCAGTAAAAAGGAAGAAAATGGGATAGTAGAAAGTTCTGGAATTACAATTAAAGCACCCGAGAAAAAGTAAGACAAAGGGGAACTAGGAACAAATAGGAATCAGATGTAGATTCCAAGAGCATACCACCAATGTACTTAGTTTGAGATCACCTATAAGTCTCATCCAGACACAAGCACAAAATCGAACAAAGAGGAATACACTCAAATGCTTACATTATACATTAAAAATAACAAATAATAATACATAACAGAGAGATGATTTACAAGGAAAAAAATATCATCTCCCAAAACAATAACTATGCATTTGACTGTTTCCCTCCCAGCCGAACAGGGCCAGTTTTGTTTTGTTTTTAAGGGTTTTACGGCGCTTGCAACACATTTAGGTTATATCAGCGCCAGTAAAAAGGAAGAAAATGGGATAGTAAAAAGTTCTAGAATTACAGTTAAAGCACCCAAGAGAAAGTAAGACAAAGGGGAATTGAGAATAAATAGGGATCAGATGTAGATTCCAAGAGCATACCACCAATGTACTTAGTTTGAAATCATCTACAAGTCTCATCTAACACAAGCACAAAATCCAACAAAGAGGAACACACTCAAATGCCTACATTATACATTCAAAATAAAAATAATAATACATAACAGAGAGATGATTTACAAGGAAAAAAATATCATCTCCCAAAACAATAACTATGCATTTGACTGTTTCCCTCCCAGCCAGGATTCCGGCCAGTGCCAGGACAAAACCAAGTAATCTCATTCCGAGACAAAGACAGAAAGCATGTTGGATAACAGATATAGGGGGATAGAAGACACAGTATGTACCTCCCTGCCCGCTATGGGAGGTCAGGATCCCCACCCAGGAACAGGGCCAGGACAAAACCAAGTAATCTCATTCCAAGACAAAGACAGAAAGCATGTTGGAAAACATATATAAGGGGATAAAAGACAGTATCTACCTCCCTGCCCGCTATTAGACCTGTGTAATATTGTGTGGACGAATAAAAATGGTTTGAGTCTTTCAGTTTTCTGTTTCCATGAGCGAATAATCTTGTTTGCTTTGTTTGTTTTTAAGGGTTTTACGGCACTTGTAACACATTAAGGTCATATCAGCGCCAGTAAAAAGGAAGAAAATGGGATAGTAGAAAGTTCTAGAATTACAATTAAAGCACCTAAGAAAAGCTACGACAAAGGGGAATTGGTTCAAATAAGAAACAGGTGTAGATTCCAAGAGCACACTATCAAAGTACTTAGTTTGAGATCACTAAAAGTCTCATCCAGAAAAGTGAGTGGAGCAGGCACTTATGTTGGTAACAACAAGATATGAAGTGAATAGAAAAGTGCCAGAAGACAATAGAGAATAAAAATTTTTCGCGGCGGTGGTGGGGTTTGAACCTGCGACCTTATTGGTACGACAACTCCGCCTGGCAGGTGAGAGCGTGGCTCTACCGTGTGAGCTATCCACGAACACAAAAATATTCGTTTCAAACTCAAAGTCATTACTAGATCCCTCTCTCACCCACTTCTTGAGACCGCCGATTCGTTCGTACACCACCATCGCGAATAATTTTGACCAGCAGTTAAGCTTAATAGCCAATATTCTCAACACAAACATATAACATAGAAACGATTGAGACATTGAGTATGCTCCGGTGTATGGGGTGAATTTTTAATTCAGAAAAGTGAGTGGAGCAGGCACTTATGTTGGTAACAACAAGATATGAAGTGAATAGAAAAGTGCCAGAAGACAATAGAGAATAAAAATTTTTCGCGGCGGTGGTGGGGTTTGAACCTGCGACCTTATTGGTACGACAACTCCGCCTGGCAGGTGAGAGCGTGGCTCTACCGTGTGAGCTATCCACGAACACAAAAATATTCGTTTCAAACTCAAAGTCATTACTAGATCCCTCTCTCACCCACTTCTTGAGACCGCCGATTCGTTCGTACACCACCATCGCGAATAATTTTGACCAGCAGTTAAGCTTAATAGCCAATATTCTCAACACAAACATATAACATAGAAACGATTGAGACATTGAGTATGCTCCGGTGTATGGGGTGAATTTTTAATTCAGAAAAGTGAGTGGAGCAGGCACTTATGTTGGTAACAACAAGATATGAAGTGAATAGAAAAGTGCCAGAAGACAATAGAGAATAAAAATTTTTCGCGGCGGTGGTGGGGTTTGAACCTGCGACCTTATTGGTACGACAACTCCGCCTGGCAGGTGAGAGCGTGGCTCTACCGTGTGAGCTATCCACGAACACAAAAATATTCGTTTCAAACTCAAAGTCATTACTAGATCCCTCTCTCACCCACTTCTTGAGACCGCCGATTCGTTCGTACACCACCATCGCGAATAATTTTGACCAGCAGTTAAGCTTAATAGCCAATATTCTCAACACAAACATATAACATAGAAACGATTGAGACATTGAGTATGCTCCGGTGTATGGGGTGAATTTTTAATTCAGAAAAGTGAGTGGAGCAGGCACTTATGTTGGTAACAACAAGATATGAAGTGAATAGAAAAGTGCCAGAAGACAATAGAGAATAAAAATTTTTCGCGGCGGTGGTGGGGTTTGAACCTGCGACCTTATTGGTACGACAACTCCGCCTGGCAGGTGAGAGCGTGGCTCTACCGTGTGAGCTATCCACGAACACAAAAATATTCGTTTCAAACTCAAAGTCATTACTAGATCCCTCTCTCACCCACTTCTTGAGACCGCCGATTCGTTCGTACACCACCATCGCGAATAATTTTGACCAGCAGTTAAGCTTAATAGCAAATATTCTCATCACAAACATATAAATAGAAACGATTGAGACATTGAGTATGCTCCGGTGTATGGGGTGAATTTTAATTCAGAAAAGTGAGTGGAGCAGGCACTTATGTTGGTAACAACAAGATATGAAGTGAGTAGAAAAGTGCCAGAAGACAATAGAGAATAAAAATTTTTCGCGGCGGTGGTGGGGTTTGAACCTGCGACCTTATTGGTACGACAACTCCGCCTGGCAGGTGAGAGCGTGGCTCTACCGTGTGAGCTATCCACGAACACAAAAATATTCGTTTCAAACTCAAAGTCATTACTAGATCCCTCTCTCACCCACTTCTTGAGACCGCCGATTCGTTCGTACACCACCATCGCGAATAATTTTGACCAGCAGTTAAGCTTAATAGCCAATATTCTCAACACAAACATATAACATAGAAACGATTGAGACATTGAGTATGCTCCGGTGTATGGGGTGAATTTTTAATTCAGAAAAGTGAGTGGAGCAGGCACTTATGTTGGTAACAACAAGATATGAAGTGAATAGAAAAGTGCCAGAAGACAATAGAGAATAAAAATTTTTCGCGGCGGTGGTGGGGTTTGAACTGCGACCTTATTGGTACGACAACTCGCCTGGCAGGTGAGAGCGTGCTCTACCGTGTGAGCTATCCACGAACACATTTTGTGTTCGTGGATAGCTCTCACGGTAGACCACGCTCTCACTGCCACGGTGTCGTAGCCTAAGGTCGCTAGGTTTCAAACCCACACCACCGCCGCGAAAAATTTTTATTCTCTATTGTCTTCTGGCACTTTTCTATTCACTTCATATCTTGTTGTTACCAACATAAGTGCCTGCTCCACTCACTTTTCTGAATTAAAAATTCACCCCATACACCGGAGCATACTCAATGTCTCAATCGTTTCTATGTTATATGTTTGTGTTGAGAATATTGGCTATTAAGCTTAACTGCTGGTCAAAATTATTCGCGATGGTGGTTACGAACGAATCGGCGGTCTCAAGAAGTGGGTGAGAGAGGGATCTAGTAATGACTTTGAGTTTGAAACGAATATTTTTGTGTTCGTGGATAGCTCACACGGTAGAGCCACGCTCTCACCTGCCAGGCGGAGTTGTCGTACCAATAAGGTCGCAGGTTCAAACCCCACCACCGCCGCGAAAAATTTTTATTCTCTATTGTCTTCTGGCACTTTTCTATTCACTTCATATCTTGTTGTTACCAACATAAGTGCCTGCTCCACTCACTTTTCTGAATTAAAAATTCACCCCATACACCGGAGCATACTCAATGTCTCAATCGTTTCTATGTTATATGTTTGTGTTGAGAATATTGGCTATTAAGCTTAACTGCTGGTCAAATTATTCGCGATGGTGGTGTACGAACGAATCGGCGGTCTCAAGAAGTGGGTGAGAGAGGGATCTAGTAATGACTTTGAGTTTGAAACGAATATTTTTGTGTTCGTGGATAGCTCACACGGTAGAGCCACGCTCTCACCTGCCAGGCGGAGTTGTCGTACCAATAAGGTCGCAGGTTCAAACCCCACCACCGCCGCGAAAAATTTTTATTCTCTATTGTCTTCTGGCACTTTTCTATTCACTTCATATCTTGTTGTTACCAACATAAGTGCCTGCTCCACTCACTTTTCTGAATTAAAAATTCACCCCATACACCGGAGCATACTCAATGTCTCAATCGTTTCTATGTTATATGTTTGTGTTGAGAATATTGGCTATTAAGCTTAACTGCTGGTCAAAATTATTCGCGATGGTGGTGTACGAACGAATCGGCGGTCTCAAGAAGTGGGTGAGAGAGGGATCTAGTAATGACTTTGAGTTTGAAACGAATATTTTTGTGTTCGTGGATAGCTCACACGGTAGAGCCACGCTCTCACCTGCCAGGCGGAGTTGTCGTACCAATAAGGTCGCAGGTTCAAACCCCACCACCGCCGCGAAAAATTTTTATTCTCTATTGTCTTCTGGCACTTTTCTATTCACTTCATATCTTGTTGTTAAAAGTCTCATCCAGACACAAGCACAGGTCCCTACTAAGAGGAATACACTCAAATGTTTTACAAATCATATATTATAATATAAAGAAAAAAATTAATACAGTGCATAACAGAGAGATGATTTACAAGGAAAAAAATCTTATCTCCCAAAACTAACTATACATTTGACTGTTTCCCTCTCAACCAGGGCATCTGGCCAGGACCAGGACAAAACCAAGTAATCTCATTCCAAGACAAAGACAGAAAGCAAGTTGGAAAACAGATATAGGGGGATAGAAGACGCAGTAAGAGCGAATGATCTCATTTCAGTTTAGGACTCATTCATATTCAAGGGACAATGAAAACAGCCAGCAAACTCCAAAACAGACATAACAAAACATTCATCGCAATATATATGTAAATGCTTTATTGCTTACTGGTATAAAATGTTAGTATAAACACACTTGCTGTACACGTCTTGTATAAATATAATACACTATTTAATAAGGTAAAAAACATATTAATGAAATGAAAATCGACGCCATTCCACAATAATAATAATAATAATAATAATAATAATAATAATAATAATAATAATAATAATAATAATAATAATAATAATAATAATAATAATAATAATAATAATAATGACATTTAACTGAATAAATTCAATTTGACTAATATTTAGGATTTCATTTTTGTCACATAAAAAAGCAAAAATAGCAATGCAGTTCCAGTTCTGAAACAAAATTGCAAAAGATGACACATGTTAAACACAGACTACTCTAGGCCTCTATGTTTAAATTCTTGTTCCACATTACTACAATGCAACTACGTAATAAGCAATACATGACGACAAATTGTTGTGAGATTTCTGGCCTCCTCAACAAAAGTGAAGGAGTAAATATAGCATATTGCAAAGATACGAAACCTAGAATATATGACAAATAATTTTTATAATATTATCAATGATATATTATGTCAACAACTTTCTTACATTTCTATTATCATTTTTCCTCATTATTTTTTGTACTCATACATTCATGTATATCTATTTTATAAGTAATCACACTTCATGTCTCAAACTTTTGGAAACATGCCTAAAATGGAATTGAAGTCTCAAATTCATTTGAAGTTCGGGTAAATCTGGTACACTTTCAAAATGAAACATTAGCTGTCACAATCACATCATCAATTGATAATAATCAACACTAACGACATAAAGTCCAAAGACCACAGCATTCAATCCAGAGACAGCAATGTATTTGTTGGAAAAAAATTCACTAATAAATACAAAAAGACATGTTTGTATTTCACCGATGCAACATAGTTTAAAGAGAAAGGGCTTATAAAAAGAAACTAAATTGCCTCGTTCCTGGATAAAGACAGACAACAACTTTTTACAAACCATTAGCTGATTTTTAGGGGTTTTACTGTGCTCGCGCCACATTTATATTTTCAATGCCAGCAAAATAGAGAATTATAAAGGACAAGTTACAGACCTGAAGTTAAAAGCATAAAAAAAAAAAAAAAATGAAAGACAAAGGGGGCTGGTTAAAACCGGGAGCAGAAGATTCCACAAGTATTCCATCCATGTGCCTAATTGATATTACCTTAAAGTCTCATCTAGTCCCACACACAAAAAAACAAAACAGGATCCCACAATGATGGAAAGACTCGAATGTTTAAAAAGTACAATATTTTTAAAATTAAAACTAAACTAGAAGACATGGGAGAAATCAAAAGGATAAATACTTTCTTATGGGCGATTATTATGATAAAAAACATGTCACCTCAAAAAAAATTTAAAAAAAAAAAAAGGAGAGAGAGAGAGAGAGAGAGAGAGAGAGAGAGAGAGATTTGTTTTGTTTGTTTTTAAGGGTTTTACGGCGCTTGCAACACATTAAGGTCATATCAGCGCCAGTAAAAATGAAGAAAATGGGATAGTAAAAAGTTCTAGAACTACAATTAAAGCACAAAAGAAAAGGTAAGACAAAGGGGAATTGGTTCAAATAGGCAACAGATGTAGATTCCAAGAGCACACCGCCATAGTACTTAGTTTGAGATCACCTAAAAGTCTCATCCAGACACAAGCACAGGTCCTAACTAAAAGGAATACACTCAAATGTTTACCAGTCATATAATATAATATGTAAACTAAACATAATACAATGCATAACAGAGAGATGATTTACAAGGAAAAAAATATCATCTCCCAAAACTATAACTATACATTCGACTGTTTCCCTCCCAGCCAAGGAACTCCGGCAATGATCAGGACAAAACTATGAAATCTCATTCCAAGATAATGACAGGAAACAATTGGAAAACGGGTATGGGGGATAGAAGACACAGCATGTACCTCCCTGCCCACTATGGGAGGTCAGGATCCCCACCCAGAGAGAGAGAGAGAGAGAGAGAGAGAGAAGAGAGAGAGAGAGAGAGAGAGAGTATCTGACTGCTCTGGTCAGGCAAAGGTAAGTATCCAGAGGCGTCAAGTTAGGACAAGGAAAGAGAGCCACATAGAAAAGGATCTTGGACATATGGGGATGAAAGAGACCATACCAGTAGCCTCATCAGCCTTTCGCACAACCCAAATATTAAGTAGTGATTTTATGACCAAAATAGAATTGTATAAATATGTCGAAGGGTTTTTGTTTGTTTGTTTGTTTGTTGCTTTAGGTCTCTTCCAACACAATTGAGGTTATATGAGAGACCGCTGAAACAAAAAAACAAGCAATCTAACAAAGATAGTACAAATGTAAATCAAAATCATAACCTAAAGATATCATAAGCTAAATTATAAATAACCAAGAACAAACAGGCAGAAGATTTACAGAAAAAAAAATATCCCCTGTCAAAAATACAATCACAAACCAAAGAAGCAGGATAGGCTAGTAAAGAGAAGAAGAAACGACATCACTATCGGATCATACACCCATGCGAACATCATAGGTATATGATTCAAGGGTGATGCTCCCATCCAACCACCCGCTATGTCGAAGGGAAAAAGATTTATTGCACAATATTTGTAAGTAAGGATGGTTATTATTTACTATCAACCGACAGGGATGAGAATGGTCGTTTGCATTAACATTTATCATTCATGCACTAGTCCAAGAAAAGGCAATAATAAAAACTCAACAGACAATAAGCCATAATAAAATAATAAATCAATATGACCTTTTATTAAGTGCTTTTCCACAGATTTATTCTCTCAATGCGTTTCAAAATGCTTGATTTATTCCCCCAGCATGCCATATAAAATAAAATTTATATTTCATATTGTGCAAGTTGCATGTACATCCTTACTTGTGTAAGCATTCTTACAATACCCTTAACTGGCTTTAGCCAAGTGCTTCTTCACACCTTATTTGAGTTTGTTAATTTGTGTAAAAGACACAACCCCATAACCAAAGATTTGTGATCAGTCACATATCCGGTCACTGCTGAGCCATCAATGCTATAGATTACCAAACCTCTATGGGAAAATTAAACTCACAGTTGTCAAAAGCTTAGACTCAATGACTGGAGAAGGCACTTGATGCACATTACTTTACTTAACCCTGTGAGACTGAGTACCTGGCTTTAAGGAATGACAGAAATTAATTTTTTTCTGTAAGCGTATGAAAGCATATGAGTAAAAAGTGGGCGTCTATCAAGAAAACTTATCTTGTAAGAGATGAAAATGTGGCTCCTCAATGCCAACTTGGGTATTAATGAAAGAATTGTGAAATGCACATCCTTAAATTAATCTTCCATGTCTTTAAGTCGCATTATTATAACAAACAAAAAAATGATATTTATGTAAATATCAGTAAAAAATATGGTAACGGTTAATTGATGCCAATGCAATGCTGGTATGCTTTAGTTTAAAAAAAAAACTAATACAAAAAAAAAACACAACATAAATAAAAGAAATTAGATCTAACATAGAGTTTAAAAGGCTAGTCTATCACACACTTGGTCACAACACAACTCAGATTACGCGAGTATTTCTTTTTTTACTCGAGTCAGAACAGGAGTAAAAGTTTAAAATCATGTTATGGTGAAATGAGGAAAAAAAACAAGAAAAAAAAAACAAAAAACATTCAGCAAAAGGAATACGTGTGAGATAAGACGGGAGGGAGGAGGGAGGCCATTTATAGCATAGGGGACAATTTTCATATATATTTATGCCACATTTCGCTTCACTATATTGATTATAAGTCTTCATTAACAGTCTAAATTTTTAAAATAAAATCATTAATTAAAAATAACACATTTTAAATAGTGGAGTTAAGTAGAGGCCTATCACACTAAGTTAAGTTCACATCAAAAAATAGTGCTCAACAACAGTGATGACTTTGAAATAAAAGTTTCAAAAACAAAAAAGAGACTTAACATTTTTTTAAAAGCGTAAAATGCCTGAATGGATAAGCAAGCACAAAATGAATTTAGTCCAATGGTTGACTAGAAATGAGATGACAAAAAAAGAGAAATCAATTCTGATATACTTTATAAAAAAAGAAATTAAATCTTGCTTTTTTTTTTTTGCTTTTTTTTTTTTTTGATAAAGCTGATTAGACATTAATTTTCATAAGAATAATTTGTTAATTTATAATACAATAAAATAGTTATCACATACTCACTGACATTTAGTGAGAATTGGCACTTTATATCATATAAGCAAACTAGTCTTCTGCTTTTTTATCACAGAGATGCCAACTTTGTTTTATCATTGGTAACAGTATCTTCCGTTTTGTTCCCTCCAATTTTACTTTGTTTCTGTTTTTAAACAATTGTAATCAAATATTCTTAAACTCTTCAATGACAGATAGGCCATTCTAAGGATGTTTGACTCTCTTTCGAGTTTCCATGAGTTAAGTTGTATTTACGGGAAGGAGTGAGGGATGTGTGTAAAGTAACATGGAAGGGCTTGTATACGAGTATTTTTCATACTTATTGGCACCTCTCATATCATATAATGAAAAAATTAGGCACAATAGAAATATTTACATATTATACTCATCACATATTTTTTTTATTTTTTTTTTGTTATTAAAGATAATTATACAAATCATTAAATCATGTGTCATTTTTGATGGTTAAAAAAATAATGCATATTGTTACAGGACAACTTGTAGACTTAACACCTTACGACAACAAAACATTAAATTAAGTGCATCTGTAAAATCATACGATATAAATTAAATTATCCTGATATCATAACACTATAACAAAGTGAACACAGGAGTATGCATTATCATTAATTACCTCGTGTATCTTAACTTTGTCTAAAACAGCTGTCTGTAACTTCCAGTTATTTGCTGTTCCTTTGCTGTCTTGAATTAACCATTTAATGGGTTCTATGTCATATTCATGTCATACAGCAACAAACATTATCATGAGAAGATTATATAAGAGCTTTTGATGGTTGAATCCCTAAAAACATGAGAGTTGAGAAGGGGTCAAACTCTTTATAATTTGTCATGTGCTTCCTGATTACGAGTCTAAGCAATAGAATGAAGAAAGATAGGAATTTGGGTTCTTGGCTAAGTTAGGCAAATGATCAAAATGTGAAGTTTGTAAATATCTACGGGTAATCAATTTTGAGTCCCCACCCTCCTGGCCAGCCAGAAGCTGTATCATTTCTTGATTATGAAAATAAGGAAAAATGGTGTAGAGGTGGAAATGGTCAAAATTGTGGAATTTGAAATTTTGGCATTTTCAGAAACTACAATTTATGAAAACATTGATTTAACATAAATGTTGAGCAAAAGTTGTGTAAATCACAATCTTTAAAATGCAACTTTCCGTAAGACATTAACAATTGAGACAACTTTCCCCTTGAAATCCATCTTTTCCAAGTCACTATAAAACTCACTTGCTTGTTCAACTAAAGATAAAAGGAGTGACTTTTTCTCTCTTGGTAAACGCATAAGGGGTTGAAGCATTTCATGGTTTAATCAAGAAAGAATATTAAAAATTGTCCACAAAGATAAGCCTTCCCTTACGAACAAAACAAATGCCCACTCCTGATTGGTTGGTCCAGCTGATCATATAAAGCCCTTCATGGTCAATACCATTGTTTAAGCGCTTTGTGTGGTCAAGTGATTCTCAAACTGTCCGAAGTGTTTTTGTGTGTTTATATGCATTCAATACAACACTCATGTTCTTACTTTCATTGTTCATGAACAGATGAGCAAATACAGATAATTGTATATATGATTTGACTAGGAGTCTTAATTTTTAAAATTTTTAATCTCAGTGGTCAATGTTTTTCCAATTGGTTAATGGTGAATAACTTTTAGAGGATCGTTTGACTTATTTTGAAATAAATGCTTCCTTGAATCCACCAATGCCTCTCTCCCTCTCTTTTTCTTTCTTTAAAAAAGAAACAGTTCCATGCACTTTAAAAACTGTACTTGAGAATAATCTGCATCAAAAAGGATTGATTTTAGACTATTGGCATTTGAAATTATATTTCATTAATTAAATATACAGAATATTTATATTTATTAAATTTATTATTTCAGACCTTTCTTTTAACATCACACATACTTTAAGCAATAAATGATTGCATTGTTGAGTACTCACATTTCTTTTTTACTTGTTTTGATTAATTCAAATCAAAGACGTATTTTACAGATCAATAATGGCAAAAATAATAATTAGGTTATTTAGAAATTTTGTATGCACACTATTTAATGTATATTTTAAAGTAATGCCAAATTCAACTCTCCACATGTTTATGCCTTTATCGAAGGAGTCACCTTTGTTGTGAATTCATCTGTGATTGAAACAGATATATCAATTTTAAAGTCGATATTCTCAAAACTAGGCTTTTATACACTTTGCTCTTTAAATGTTCCTATCTCAGCAACAGATGATTTGAATTTTATAAATTTGGCATCAAATTTTCAGACATATAATAAACTTTACTTAGAAACAAAAACATCAGAAACCTCAAAAGATAAAACACACACAAAAAAAAAAAAAAGACAAGGGACCACAGATATTAGAGGATAGAAGAAAAAAAGAATTATTTTTAAAAAGGAACTATACCAAGAGTCAAACTTGACTGTATAAGTAAAGAACATTGATATAGTATTTGATAGAATGGAATCGAAAACAATTCTATAATAATGCAATAATCTACTTCACAATTCTTTTCACAAAAATATACATTTAATTCAGATCGAAGAAATATGCTAACATGCGTAATAACTTAAGCAAGACATATTTTTCATGATAAATAAATAATAAATCATAACAAATAGACAGTAACAAACTATTTAGTGCAGGAAGCCTTTTTTTCCCCTTTTCCTATGCAAACTTGAGATATGGTCATGGAGGAAAATATAAATGCTACTCCATTTCAAATTTAAAACTGTCACTAAAATAGTAAAAGATTTTGTTTTTGGTCAATAAAAGAATTTATAAATAGAGACACACGAATAGAAGAAAGTTTCACTAAAGTATATATATTTGTATATATATCTATATATATATATATAATTTTAAGCAGACATCACAGATCTTTGAATAAAACAGAACTATAAAGTTAGCGATATAAATGCGATAAAACAAAGAAATAATTTTTGGTTGAAAGTAAGCGATAAGGGATCGATAGTAAAGTATTCTATGTTCTTCCCTTTTTTCTCTTGACATAGCAAATGTTACCTCTCTCTCTCTCTCTCTCTCTTCCATTCCCCTCCCTCTCTCTCTCTCTCTTATTGATAAAAAAGCATTTGCTCTACACAATTTCAACATGCCAGTTAAAACATTTCATTCTTAAGCTTTTAAAATAAAATTTACATCAGGTGATATTAAAAATAAATACTTGGGCAAGGATACACAACTAACATGATCAGAGGATCCAAATTGTAGGTTATAGAATTGTTATCAAATCATAACATGTGCTTCTTGTGATTTCTATTCTTTAAAAAAAAAAAAATTAAAAAGGAGACGAGTTCTGCACAAGAAAACTTCAATCAGTGTTAAAAGGCCTCTCAAAGGTCTGCATCATTGCAAACAAAAGAATTTTATTTAAAATTTCAAACATTAAGAATAAAGGTGAATAGATCTCAATGGTTTCAATATAAAAACACTTATATGCAAATAGCGGTGTTTGCTTTAGATTTTATGGCCGTTTTAATCACACTGATTTCCAATCAGATGCAGATGGACACTAATTAAAGAAATGTATCTATAACATTCATTTTTAATTTCATATTCTAAACTGTCATCTGAAGTAGGATTTAACGCCACTAATATTTTTTACATGATTTTTTTTTTTTTTAAATATCAAATAAACATTTTATCTTTCACCATTCCTTCATTAGTTCAGTCAACTACCTGTTTTGGTCGATTGAAAAGTTATTATTTCATGCAATTTTTATTTTTTTAAAAGCAAAAATATAGAGAAGAAACCAAATGGTAATTCATTCACTTTTCAATATCATGTATAGAATTAAGTATTGATTTCATTTCCCTATTTCCAGCCAACAGACAAATTGGTCTACACGACTATAGAGGATTCAAAAGAGTCCAAAATATATGTAAGGTAAAATGACAAATGATACATATATCTATGATGGTGTATTGTTTTTGCTTTTTTTTCTGGGGTTTTTTTTTTTTGGGGGGGGGGGGGGGGGGGGGTGGGAGGGGGAGGATATATTTTTTTTCTGTTATTAAAAATATCACACTATATTATTATATATAAATTCTATTCATATCCTAAATATCTATCAATGAGTGTTAAATTGTATATTCATTGGACTGACTGCATTGATCTTAAAAGGGATTTCTGAAATCAGCTACTGACATTAATTTGATGGAGGAAATAATTCTTGAACCAATCGACTAGGTTTGAAATTTGGATTAGTTAACAAACAATTAAAGATAATACCACCACAGGAGTTCTTCAAATACAGTGGTAAAACCTATAAATATAGAAGTTTTCAATAAAATTTTAAAAAATCAACAGGATTTTATTAGCTTAAAAAAAATGTCTTAATTGTTTTAACAATCCTACACTGATCATAGAGATTTGGGGAATTTCAATCCATTTCTGAGAAAATGTTGACTGTCTCAAAGCATCATTTACACAATGATTGCACGAATAATCCACTGATTAATTTTCATAACTGTCAGGATTTTCAGATTATTTCAATACATTGTCTTTTCAAACTAATATACAGTGGTGCCAAATGTCACTTTTAATCCACCCTTGACACTCTCACACAAATCGAGGAGTTCTGTCTGTTGATAATTTGCCAGCTGAAGGTGATGATGCTGCAGCCGTTTCTGATGTTGATTTAGTTTGGCTAGGTGATTCAGCAGGAACAGGAGAAGATGATAATGATGATGAAGACGAAGAGGATGAAACAGTTAGCAGTTGTGCTGATTTTGCTTTTGGAGATGGAGTTGATGATGCTGTGTGCCTTGGACTGCCCGGAACTGACGCTCCACCCACTCCAATCCCAGATGAACTTGCTGCAGGTTTTTTGGCAATGGGCTTAGTAGGTCTATTGGGGGATGATGCTGGTGATGCCAATGATGATGTTGATTGTGATGGTGTCATCGATGAATGCTCTCCAGATTTGTGCTTCAATCTAGGTTTTGTAGTTGCTGCTGAGACAGTAGTTTTAACTTGTGTAGAGGAAGAAGTTGAAGTTACAGGAGATGAGGGAGGATCATTGTCACTTTTTTTTGATCGAGCAAGTTGAGCTTCAGGTACTGATGATCTTCCCTTTGTTATTGTTGATGGTGATTTGGATGCAGGATGATTGTTTGCCATATCATCAGACAGTGATGATATTCTTGTTGCTGACATTGTAGTTGATGTTGTCCTAGAGGAACTTAACACAGCTCGTTTTGAGGAGGAAGCAGAAGTAGAGACTGAAACTGATGTGGTTTGAGCTTTTATCATTCCCGTTTTCGTTGATGTCATCACCTTACCAGAACTTGACAATGATGATGATGAGGTATTACATGGTGATGAGCAGGTACTAAAAGACTTTTTGAGCAAGCCTGATGAAGTCCCTGTACTACCTCTAACATTTCCACTACTGCTTGCAGCACTACCCAGTTTACTGGGACTTGATGGGCCACTTCCAATAACTCTTGGACTGGCATTTTCTGATATTTTCCCACTTCCAAAACCAGAGCTAGATACTCTTGTCACTGGTGATGATGAACCAACACTCTTACTTTGAACCCTCGAGGAACTGGTAACTACAGTTTTACTACTTTTGATCTCACCCTTGACAGAAGTTGTTTTTCCAATTATTTTAGTTTCTTTCAATGACTCGGCAAGCTCCTCCATTCTTGTCACAGACTGGCTAGCCATGGCACAACCCCCAGTGAGGACTTCAGTCCTTGTAACACTTGATGACTCAACTCCTTCTTTACTACCTACTACAACAGCTGCAGATGGTGCATCATCCCCACAAGAACTTGGACGAGAACTACTGGTAGACTTTATTGCTGAGACAAGCTTTCTCTGTTCCTTTCTAAACCGGTCAGCTCTATTGTCAATCTTTTCTGATGATGCTTTCACTCCAGAGGAAGAAGTGGAAGCACGAGTAGTTCCTGGACTGGAAGGTAACTTGGAGGTTGAAGGAATCTCTCGTCTTTTAATGGTGGGACTGGCTGGTATTGTCACTGGAGGGACTGGGTCATCTTCATCACCATCTGCAGAACCCCAATCAGATGTGCCAAGTCGACGGCGAGGTTTGCTCACTGTTGGAATTGGAATCTCCTCTAGGATAGATTTCCTAGATGATGCTATCTTACATTGGCTTTGAACAGATGATTTTACTTCTTTGCTCATTTCAACTGAAGCCTTTACCCAAACAGGTTCTGAATCTTCTTGAGTTTGCTGCACATCCTTTTTATCTTCAGAACTAGACACAAGTGTTGCCTTTGTGGTAGTGATTGCTGTTGGCAGTGGTGAGGGTGGTTTTTCTACTTTTTTAATATCAGTATCATCTAACTTAGGTGCAGTCTCAATTTTGGGGCTTTGTTGAAAAAATTTTGGTGATGGCATTGGGGATGATGCAGACAATGGAGAACTAGCACTAGCCTGGCCTGGAGAGGACAATGGAGAAATCCCAACACCTTTAATAATCAACTCATCCATGATGTTTGTAACTTCATCTACACTAGGTGCTCTTGTAAGAAATTTGATGTTTTCTAATTTCTGTGAATGGGGTTTCTTTTTCCCTGTTAACAAATCTGATGTATATCTTTCCCCTTCATGACCATCTAAACCACCAGAATCTTCTAATAAATCTCCAGTAGAGTGTGATTCATGCAACCGTCCTTTCTTTGTAATAGTGATAGTTGATGCAACGACCATTGCTGCAGTATCCTCAATATCCACTTTGATCTCCCCTGTTTTAGAGTCTGAGACTTCCGTGTTGGCAGACATTGCAGTGGGAGCTGATAGGGAGCTGGGGATGACGGGAGAAGAGGAAGACACAGTTGATGCTTCTTTGGATACAGCTGGGGCAGAAGCAGACTTAGGCACGGCACTTTTAGATGTTGCAACATTCAACATATTGGCTGTTGTCACTGAAACAAGAGGAAAAGGAAAAATAATAAAAACGAATTTTTACATACATAACTAATTTTTTTAAGACTGCTCTGGCTGACCTAAACACTGAGGCTTATATTTTCTTTTATCTTTTAGAATTGAAACAAATCATCATTCCACAAATTTCTGTAAAATCATTAAATAATCATATTCCCACTTAAGTTATGCACAATATATCACAATAGATTTGTTAATTAAACAAATGAGGAAAGTAATAGTTTTATTGTTTTATTATCACTGTGAGTGAGATGAGCTATGATCGTAGTCGTAGTTTAAGTAAGTCCATCTTAAATTCCAATTTGTAGATACTTCTGTTAATAATATGACAATTGGTATCCCTCATTCTACAACAATGGCTGTGAACTATTTTCAAAAATTGGAAATGTAGATACATAATGATATGGTAATCAGAAATGGCTTGTCATAAAATAAGTTATTCATTTTCCTCTCATTTTCCTCTCTTTTCATCTATATTTATGAAAATGTAGTTTTATGATTCTGTCTGAATGTGACTTTGAGTAAAATATCTATAAAGTGGCTGGAATTTACTGATGTAAAAAAAAAAAGGCATGTATATATCTGGACTTGTGGAAAAGCATGTTCATCCAAATAAAATAGCATAATATGGTAAAGCAATTCAATAATTCATCAGTTGTACATTACAACTTAATAATTGCTTTAAAAAATTATATAAATATTCAAATGTTCAAACAAAATCCCTTCAAATTTTAAAAGTATAGTAAGAAGCCATAAGACCATAAGAATAATTTTCAAAAGTTTCTGTTGAAATGTTAGATTAAGGACAATATTATTTACAGTGACGATTCATGTCACATCATTACGAAATAAAACATTTACTTGTAAGTGTAAGTAAAGCACTAAATCCAGGGCAAACATCTATAAATATAACAAATGAAAAACGTAATGGAAAAGTATATTTTGAAATCAAACACCCTCATGTCAACCGTAAACCTCAATTTCTTAGCTTGGTTTTATTCTGAGCAAATAAACATGACATGAAATATTACTAATAAAATGCATGATATACGGCTTTTGAAACAAAGAAAATAAATACAACTTTCTTTTGAATTGCATATTTTTGTCAATGATTTACTGACTTGGCACACTCATAGAAACAAAATATAGTATGAATAGTAATTGGCAATATTTTTGATAATGCTATTATTTGGTCCAATTGAAAAATGTCTTGGTGGATGTTTGACAGATTGGTGTAATAACCACTAATAAACTTACAAGATAAAATAAATTAAGTAAAATCACTTATGTTTATCAGTATTTATAATCCGCTATACAATTGTTGAATTAATCTAAGGTTACCAGTCTTCTTGAATAAGCACAATAAATGATGATTTTTTTTTTGTTTGTTTGTTGCTTTAGGTCTCTTCCAACACAATTGAGGTTATATGAGAGACCGCTGAAACAAAACAAAACAAGCAATCTAACAAAAATAGTACAAATGTCAATCAAAATCATAACCTAAAGATATCATAAGCTAAATTATAAATAACCAAGAACAAACAGGCAGAGGATTTACAGGAAAAAAAATATCCCCTGTCAAAAATACAATCACAAACCAAAGAAGCAGGATAGGCTAGTAAAGAGAAGAAGAAACGACATCACTATCGGATCGTACACCCATGCGAACATCATAGGTATATGATACAAGGGTGATGCTCCCATCCAACCACCCGCATAAATGATGAGAATGATTGATCACAATTTGCACATATGTTACATCATTATGGTACTCTGACCACAGTTAGTTTTTTTAAACTTATGTCATAAAAATAATTTCATTTATTTCTTAACTTAGCTCACACTTTCATATAACATTGTTTTTCACAAAGCTAAAAGTGCGTAAGTGAGCCAGTCAAACTGAAACAAAAATATAAACAGTGCAGCTATGTGGTATGACGCTTGCCTTTGGACCAGAAGGTCCAGGGTTCGGGTCCTGCTCTGAGTGGCGCATAGTTGAGTCCTTGGAAAAGGCTCTTATCTCACATTCTCTTACCAAACTCAGGTGTAAAATGAGTACCTGGCCTTAACAGCCTTGTCTGTTGGAATAAAAATTGCATTATCATCTAGCAGGTGTTATGTCTCTTCCTACATGTTAAGTGTTGCTGTTGGCTAGAGATCTCTTGTAAAGCTCTTTGAGCATGTTTATTGGATATCGTGAATAAATGCTCAAATTTTTATTAGTATTATTTTTTTTTTTTTTCAATATGGCCCATAAAGTATTGTTTTACTTTATGAAGAACATTTAATCTATATATTGTCGTTAAATTGTTTTTCATACATTTCAGTTTTTGTTGCATATTGACTGGATAAATTGAGTAGGTAGATTCATCAAAGTTCAAGTCAGGCTGTTTATTCTTTAAAACTATTTGGTATTATTCTTTGCATATTTTGCAGAATGCCCAATTTCATTGTTTCCAGAAACATATATATGGATAATAACCAAGGCATCAAACAACACAACTGTATTTATTACAATTAAATACAATACTACACTATTTAAAAATATGAGAGGCATTAATTATAGATATAATTACAGCATAAATCATTTCCTGCATTATTATAAAATACACACAAACAATGGTTACAAAATGAAAACTGTCAACTTGATTGCTCAAGATAGTAATAATAATAATATAAAGAAAACCAACCCCAAAACATGAGCCATATTTAAATTAAACTGGTGAAAAAGTTATAATGTAAATATTGTGTGATTGAAAAGAGGATTTACCTCTTACACTAAATAATATAGCTTACATGATGATGAATATACATATTTCATATTTTGCTATGGATTGGAATTCTACCATGCATTACTTGTTTCCAAGTTGTAAAACAAAAACCATACCTTTGGGTGTTTTAGAAAAAGACACTGGACCAGATAGAGCAGAGAGAATGTACACCAAAAAAAAAAAATAAATAAAGTCAGCATGCCACCATAGCCAAATCTATTTAAAATATTTAAACCTTATTTTATTTCGTTGCATTTTTTTTTCATGAGTTGTACGCCAATGCTTGCAATGCTTTTGGACCATATTAGCTCCAGTAAAAATGCAGATGATAAGAAATTTATAAAAATAAATTTGAACTTACAATAAAATAGCTAAGTAAGAAAAAATTGGGTGACTAGTTCAAAACAGGGATCAGACTTAAATTCCAAGAGCAATTTATCTGAGTGTCGAGTTTGAAGCAATCCTAAAGTCAGAGAGCCGTAAGTTCCCCTCACCCTGAGGGATAATCCTTTGCTTATTCCAATTGGCATCAGTGCTGAATAACAAGTTTTCACTAATCATGTTTTATAGATTGAAAAAGTGAGAGTGTTTAATATCATAGGACTTTTGAAAACATGTGAACATCAAATTGAAAACTATTTCTCTTGTTTTATGTCTATAATCATGGGGGCCTGAATTGTTGTCTCTTTCTTGGGGAAAAACTCAAACTTTCTATTATCTGATTTCTTTTTGACTAAGTATTTTGATTTAAGCCTAAGCCTATTGACACTTTTTCTCAAAATGTCTCTTAAATATTTAAGCGATAGATTATAAAAGCCCAGTCTTAACACAATTTGTGAATTGCTGACTGAAATTGGATCAGTTTTATGATGAGAGCTGGCTTTGGTTATTTTGGTCTATTTCCTTAGCAAGAAATTATCATCATAAACAGTCACGAACCGACATGAAGTGACCATAGATTAAGACATTTCCACAAAAGTCACCTCTTTTCTCTACTTAATAATTCAAAACACTAATCGACTAATTATGCATGTATTAAAATAATATATACAATAATTATTGAGATGGAAAAAAAACACGAAATTATTAAACATTAAATAAATTTTCTTAATAACATACCCAATAACACAAGTGCTAATTCTTGTTTTGTTTTTAAGGGTTGTATGGTGCTTGCAACACATTAAGGTCATATCAGGACCAGTAAAAAAGAAGATAATGGGATAGTCATAAGTTCCAGAATTACAATAAAAGCACCCAAGAAAAGGTAAGACAAAAGGGTAATTGGTTCAAATAGGAAACATGAAGATTCCAAGAGCACACTATCAGCGTACTTAGTTTGAGATCACCTAAAAGTCTCATCAAGACACAAGCAAGGCCCTTACAAAGAGGAACATACTCAAATGTTAACAAATCATTAGTTACTTATATAATATGTAAACAAAACATAATACAAAGCATAACATAGAGATGATTTACAAGACAAAAAATATCATCTCCCAAAACTCTAACTATACACCAGGACTAGGACAAAACCAAGTAATCTGATCCCAAGACAAAGACAGGAAGCATGTTGGAAAACAGATATAGGGGGATAGAGGACACAGTAAATGCTTCCCTGCCCACAATGGGAGGTCAGGAACCCCACCTAGAAGTGATAATTCTGTTACGCCAAATAACCTGCAAAGATATATATATCTGAGCAATCTTTTCTAGATAGTAAAATTAACATGAATTCTCATTTGTCTTGAATCTGACAAAAAAAGTTTATTCACAAAAAGTTTCGAATTAGAAAGTCATTTCAGTCTATGCCCTGATGAGTTGAAAATATTTTGAGTTGATGCTCATTAGAGATGCAAAATGTTATGCAAAAGGGGATCAAATGCCAAATTCCAATGATATAATTTGTGTAAGAGTACAATAAAAGCATTTCCATTTCCAATCATAAATGCAAAATATATTTTGTTATAATAGAAACCTTCGTCCTTTAATTCCTCTCATCTGGAAATGAGCATCCAAACTGTGGTTGGCATTGAGGATGTGTCCACCAAGATGAAAAAGAAACTATTGCCCCGCAAGAGAAACAATAGCTCGACACTGAATTTTTCTTACCG
Organism: Berghia stephanieae; assembly: GCF_034508935.2. Lineage (NCBI taxonomy): Eukaryota > Metazoa > Mollusca > Gastropoda > Nudibranchia > Aeolidiidae > Berghia > Berghia stephanieae. Next base: position 38,185,717 of record NC_088360.1, read on the forward strand.
ATCATTTTCAGTATTTTCCCAAAAATGGCAGGCTTACTCAGTAGAAAAATTGATTTTTTAAGCTCAAACAAGCTCTCCATAAAACAACTTTACGTTCTTATTAATTAAACAGAGATCATTCTTCAAAGTTTGTGATTTACAAAATAAATCTGAATAAGAAAAAATGTATATTGTGTCGTATCAAATGTAACGATTTTTTTTGTTTGTTTGTTTATTGCTTTAGGTCTCTTCCAACACAAATGAGGTTATATGAGAGACCGCTGAAACAAAAAAAACAAGCAATCTAACAAAAATAGTACAAATGTAAATCAAAATCATAACCTAAAGATATAAGCTAAACTATAAATAACTAAGAACAAACAGGCAGAAGATTTACAGAAAAAAAAATATCCCCTGTCAAAAATACAATCACAAACCAAAGAAGCAGGATAGGCAGTAAAGAGAAGAAGAAACAACATCACTATCGGATCGTACACCCATGCGAACATCATAGGTATATGATTCAAGGGTGATGCTCCCATCCAACCACCCGCTCTGTACCTGGTAAGGAGGCGGTTAACCCTTTAAAGGTGAGATTGAATTCCTTTCAAATCATTAGTTCTAGCAATATTTAGATGATTACAACCATATTTCTGACCACTTTCAGCAAGACAGCAGCTACAGCTAAGCACCATGCATTGCATTGTATGTATCACTCTACTAGTGAAGATGGTGAGATTTGATGTCAGGTAAAAATCAAACTCAAATCCTGACTGTGGTGGGTTAAGCTTTTTAGTCAAACCATATCATAGAACTAAACAACAGCCACATTTTGACTTGCTCTTCTTTTAATTTTCCCTTCAAATTCTCAGAGCATAGTGTTTTTCTTGCAGAAACAGGGCATAATATTTGAAATTCCCAAACCTATGATTACAATTTGTTATCATAATACATGCTTACATTGTACATTGCATTAACCGGATGCCAAAAAATTATCATACCAAGCGGTCATAAATATCTGATATAATTCAATCAAAGAGACAGTAGTTGAAAACTTCTGAGGGCTGGAAACAAAATTGTTAAAATTAGTGCAAACAAAATAGAATCGCAATCGTGTGAAGATGTCAGGCATGTCTAAAATCACAGATCACAGCAAACCAGATTTTAGCTTTGTGGCAGATGAGATTAAAGCACATTTTCATCAAACTTGATATACATTATCTTTTCCTGATACATACAAGGTAGGGTGATGTGCTTTTGTTTTTATAGCCAAAAATTGTTTTTTGATAAAAAAAGAAATTTTTTTTTTTTTTAATCCAGTGCACCCTTTACGAATTCCATATTTTAAAGATACAGGTATATCAGTTTTTCTTTAAAATACTTTAATCCCACCTCATTATGTTTGGATATTCAGGTCTCTACTGATATAATTTAGGCAAGATAATTGCAAATTTCTTGATACAAATTTTAAGGGGAGACATCTCTTTACTTTATTCAAAATGTATATTTTGGTAAAAAGAAAAGAGGGTAAATACTGTATTTGGATGAATAACATGTCTGTTGATGATGTAAATGGTGTATGTTAACAAAAATCAAAATTTAAAAATAAGTATCTACGAGGGAAAATTAGAATGACCTTTTTTAAGCATCTGATCACAAACCATGTAAATGAGAAATTTTGTTTAAAAGTCAAAACACAATGCTTCAGCAAGATGCAGGTAACACACACAAAGTTGTTATATTGTATAGTATACCTTAACCAATAAATCCCACGAACATGAATTTGATCAATCTTAATTTAAATTTCCAAATGATAATCTATTTTTTTTTTTTTTTAAATCTTTATTAAATTGTTAAACTGTTTGAAAATGGGATAGAATTGTTTCCTTTTTAATCTATTCAGAAAAAAAAGTTATAAAAGAATACAAATACACATGCAGTAGTCTCAACGACTTCAAAATTTAGTTTGGCCCAAAAAAATTTGTTAAAAAAAAATAAATGATGGTGCCAAAGATGATTGACCAAATAAAATGTCAGATTTTTTTCTAAAAAAGAAACACGCAGACCAGAATAGTGTTTGAGGATCTCAATATGTCCTGCCATTACTACTTAAAATGCATCACTCTTCAATCCTTGAATGTTTCAAAATACAAGAGCACCAAATGCCAATAGCTGATGTCACTTTAACTTCTATTTCATTTTGTACATTATCGTATATTTGCCCAATTCGGACCAATTCCATAATGAATTTCATACATCTGCACTCTATTTTTGGTTTTGGGAGACTGTAGGAATGCCATGTGAGGCTTTCAATTCTAAAGAACCTAAAACGTATGTGAGACTACTGCATTTAATTTTAAAAGATTGACAGTTAGAAAAGAGCCCAATGTTTTAATCCATGACTGTGTAACATTACAGCCAATCTCTAACAAATCTCATTTCAATCATTTTGGCCAGAAAACTTAACTAAAATATCGATTAATTAAAACCATCTTCAACTTTCCAAAAGACTCAGACCCGAGATTTCACCAGATTTTCAGGTTTGAAACTTTTGGGGGACGTTTTAATTTATCAATTTTAAATAAGGTTTTCTAGCTAAAATGAGAAAAAAAAAATGTGTTTTGTCAGAGTGCTGCAGAATAATGATAGTAGCAATGAAAACCTAGATGATTCATTCAATACCTGAGATGCTTTGAGGAGTAAGAGGAATGCTCAGAGCATCCGTTTGACGGTTTGATTTGTCTGGTAAGCTGATCTCTAACATGTCATCATCTTCATCTGATTTCATGTCGGCTGAGTCTAAATCTAATCCTGTGTCAGATAGAGTTGTTTGTTCCATCATGCAGTAATCAATGTTGAAAATAAACACCCAACTAAATTGTCTCTAATCAATTTGATTGAATATTAATAACAAAAAGTAAGATGTCAGTATACTGTTGATATAATTATAAATTTTCAAAATTTAACTAATAACCAAAACAAGATTTTAAGAAACAGTGGTTAATTTCTATCTTCTTTCAAACACAGCTTGTAAATGAAAGATACAGGACAATGGAGCTCATGCATGTATGTATAAAAATCGACACAAAAAGGAAAGAATCTAGGTTTTAGCTGTAATAAAATATTCATTTTTAAAACTTTTGTCTAAAAATAATAGAAAATTTGCAAGATTGTCTCAGCATACTGCCACACAAAAAAAAAAAAAAAAGAAAAAACAAACAAAAAAAAGTTAAAAATTTGCATTTAATTGCATCTTCTTGTGTCGGGTAACCACTATTCTATCATTATCTGTAATTGTTTTGGGACAAGATGCTTGCAAAATGCTTTATATCAGTCTGGCACACAGATGTAAATGCTTGAGGATATTACAAAACACATCAGCATCGCCATCATTATAATCGGCATATTACATCATTATTACCATTAACTGCGGGATCATTTTGCTCAAAATCTGCAGACCCTGGCAGCACATATTCTGATGGTGTGGGCTGAAAACGAGGGGCAGGATTGATTTTAGAATCTTTCAAATTCATTCAAAATAAAAATAGTGTGAGATGGACGAACTAGATTAAGACACTATATTATGGATAAATGACAATGTAATTTTTCATAGTACATAAATATAAATTTAATGACAAAAAAAATCACAAGATAAAATTAAAAACCGCAATGGCAAAAATTGAAATTCCCTGATACATAACATTGATTGAAATATATGTAAAATATATTGACAACTCCAATCTATATAATGTTGCACAAGAGCTGATAAAATTTCAATAACCTAATTTCAACACAGGCTTATCGAAATGTAAGAACAATAATCATTATGAGATATAGCCCGATGCCAATTAAGATTATTAAGGAAATCTATACTATGATCGAGACAAAACATTTGAAAAATTCTACACTACTAAACACATCATAATTTGAACGAAGATTTGGTCTATGATAAAGCAACACTTGGATAAATAAAAGTCAAATATCTCTTATTAAACAAATTGGTATTTTGTATATTCTGATGCAAATTTTAAAAAGACAGATAACATGTTCCTCTGTAAAAACAAATTTTATGGCACAGTACAATAAAAACATCCTTTAAAACAATCTAACAAGTACTAATTCATATCAATTTCACTTCAGAAGAGCAGTTTACAGACAAAATATTATATTATGATAAGTTTAGTCTCATAATACGACAAAACAATGAAACGCATTACCTATCTTTAACTTGCAATATTACATCTTGACCTACCTGAGTAGCACTACTGGGTGTGCTTGATGGACTACATGAATCAAATACAGATAAGGACGAATCATCTGATTCTATGGTCACAGATCTGGAACAAATTGCAATATTTAAAAAACCAAATTTTAAAAAGAGCATGAAACACTTGGAATATTTTAAAATTAATTTAAAGGGCAGGATTATATGACAACAAATCAAATAGATTAGATTGAGTTATTTTATGGGAGGAAACTTATGCTTTATATGGTAAGGAAAAGGATCATCATCATCTAGTCAGCTGATCCTGCGTAGGACGTTGCTTCCCGAACTTTCTTGTGAAACAGATTACGGTTTTCCGCCAGTCTACTTGCTTGAGTTGCTGTCATTCCCAGCCATTCACATATATCTTGTTCCCAGCTTCTTGTTCGTCTACCTCTTCCTCTCTTGCCGTCTACCCTTGTCTGCAGAATGTGCTTTTCTAATGATTCGTGGCGAGTCGTGTGGCCAAAATAGTTTAGTTTCAATTTCTTTACAGTTTGAAGAAGAATTGGTGATTTTATTCCGATCCTTCTCAGGACTTCTTTGTTTGTTTGTTTTTCAGTCCATGATATTCTGAGTATTTTTCTGTAGCATGCCATTTCAAAAGGAAAAGGATATTCAATTTAAAAATTGTGTAAAAGAACATTGCAAATCAAATCAGAAGTACTTACTTTGTTTTGGGAGGCAAAACAGATTTTTCCGCAGTATGTGCTTTGCCTAATTTAGAAAAGAAAAAGAAATGATGAAAGCAAGTTACCGTATATACCCCCTCTTTCCATATTAAAATAAAAACAAACACACACATGCATGCTTACACACACACACACACAAACACACACACACACATATATATATAAACAATAAAAGCAAAACAGATATAGGGCAAAATTAGAAAACAAGAATACATTCATTTAAACCAATGAAATAAATCAAAACTCAAGCAAACACATTTGAAAGAGATAAATTGCTATCAACTTTCTTAATGTGCCTGTCAATTTAAAAGCACCTCTTTGCATCAAGACAAGAGCATTTGAGATCCTTGGAAATTAAGAAATAAAACAAATAATAAAATATACACTATATCAGAATAATGAAAACATTTAAAGTGAGAAAAATATATGAAAGGAGTATACACTAAATAATGTAAGATTCAAATTAATTGAGTCTAAGATATAATTCTGAGAGGAATATAAGTAACATTTGAGATTGACCCTTAGACCCTCAGCTTCCTCTTAATATCTTCCGAACCACCTTATCAATGTGACATGTTAGTGTCAAATACTTCAGACACAAAAATGAAAAATATTAAATCTACCTTCCAATGTGAAGAAGGCTCTCATACAAGGACATAGGTTATGATGATATGACCGTAAATAGGAGGAAGTGGTTATGATGTAAAAATAAATCTAAAATGCAGTTTTAATGTGCTAGATACAGATTAACTAAAACTGTAGATTTAAATTCTCTTTATCTTTATTTTATTTTTCTCCAAGCTTCATCAGATTGCAAAATTAGTTGAAATAGATGTTACATACCTGGTAAGATGACATCGCTAAGGGCTTGGTCCAATTTTTCTATGGGGGTCTGACTAGGGGCCACTTGAAAATCTTCACTGGGTCCAAAAATCAGCTGGAATGAAATGAGCAAAAACAACTATTCAAATATGGTTCAATTATTAAAAACATTCATGGCATGATTGATATTCATTTCCAAGCTTTTCCCATTTTCAATCTCATTTTATAACGAAAAAGAAATCCTCCAATTGACCCAATTCAAAGACAAAAAGGCAATATATTTCTATTTTCTGAGTATGAACCGAAGAATGAAGAGAAGAAAACTTACATGAGCATGGGTAATGAGGAGTTCTATTGCACGAGTCTGATGAGGAGTGTCTACCAGAGATGCCAAAGATGCTGAGCCCTCACTGTATCAATCATAAAATAAAAGAAATTAATATATCTATAAACCAAATAAATAAATGAATTAAAAAAAGAATGGTAAATATTTATATATAATAACTTGAAAAATAAAAACCAAGCAATTAATGAGTTGTGCAGATTAAACCATAGAATTACAAAACCATAACTTTACTGTTTAGCAAAAATGACCCAAGATCGTTTTTGCAAGAGGTGTTTAATTCTCAAAAACAAAAATAAAATATAAAACAGAAAGATCTTTAAAAGAAATAAAGATAAACAAGTTTGATAGTATTTTCCTATTCGACATAAAGCAAGGAAGATGATATAGCCAGGACTTGGATAAATCTATTTCACAAAAAAACAAAAACAAATGCTAGCCCAAACAATGTGTCACTTGTCTACTTACAGAGGCCTGAGAAGTGTTGGTCCAAAAACAATTCCCAAATTACTTGCACTCATTTGATTTAAATCGGAGTGGTTTGCAACTCTGTGAATGGGGAAAAAATGGTGAAATATAAAAGCAATTATCATCAATGTCATCCACAGCAAAAGAAAAAAGTTAAAACAGTGGAGGAATAAGATGGCACGAAATATGTCAATTCAATAGTAACAAAAATGATGCATTTCCCGCCTACTTCTGTCATCAAATTGCTTTTCTTTTTTTTTTTAAGATGAATAATTATATCCAAAAAAAAAAAAAAGAAACAAAAAGAAGAGAATTTTACATTCAGATGACAATGTAAGATACAAATCTGATTAGAATAAGAATAGATTCAGTTTAAATGATTAACATTATTTTTGCAATTGCAGTTTTACACACCTTTGTAAATGATGCATCAATACAGCACAAGTACGTAGATTTGAAGAAGGCAAGTTTTTGACTAAACGATGTAGGCACTGAATGAGGTCTTCTCCAATCAACTGACCAGACATATTGTCCTAGAATTTAAACCAAAAAAAAACATCAATACAGAGTGAATCATCAATTATGCATAGCATGTCTAAGCCAACACCAAAGGCAAACAAACTTCCTTTATTGTATTCAATTTTTATAATAATTTTCTTTGCATGCACTTTGTTGAATTAAATTAATAACATTGATTCATCAATTAAAATTTGAAAAGAACAACAAAAAAAAAACCCACAAAAAAACTGTAATTTATTACACTTCGACATTGCTGTATAAGTCCACTGTATAAACAAGAAAACGATGTCAAAATATAAATTGCATAATAAAAAAATAAAAAGAGAGAGAGAACAAAGAAGGATATAAAATGTGACTAACCTTGGCTGCATGAATAAACTCAGGATAAAGTCTAAATGTCAGTAAGGGCTCTGGTAGCTGTGAAGTGGTCAATAAAATATTTCCAATTAGCTACATTGATTATCCATTATGGATGCATAATAAATAATGAAGTAAGATTCAAGACAATGATTCTTAAGGATATATCAAAGTATTGACTTTGTCGTTGCTTTTCTACTTTTATCACATGTTCTTAGTAATTATTGGGTTATTCGTGCTACAGATAGCCAATGACAATATTAGAATTTTTAAAAACCTCTAGTGCCTATCCTATATGTTGGCGGTGAGACAAGTAATTCATTGAACACTGTTTTTTTGTTTCAAACGGTAAAATGGCTGATTAAATCGTCTGATGCATAAAAATAAAAATACAAATCAACTTGCTTCTGTGAAAAGAAAAATGCAATTTTATCTTTCTAAAAACATTTCTTAAAAAGTATTGACACAAATGAAAATGAAGAAACAATCCAAAACATATTTTCTTTCTCATGCCTAGAGGGAATAAAGATAGTTTGATTAGAAAAAATGTCTTGTAGTACTTACTTTAACTAATGTTATACCCAACTAATGAATGGGTCCACTTTTGCTTACCTGTCTGAGATAAAGTTTGAGGACATTTGATATAATGTTAGGATGGACATCTTCCAGATCAACAGACTCAGGGTCGATATCAAATCTATGACACAAATGTTCCACTTTACTTTTGACTCCTGACACTCTGTAAATTCCCTGAAAAAGAAATAAATGTTTATTAACTTGAATTTCATATAAACATAAATCAACTTAAAAGTTTGAAATTTATTTCTGTTGAATATGCCTTAGCACTATCGAATTCACATTTCATTGAATGAAAGTTTCAAACAATTCATTTAATTTCCCAGTCATGGCAAATGAAGAGAATTAAGCAAAGGAGTTAACAGCACCTTGACTGCTCATGGATTAATTCTCTAACATTTTTGTTGTGACATCTGTTGATGGTATCATTTATCTCTGTGATCTTAAGAAACTGTTAAGGACAATTTCAACTAAATCATGAAATCAAAGCAAATGACAGGTAAAAAAGCATTTGTCGATGTTTCAAAAAAAAAAAAAAAAAAAAAAAGGTTTTATTAAAACTAGATGATACAATTCATTAGCAGGATATATAAGGATTTTTGAGGGATAGGATTATTATGCATCCATACCAAAGACGATTTAATGATTGTACTATATTTGTTGAAAAATGTTTGTGATGGCTACAATAGCTAAGCAAATTTATTCAATTTCATTATGAAACTATGTAATCTTTTGTTTAAAGTGACAGTCAATATAAATGAAACAGTTATACTAGAGTGAAAAATAAAACCAAAACAAATGTGACTGAAACTGATTTTACCTTCATTAAGGTCAATAACTATGTTTAACAGAAATGTTATATGTTTTCATCACACAAAAAATAAATAAAGAGATTAGACAGTAATATGAATAAAAATAACTTTTAATATGCATCACTTGTGAAATGTGGTGTAAAACATATCTACAGTGTTGTGTAAGCCAATGTGAGCAAAAGTAATGATATTACTTTGAAGGACTCTATTATTCCTGGTACTAATGACCAAAACATCATATAATAGTGACTCAAAAAAAGTTATTTATGTGAAATTAAATAAATGGTATATAAATGTTATGTGCTACAAAACCTGGTTATCATCCACCTCCAGTTAGTAATGACCTTAAACGGCAACATTAAGTCAAAGACTTCTGCCCATTGTTAATTGGTAAATAAGACCAGATACATTTAATAGAGGAAATACAACTTATCAGTCTTGTGAAAACTCACCTTTTGAGAATATGGGCTAGACTTTATGAAAAAATAACAACAGACGTTAAAGAGATATAAAAAAAAAGGTGTGTTATTACGATAAAGGCACCTTTAAAAAACAAGAAAATACATAAAAAGCTATAAGAAATTTCTTGGAAAATGTTATTAAAAGAAAGCATTAATTTAAAACTAAAAAGAAAACTAGAAGGCTAGAATCCATTCTCCCAGTAGTTGTTATAGCATATTTCAGATTGTCATGCAATTGAACAATGATTGATAACAAAGCAGAGGCACTGAAAAACATTTAAATGTCTACAAGATCAAAGCTAGATAAATGAATCATAAAGCAGAGTACAAAGTATTACAAGGAGTTACAAGAAAAAAAATGCCTATAATGAATCTCGATGATATATTTACTTACTTTGATCATGAGTCCTCTGTTTTCAATCTCAGCCAGACACTTGGACACAATAGGAGGCACTTTAGTATGGAAAATGTCTACTTGTTCCTGAAAGTCCACACCAAAGGTGGTACTCCCACGTGATCGGTGGTGCTGTGATGAGAAACATGATTTTACAGCTCATTATTGGTGCACTGATAAAGGGTTTCCTTTTGTCACAAAAGCAAATGATGTTTAGCATGGACATTGACCAGATGAGTGTGGGAATGTATACTTGCTAAGACACAATTCACACATTGCACCACTCATTCAGGTGTAAATGAATACCTGACTATAGGCAGTGATGGATATTGCAAGAATGCTAGTATCAGACTTGTCCCAGCCCAAACTTCTGCATAATTTTGGGAAAAAATCTGAATTACAAATAAAAATACCCACCAATAACCAAAAAAAAAAATTTTTTTTAATGCATGGTTAACACCCATATTTCTATGTGTTGTCACCTTAAAATGTTTTGGAACTGATGTAGTCCAGTTCAGTTTGGTCAAATATCCATTTCTTACAAAAAAATAGCCATATTTTCAACAATTTTCCTCTCAATTTTAGCTTCTGAATCCGAATCTGAAGAAAAAAGTCTTGAATTTTCCCAATTTTGACTCCAAAATAGTTTGTAAATACCGATAAAATTTGTATATGTCTATAGTGCTAAAAATATCTTATGGGAAATTTGTACTTGTACTGTATGAAATGTAAATTTTGGTTTCGTAAGGACAATTAAAAGAATAAATGAAGTGGATATGCACAATATAAAAATTTATTAAAGTAAATATCTATTTATTTACTTGTCCAAGTTCCCATGAGTGGTTTGAATTCCGCTACATTTCTTTTACTCAATTTCAACTTGTATGTATGGCTACTATCATAAGCAGCCATTGACACAAAGCGTCGAAATAGGTACTAAATTTTATTAAGGATATTTAATGAAGTATTTTGGTATGGATATTGAAGACGAAATCCTTCCTGGAAAAATATCATTACAAAAATAAAAATGAATTTAAAAATTCTTTACATGGTGAATTTTACGTTCTGGAAGTGATCTGGACCCATTCTCATACAATTTTAGGAATGAGTAATTTACAAGCCTTTTTCGAGACAATTAATATATATAAACTGTAATTTTTAATTTTTTTTTTTCAGTGAAACTTACCATAATCAGTCCTTGTATGCCTCTAGGATTATCCCTGCCACCACCTCCAGTTCTCTTGGTTCTCTTTTTCTCTTTGCCTAAATGAGAAAAAAACACAACATTTATTTGAGTCTTAAATTTTAACATGAAACAATGTAAAAAAGAAAAGCATACTTAAATATATTGCATTTCATTTGATATCATTTGGCACTAAGCTATTGGTTTATCAAGGCCATCAAATCTTTTGTAATAATTTGCTATTTGCTCCTAGCACTCATTTCATAGTATAGTATGAGCATTATCTAATTTTAATATTTTTACAACCAATAAATGAGTAACCTGTTGCAATATATCTTGTTAGGTCATTCTGTAACTTTTTTTTCAATGCTAAAAAATTGATTTTATAATGCGAATCCCAAACTGAGAAATCAATCTAGCATTGGTTTAACCTTTTGCTTTAAAACAGAAAAAAAAACATCTTTTTGTTTCACCATTTCATTTGGCAGGACTAAGACATTACATATTTATTTTGCTCTGTGACTTAGTAATTTGTTATCAATATGAACTCCTGAACTCTCTTGAGTTCACCATGATTGAAAATTAAACACATTTATTGATTCATATGAACTCGAGAGAGTCATGTATTTAATATAACGATCCTGTCTGATTGTGAAATCTTTTCTTAAAGCTGTTGAATATGAAATTAAGATAAAAGTGATGGGTCTGTATCACTTTCAACATTAGCTCAAAAACAAAGCTGGTTATGTGTTGAGACACAAACGTCACTTTTGAAAAAATTGAAATTCTGAATGTTTTTCATTGATAACACAAATTTAAGTTACTCTATTAAAATAACAAGAAAAAAAAAATCACTCAAGTTTAAATATCAAAATAAGAATTCAAGCAACTTTACTTCAAAACCTAAAGTTAATCCTGCAGGATTTATGGTGATCATAAGCCCTATCTTCCTTTACACTTACCATTAAAAGCAGCAGCAGCAGTTGCAGCTGCAATGAGGTCCTCTTCTTTGAGTTCATCTAATGACTGGCTGGTGATAAGGTGGCGCCTTACAGCTCCATGTGGACTGCCACTGGGCGAGGACTCGTGTGACTTGGAGCTACAGCTGGCACTGTCAGTGTCTGAATGAAGACCTTGGTGGTGGGGTTGATGTTGATCCCATGCTTTCACTGGGATCCGGTACTTGTCTGATGGTATAAATCATGAAACTGAATTATTTCAACCATTAATTGGGAGGCAGGATTGGATTATTTTGATCAGTACTGATCCGCAACCCATTCCAGCTCGTGTCAGGGTCCACGTAGGGGCATTCTTCCCCGCCCGCCTCCTGGGCAACGGTTGGAGTATTCCGAAAGGAACTTTCTAACCGGCTGATGACACGAGTTTCTATGTGTCTGAGGTGACGGATGAAGGGAGGAATCAACCGCCGTGGCCAGATTGCCCTAGTTCACGCAATAAGCTGTGCTAGCCCCATGACGCTGGTGGGGTGAAGGGAAACTGTCACTCTACAAAGATACCCTCCTGGACTCCCAGCCTAGACACCATTAATGGGTGGACAGAGCTCATAGCCTTGGAAAGCAGTCTGTCTAGGAGAAGGAAAACTCCAACTTCAAACCACCACTGCCTTGTGGATCTGGGAAGATGAAAGGCTATGGAATCACATCCAGAGAATAAAGAACCGCTGAAGTCGGAGTCGCAGAGCCGAAAGGCGCAAATAGTCTGGAGAGGGAAACCAACCCAAAAATTAATGTGACACGCATCCTCCTCACCATGATGGACAACAAAACTGTCGGACGATATGGCGCGAAGTCTGGGGATTCCCGCCGGACGGACCTAGCGTCGAGCCCTGATAAACAGGGTTCACCCAAGCGATCTGGTGGTACCTTGCCCTCCTACTGTGGAACCAGGGTAGGAGATGCAAGGTTACGGACTACTGGAACTATCAAATTGCTACAATGGAATGCAGAAGGGATACAACATAAAAAGACTGCCCTCTCCAAGTTTCTTCAGGATGAGAAGATAGATATTGCCTGCATACAGGAGACACACCTCACAGAAAACATTAGGTGTTCAATAAGGGATATCAACATTTTAGGAAAGACAGAAAAGAACGGAACAAAGGTGGAGTAATCATCTTCGTCAGAAATGACATAGCGACAAATGAAATAACGACAGATGAATCTGTTGAAATATTGGCTGTAAAAATTACCAAAAACAAATTGCAATACACAATATATAACTGTTACAGCCCACCATCAGAGAATCTGCCAATTGAAAACATAAGAAGTGAAGAAGAACAGTTCATTGTTGTGGGAGACTTCAATAGCCACTCCCCAAGCTGGGGATACAATGACTTAGACAGAAAAGGTGAAACCCTTGAAAATTGGCTTACAGACAGTAAGCTTCAAATTGTCAGAAATGAAGATGACCCAGATACATACTTCTCAAGAGCATGGAAGACAACATCAACCCCAGACCTAACTCTCATATCTGAAGATCTCACCGGAAAAGTCAGTAAACAGATAAAGGAACAACTAGCAGGAAATGATCATCGTCCCATTCTGGTTGAAATAACTGAAGAATATGCAAAAGACAGAAAGGCACCACCTCCGAGATGGAATTATAAAAAAGCAGACTGGACTCTGTTTTCAAAGTTGACTGATAGTTATACAAAAGAGATAAACTGTAAAACAAGGAATGTAGAAAAATCAGCCAAAGCTTTCACAAAATCAATCATGAAAGCTGCAAAAGAATCAATCCCCAGAGGATCAAGAAAGGACTACTGTCCAGGATGGACTGAAAAATTAGGAAGTCTCAACAGCCAAGTCACTGAACACAGAAAAAAAGCAGAGAGAGAGCCAAATGATGAGAATATGGAAATTTACAAAGAGGCTGAAAAAACTCTCAGGAAAGAAACAATAAAAGCAAAACAGGAAGCATGGCATGAAAAAACCAGACAACTTGACTACGACAGAGACGGAAGAAAGTTATGGAACCTAACCAAAGCTCTAAGTGGACAAGAAAACAGATATGCTGCACCATCAGTAGAAGATGATCAGGGGAGGATTCTCAACAAAAAACAAGCAGCAAACTGTTTTATGAAGCAGTACTCAAGTGTTGGGAGTATACAGATTAGAAAAGAACGAAAACGAGAAGTCCATAAAGAATTGAGAAAACACAAGGATACACCCAAAGAATCCACAGATGATGTCATGTTCAGTTCGATTAAAAAAGAAGTAGAAATTGCCTTGAAATCTCTAAAAACGAACAAATCACCAGGTCCAGATGATGTTACTAATGACATGTTGAAACACCTAGGAACCCTCACAAAGAGGAAAATGAAACAACTGTTCAATGCAAGTTGGAAACAGGGTAAACTTCCACTCAAATGGAAACAGGCAACCATGATACCAATTAAGAAGGATGGCAAGCCAAAAAATAAACCCGAAAGCTACCGACCAATAAGTTTGACAAGCTGCTTGGGTAAACTGATGGAGAGAATTGTTAATCGCCGTCTCCAATGGTATTTAGAAAGCAATAAGTTGATATCAGATGAACAGGCTGGTTTCAGACAATTTCGCTGCACAGAGGACCAGATAACATACATCTCGCAGCTGATCGAAAATGGTTACCAAGAAAAAAAACACACAGTCACAGTTTGGGTGGATATGGAAAAGGCATTTGACAAAGTCTGGACAAAAGGACTACTTCTCAAACTTAAGAAAGCCAACGTTTCACACAACATGTTTGCATGGATTAAAGATTACCTCACAAATCGAAAAGCAAGAGTCCAATCTCAAAACTCTAAAAGCAAGCTAACGAACATGACAAATGGAGTACCACAAGGCGGGGTTCTCTCACCAACCCTCTTTGTCGTTTTTATCAATGACATCTGCGAAACCAAATGCAGAGGAGTAAAAGCAGCCATGTATGCAGATGACCTTGCACTGATATGCACTGAAAGAAATATTGGTACTGCAAAGGCCAGGATACAGATGACTCTTGATGCTTTGAGCAAATGGACAAAAGACTGGGGTATGAGAGTAAATGCTGATAAAACCACATACACAACATTCAGCTTATCAACCAAAAAGCAATCTATGCGATTAACTTTAGATGGAAAGATTCTGAGAGAAGACCTTATGCCTAAGTATCTAGGAGTGAAATTTGACCCTCGACTCACTTGGAAACATCAAATAGATGAAAGTCAACAGAAAGGGTACAAGAGAATGCAGCTTCTCCGAAAACTTGCTGGAACGCAATGGGGAGCAAACTCAAACGTCCTGAAGAAGACATATCTTGGATATGTAAGACCTGCAATAGACTATGCCATATCGGCATGGGGAACGTGCTCACAGGCTCAATTTCAAAAGGTTGAAAAAGTCCAAAACCAATGCCTACGCGTGATCACTGGAGCAATGAAAACAACACCAATTCACAAGATGGAAACCCACACAGGAATAAAACCTCTCAAAGAACAACGAAATTTAAAAATAGTGACACAATTCTCAAAGATAAAATTCATGGAATCCCAACCACTGCATCCAAGTACAATGGAAAAGAAAGAGAATCGACTCAAAAGGGAAAACTTCATCGCCTTGGGACAAAAACTAGAGAGCGAATATAAAGTGACACCAAAGGAAGATATTGCCCAAATCAATGTCCCAAATCTCAAACCACCACCGTGGAAAAAGAAACAAAAATCCATAACCATCAACAAGAAAAACATTCGAAGCAATAATGACAATGCTCAAACCCTAAAGATGATCGATAAAAAATACCCAATGACCAACTGGATAAGAGTTTATACAGATGGCTCAGTTTCCGGCCCCCTCATGAATGGAGGTGCTGGTGCACTCATACACTGGACAGATAAAACAGAAACAAAAATATCTGTATCAGTGGGTTCAATGTGCACAAGTACTAAAACTGAAGAAAAAGCCATCCTCAATGCAACAAAAGAACTATCCAGAGATCACAGAATATACGGGAAAAATGTGGTTTACTTGACAGACTCTGATGATGCTCTCCGGTCTATTGAAAATTACCAGGACTCTGAAGCCGCACACACTGTGGAGGCCCTTGAGGGCTTATCTGATAAAACAGGAAAAATTGTGCTGCAGTGGATTCCAAGTCATGAAGGTATATATGGAAATGAAATTGCCGATCAACTGGCCAAAGAAGGAGCCCAGAAGGAACAACCGAAGTCGTCAATCACTTACCATCAGCAAAAGAAAATAATAAAGCTAAAAATAGACAAAGAAAGGAATGACACACACCTAGAACACAACAAGCAGGATCCAATCCATGCCATTCAGCGAAGTAGCCAAGTCACTCTATTCCGCCTCCGAACAGGACACAATAGACTAAGAGGACATATGTTTACAAAGCTAGGTATTGGAACAACCCCTTATTGCCCATGTGGAACCGACCATGAAACCACTTTACATGTGCTTATGGATTGCCCATTATACAACGTGCAACGTTCGAACCACTGGGTCACCCCTACAACACTCAACACAAAGCTCTATGGTGAGGCTGAGGACCTAAAGCGGACCACAGACTTCATAGCAGATATCGGACTGCAGCCATAGATGTCCATCAGAGGAACGAAGAAGAAGAAGAAGAACCATTAATTCAATCATCAAAGTTGCATCCAATTAAAATATTGTCATTTTTCCTAGGGATTCTTCAAGTTAACAGCTCAAAATTATTTTCAAAGAAAAATCAATTTTTGTTCTGCTCATGAACATTAGGTTTTATTATATTTATTTCTATGATCTTAAACACCTAAACATTTTATGAAAAATTGTGAGGGGATTACATTTCTAGGAATTTAATGAAATATTTATCATCTATTATTACTACTATTCTATTACTGTACAGTTGTTAGAGACTTTATTAGGAAACTAAGCTCAAACTGAATGGCAGGCAACATATGCTTGTACATAATTGAAAAAATTCCATACCTCTACGAGGTGATGCAACTGGGGATCCATCAGGTGAGTGTGCATGGTCTGACATTGACCCGTTAGAGTGAACGCTCTCTTTGCGGATATCTTCTGGAGAAGGCCTGTTAGGAAAAAAAATAATATAGCTTTAAAATAGCAAATAAACAAGAAAATTCAAGAAAACGTATTACAACAATGCCTGAAAAAAAAAAAAAAATAATAAAATTCTACTATTGTTACAGTTCCCTTGAGTGAACACAGAAATGCCGGGTCGGAGTAAAATCAAACCATGCGATTAAATTATTCAACATGGTTGTCAATGAATAACTTTTCAAGATTTTCACCACTTTCAGTAGTGGTCAAACAAACAAAAAGAAAGCAGTGTAATTAATCAAAGAACATTTTCTTGTAGTACTTACTTTAAATCTAGTACATAAGGCTCAAAGACAAACGTCTCTGGCCTTACAGTGTGGCTGGTAGGAGGGAGTCGTCTGATGTACTCCGAGTACTGACTGCCTGGTAAGTATGTCTTGCTGCTCTCACTCAACGTCTGGCACTGTAAGGGAAGCGGGGACACAATGGAGTGGTAGAGGTGGAAGTACTCCACTGTCACCTGGTAAAAAAGTTCATTTAAATATGAGTTAGAAAAATAAAAATTGTAATCAAAGGCATTAACTTCTTTACTCACATTCTCTCACCGTACTCAGGTGTAAAATAAGAACCTGGGCAGTAACAGCGTTGTCTCTGTCAGATAAAAAAAATTGAATATTGCCTAAAAGTAGCAATGACTATCCTGCACAAATGATTGGGCCTCTTTTTCGCTCGTGCCCAAATTCACGACAAAATGTGGGATGCAGCCGTTTCGTATATGCTATTTTAAAAAATTAATTACGGCATTGTTTACCCATGAAAATAAGTGAAATTTGGCAGATGACAAGTGAAGAGGTTACTTTAGGTTGTGTCAAAAGGCAAAATTCGTGTCGTCACTAGAAATTCAATAAAAATATGTTTTTGTGCTCTTGAGTGAAATATTTCTGAAACTACCGGGAGTGGATGTTTTGCCGCTGACAAGGTATGATATGAACATTTCTTATTTCTATTTGTACAATTTCATTTGAATATGATGAGTACTTTTGCCGTATTTTACAAACATCATCCTTATTTGCACTTTATTCATAAAAGACAGAAAGCCATTTTGCCCCCCTACAGCCGGACTCACAATTACGAGCTCAAGACGGTGTCGCACACAAACTCAGTGACACATGGCTTGTGGCAAAGCGCTTTCTGATTGGTTGACCTCGTTTTAAAGTTCACGACTAGTCAAAATATCTGTGTTGTCTCATTTTTTTTTTTTTAAATGACAGAGGGGTGTTTATCTGGTCGCATCGTATTTATGTTCAATAAAGAGTTGATAATATGACTGTTTAATTTACATGAATTTAAGAAATTATGTTCTCAAAAGTTCTCGATTGCAATTTGGTCTACAATCTCAGCATGGCTTTACTTCCTGTGTTCCAAGTCATGTTCAACCAGTAACCTTTGTCCCCTTTTCTTTTCCTTTCGTTTGTGTACACACACTCTCTCTCTCTCTCTCTCTCTCTCTCTGTGTCATGTCGTCCAGCTCTAAAACTATATAAGTTAGAACTCTTCTAATGTCTTCATCATATTGTCTATCAAATTTGCCATAAAATTGCCAAGTTTCAATCTCTTATTCCACTTATTGCGCGAGATACAGCCATAAATCGAAAAAAAAGCTGAAAAAGCGTCCCATATTTTGCGGGTCATCCAAATAAATGACACCTTTCAAACTGCATAACTTTTTATATTTCTGAATGGATTTTCAAAATTCAAAAACATTTTTACTCAATGGAGATAGGGCTTTGATTTTTTACAAGAATTTCCATCAAAAAGAGAAAAAAACATTTTTCATAGTCATTGCTACTAAAAGGCATCATGTCTCATCCTAAATGGTAAGTGTTGCTGTTGGCTTGGGACCCCATGTAAAGTGTTATGAGCACGTTTAGTGGATAATGCGTAATAAAAATGCTCTATTTTTTTTTTAATATTGCATTATCATAAAATTAACGTCAAGAAAAATTCATTTTATTAAGTGTGATGCATGGTACCAATAAATATAGAGCTGTCTGGAGAATATAGTAATGATATTCAAAAAGAATATAATACAATATCAACTAATTTAAGAATAATGATAAATTTTATTCTTTTTTATTCAGTAATTTTTCCCTTCTTCTATAGATATTGTCAATGTACGAGGGCTCTTTCAGAAATAACCGAAAAATGCCCATTGCTCAGCAACCAGTGGAGATTTTTTAATTCTGTAAACGACATGATATTCCTTATTTCCTTACGTATATTCCCAGAAATTATGAAGTGCATCATTTTGCACAATGAATTTCTAGACGATTTTAAAGATGGCGGCCCACCTTGAAACTTGGTCAAAGGAGGAAATCAGAGCTGTCATACGTTTTTTGAACGCCAAAAGTCTGAATCCTACCGAAATTCATAAAGAACTTCAGAGTGTATATGGTGAGCATGTTATAAGCCGTACACAAGTCTATCACTGGTGTAATTTGTTTGAAGCCGGCCATTCCGACTTGACAGGGAAGGGAGAGGGCGTTCGATAACTGCGACGTCAGAGGACAATGTGAAGCGAGTTGATGAGCTTTTTCGTCAAGACAGGAGGTTGAAACTTCATGAAATCGCAAGCAGTCTTGAAATTTCGAAACTTCTGCCCATAGAATTGTATTTGATGAACTTGGCTACAGAAAAGTCAGCGCAAGATGGGTTCCTAAGCAATTGACAATCATCATAAGAACAAAGTTTGGACATCTGCAGGGAACTTTTGAGAAGAAGCAAGAGCTCACGCAGGGTTCACGGGCATACTGCCAACGCCGGCGGAGACTTTCTAGGGTACGATGTGACTTTTCTTGACAGCATAGTCACCGGTGATGAGACTTGGTTGCACCATTGCATCCCAGAAACAAAGCAAGATTCGATGACATGGAATCATCCATCCTCACTTGTCGAGAAGAAATTCAAAGTCATGCGGTCAGCAAAGAAAATAATGGGAACTGTTTTCTGGGACAGTCGTGGTGTTATTCTGTTCGAAACCTTACAACCTGGAGAAACAATCAACGCTGCAAGGTACTGCCAAACTCTTGACAAGCTTAGGGAGACCATTCGCAGAAAGCGCCCAGGGCAGTTGACCAACGGGGTCATTTTGCAACACGACAACGCTACACCCCACACAGCACGAGTGACGCAAGGTTGGCTAGAGAAATATGGATGGGAGATTTTGCCACACCCACCACACAGTCCAGACCTCGCACCATCTGATTATCACCTCTTTGGGCCACTGAAACGTGAGCTGGCAGGAAAGCGCTTTGATGTCGATGAAGAGCTTGTTGACCATGTGCGGAAATGGCTACAAAACCTTGACGGAAATTTCTTCCGAGAGGGTATCTATTCCATGGTGCGGCGTTGGCAGAAGTGTGTCGACAGACTTGGCTGTTACGTAGAGAAATGAAGGACGAGTCAAGGTATGAACACGTGCAAGAATTTTGTTGGTAGCATAAAAAACGCGGATTTTACAGGCATTTTTTGGTTAATTATGAAAGAGCCCTCGTACTAACAATACATTTCCCATTTCATTCTTAATGACAGAAACAAAGACTAAAACACATTTTCCACTTACATTTTTTATAACTTGGTCACATAGCTCAATCTGTTCTCTGATTTTGGCAAGAAGATCACCCTGTGACAATGTGGAAATAAATGGAAATTGTACATGTGATATGAAAAAAACCCCCCACAAAAATCTAAATAATGCACACATCTTATAAGATAATCATGTACGTCATTATGTACAAGTTGTTCTAATCATCAAATCTTCATATATTAAAAAGAAACTTTGTGGAGTGAATTTGACATGAAACATCAATATCATAATACAAACCTTGACTTTAAATAATTCTTGCTGACGATAGTTAGCTTCTGCCACACATGCTTTGTAAGTGGTTTCTGCTTCAGCAGTCTGGAAAATGAAACAATATAAATTGATTTTGAAAGGGATGAATTATCTTAAACTGCCTTACTTCAATAAAGTTCTAAAATTTTGAGACATCTTTGTTCACAAGGCAATGATGATCTAACTGCTTAATTGTTTTTATCAAGAGTAGTGATCTCCATACCAATACAGAGCAGGTCAACCTCTCATTAAATTGAAATTCTTTGGGTCATGACAATGCAATAAGGTTTTGTGAAAGGTATTTGTAATAATCATTTTTAATTATATCTCAGTAACTTTGAGCCCTTTTTTAAAAAAATTATTTCATATTTGTAGAAAATGTTTTTACGATGAAAATAAACCAGGGCCAAGGTAAAATAAATCAAAATGCTAATAAATAAATAAAATAAAGTAAATAAAAATACATGGCATTTAAAATAGCATCGGCATACTTAAAACCTTAATAGGAATTTAAACTAGGAGTGTGAACTGAACTAAACGATGTCTCACTTTGTGTAAAGTTTCTTCCTCAGCTTTTCTCTTCTTTTCCACCTTATCTCCTTCTGCTTTCAGTGCCAGCTCCCTGGCCCTCTCATGGTCTTGTTGTCGGCTGTGGTACAAGGCCTGGGATTTCCTCAGGTTGGTCACAGAGTCAGACTGAAAAAATGATGGTATGATCAATAAAATTGTTAAATAATTCATCAAAAATTTAAACAATCAGTGCATGTGTTGAAAATCTGAAATTGCTGTTAAATTTGCGACATACTTCATGCTACTTTTATTACCTTAGCAGGCCAAATAAATTCCCATTCCATATAGTAAAACTTATGAGTTAGGTGTTCATCTTAAAAATGTTATCTTACCATATCCATAAAACAAAAATAAAAGTCGACTGAAATATATAGTCTCTTATTATTATGTTACTTTCCTTTTAATGACAAATAATGATATTACTGATCAAAAGTACATTTCCACGTTCCAAGCAAAGGATTTATCTTTCTTAACATATTAGTATACTCACCAGCTTCCTGCATTCCCTGTGCCATGCCTCTTTCACAGACTTGTACACCTTATCATGTTCACTACGGCGACTGCTCAGTGGCTGGAAGGGAATGGGATCATCAAAACAGAAATGAACAAGATGTAACAAAACCGAAATTTTAGTCAATATCTACATCAGTGTTTACTTCCAGATTTGCTTGCCTTCCTGAAAGTCAAAGGTCTCACTTAACTCTCTCGAGTTTACCATGATTGAAAATCGAATATAACTGTTTGATTTTCCATTCGTATGAACTCGAGAGTTAAAGAGTAAATGTTTGTTTTGTTTTTAAGGGTTTTACGGCGCTTGCAACACATTTAGGTTATATCAGCGCCAGTAAAATAGAAGAAAATATCATCTCCCAAAACAGTAACTATGCATTTGACTGTTTCCAGCTAGGACTCCAGCAAGGGCCAGGACAAAACCAAGACAAAGACAGAACGCATGTTGGAAAACATATAAGGGGATAGAAGACACAGTATGTACCCCCCCCCCCCCTGCCTACTATGGGAGAAAGAGTAAATGGAAGGGACAACAGCACGTGATAATAGCAGTCCACTTAATGCTTTTCTTCTTACAGCCTTTCCGGTTTGGGTTGAATTTTACTCTAACCTGACCAAAAATTTATTCTTCCCAATATTTATCTGGACATAGCAATAGATGTATCCATTTTCATAACGACAGCACTAACAGCGATGAAATTCAGGCTTCATTGTAGCTCAAGATGCAATCGTTTTACAGCTATCATGGAGAAAACATTTAACTCTGTGGTTATATGCAAATAAATAATGGGAAAAATTAATGTTTGCAAATATCCATAATTCCATCAAAGAGTTATTTTATCCAAGCATCTAAAGTAGAAAATTAATATCAATTAAGTATTAATAAATACTAGATAGATATTTTCAGGGTCTTTTGTTAACCAAATGCAAATTTTTATTTTTAAAAGTGGGACTTTTATATTTTCAAACATTTTCTGACAATCTAAAAGAATTTTTGAAAAACTTTTGCAACCCTACAACCAGTTTACACAATATGATGGATAGATTGATTTAACACTTATTGAATTACATGACTGGAATCAAGATTGGAAAACTACAAATAGTTTCAAATTATTCCTGTACACTTGCACTTTGTTCTCTTTAACCTTCGACAGATATCATCAGAGATAGCTTTCCTCAATTTATAAATTATTTGGGACCATAGTATGGTATGATACAAAACCTTGGCTGCCAGGATTTTAGTTAATGCATTTTTTGTTAATATTCAAACAAAGAAAGCAAATGACAACAGGCCATTTCCATATGCATTCAATATTTCTTGTTGTAGTGTCTATCGGCATATTAATCATAAGAAGTAACCTTCTGACTCAGCTTCAAACAAATGGAAAATCACAAAAGAAAGAACTACAAACAAAAGAACTCACCTCTATAAATCTACTCATCCAAGACTGAGCACTTTGAAGGTTGCTGACAAACTCCTCGTCCTGAAAAATTATAAATCAAGCATTAATACCATTGACTTACAGAAAAGCATCTATTTAAAAAATGCCTTAATTGGTAGCATTATAGTTGAATTGTGCTACAAGCTAATGATGAGGGACAGTTTTATTTTTATTTAATTCATAAAAGTCAAACAAAAGTTTTGATTCTTTAGACAACTTTGAATATAATTATGATTTTATATAACTGATGAATCATTTTTAAAAGTTTATAGTTAAAAAAGAAAATAAAAACACACTTACGTGACTCAAGGCTGTACAATACACAGATTGTAAAGGAAGAAAACCCTGAAAAATTAAGACATTAAAAAAATAGAGGTTTAGGACAAAACTAATAAAACTTCTGTATATACTTTTAAAAAAATAAAAAATAAAACATGAGTCATTTGAAAATGATTCATAGGTTTACAAGGAGGTTATAAATATATAAAATCAATGCAACTCTAAAGTTCAATTAACATCAATTGATACCATAATAAGTAGTTCAACAATAAAATACATGATCATTTTCAAGTATCCGAGTATCATACACAATGCCAGACAATACTTAGAACTAATTTCATAACCCTCAAATAATCATTATTGTTTCAATTATTAGCCAATTAAAACAATTCATCTTCATTTTATAGTGAGTTAAAACGTCTACTTAATAAGTAATGATGTCTGATAAAAGAAGATCCCTCTAGAAATTATTTACGTATCTCAATTGCTATGCTTAAACTGAGTAGAAGATTGATGATGATGATGATGATGATGATGATGAAGATGATGGCGACGACGACGGTGATGATAGAAATGACGGTGAAAAAGAAGAAGAAATGATGATAACAAAATTTTAAAATATGATACCTGAATCAACAGAGAGAGACATTAAAATACAAACTCACCTTCAATTCTTAAAATCCCATAGTATGATTTGATAATGGAAAAAAATGGTTCTATAATTATTGGAGTGACTTGACAGAATGTTTAAAGAATTTTAACCCAAATGCATCAACTTTTTTTTTTTAATTCTTTACAACTAAGAGGGTGGGCTGATAAATGTTTCATTTACCAATAACCACAAGAGAACTCATTGCACCAATCCGAAACTCCACAGTTACTTTTAAACCAATTGGCTTTACTTAGACACAAGAACAAATTTCATTTGTTAATCATTTGTGCTCATAATGCAGTGACGTCACTAAACTAGAAAATCCACCTCGGTAGATGAGTAAAACAAGAGAAAATTGCAAATTCTAATGAGACTCTTGTCATTTATGGTGTCATGTGTATTTATGATAAAGCATTTAGAAAATTGGTAAAATTGTTTATAGAAGATGATCCCACAGAGTCAAGTGTCTTCCAAGTGTCTTCGATTGCAAGCTATCCGGTAGGCTACATTCTGTTTGTTTTGTTTGTTTGTTTTTAAGGGTTTTACGGCGCTTGCAACACATTTAGGTTATATCAGCGCCAGTAAAAAGGAAGAAAATGGGACAGTAAAAAGTTCTAGAATTACAATTAAAGCACCCAAGAAAAAGTAAGACATAGGGGAACTGGGAACAAGTAGGGATCAGATGTAGATTCCAAGAGCATACCACCAATGCACCTAGTTTGAGATCACCTATAAGTCTCATCCAGACACAAGCACAAAATCCAACAAAGAGGAATACACTCAAATGCCTACATTATACATTAAAATAACAATAATACATTAAAGAGAGATGATTTACAAGGAAAAAAATATCATCTCCCAAAACAATAACTATGCATTTGACTGTTTCCCTCCCATCTAAGACTCCGGCCAGGGCGAGGACAAAACCAAGTAATCTCATGCCAAGACAAAGACAGAAAGCAAGTTGGAAAACAGATACAAGGGGATAGAAGACACAGTATGTACCCCCCTGCCCACTATGGGAGGTCACGATCCCCACCCAGCTACATTCTGTGTATGATACAATTCATCAAGAAGTTGACAGTATGATAAGGGCAAATGGAAGGGCCAAACAGAAAGAGATTACTAACAAAGATGGAATTTCAAAAGAATGAGTGACAGGAAACCCAAGAGAGAAGAAATTATATCCAACATTTGAAACACCATTGCTGAAATAAAATGCAACTGGTGACCAATCTTGGATGCATTACTACAACCTAGAAACCAAACTGCAGTCGAAGAAGTTTACGCATAAAACCTCTCGCAGTACAAGAAATTCAATTTTATTGCCTCAGCAAGAAGGGTACTGTTTATCATTTTCTGTGACATGCTAGGTGTGGTTCACATGGAATTTCTAAAACAAGGACAGATAATAACTCAAAACAATATGTTTCAACTCCACAAGCTTTCTTGTCCCTCCAGCATAAGAGGTATCTGAAAGAAAACCATTATGACAGTGATATAGAAGTGGTGGAAGACGTTCAACGTTAGTGCTGGGAAAAGTCATCTGAATTCTTCGCCAACAGAGTATACCAACTAGCAGCATTTGGCAGCTCTGTGTGGAACTGAATTGTGACTATAAGAAAAATGAAGTGCAAAGTGAGAAGCTAAGATTCTGTTTTTTTTGGGGTTTTTTGATGTATGATTAAAGCATCTGCTATAGAAAACAAACAATTCTAACAAAACAGAACTTATTTATGAGCTCACCCTCGTCAATTACCCTTTTGTCTAGATCTAATCACTTACCATTAGGGCATAAATTACAGAATCAAGAAACAAATCTTTTGTTATTAAAAAAAAAAGAATACAGTAAAATAAAGCACTATCAGTGCTTATTTTTAAAACATATAAGTAACTTACCTCTTTTTTCAAACTATTTTGAACAGAGTGAGCAAGTCTTCCGAGATTTTTGGCATAATCATACTCTGAGAAAGATTTAAAAAAAAAATAAAATCATCTTTTTAATACAATCTTAATTCCATTCAAAGAGGAAAACTAGAAATAAACCATTGCTGAGCTAGAGTATCTATCATAACAGATTTGGGCAAATTTAAAATGCTTTATGTTTACCTTCAACGATCAATTTTGCAAATTGTTCCCAACATGCCATTAAGTATATTATTTACTAAGCATAATTCAAGTCATATTTTTCTATAGACACTTGGTAAAATACGAAAAAGAGTATAAATTTCAAATATTTTCAAACGTTACCAATACATGCCTTCACTAAATTTTAATCATCTACAACTATAATTTCTATTTGTTTATACAAAACTTAAAAATGTCCTGTCATAATGAAAACCTGTCCTGAGATATAATGTCCTTTGGCATCAGACAACATTTTTGCCCGTCCCCCTTCTATTTTTAATGATGCTGAACGAGTAATAAGCACAGCCTATGTCAGATCAAAGAAAGGCATCAAATGGAATCTCTAAACAAAGCTAGAGGATCTTAATTTCACTGACAACTATTATCAAGCTAACAGCTCTAACCAAAAGTGCAGAAAAGATAAGTAAATAAAGGTGACGTACATAAACAATTGCTAGCAGTATCAATCACCATCAAGAGAGGGGCCGTGGAAGTTGCAAAAGAGTTTGTGTACTTGGACAGAAAGTTCAAAGGCATTGAGGGCACTGATGAGGACAGCAGTGCAAGAATCAAAAAAGCTAAAGAGAACATCTTTGCTAATCTCAAAATTGAATGGAGCTCAAACACCATCTCGATCAACACCAAGTTGAAAAATTTAGGTTCTTATGGAAAGTCAGTACTGATATATAGGTCTCAAACAATGCAAATGACTAACAGTAACTCCTGGAACCTTCCGTAACCAGTGCCTCTGAACAATCCTTAGCATTAAATGGTACTACAGATTGTCAAACTGTGATCTCTGGAAGAGAGCAAACCAGCTGCCCATTGTGGCCCAGATTATGAGAGAAAGAGACGATTAGAAGCCCATACATTGTACAAGGGTCCTTGCAATATCACCAGACAGGCACTTGAATGAAACCTGTATGGCAAAAGGAAGAAAGGCCACCTTAGACCTTCAGAAGAAGCCTGCAGGTCTGTCTTTGGCCAAGAACATCTAGTGTGTTACATTCAACAGCTGGCGATATGATATTTCAATCTTGCCCTTAAATCCAGTATAAAAGTATAATCATATTTTACATATGTTACATTATACAGAGACGCCAACTTTAAATTTGGCTCACAGGAGTTTCAGACACCACTCGTAGGAATTTCAACGCCGAAAGAGGAATTTCCGCACACAAGAAAAAGGAATTCAAATGGTATTTGATATTGTGTTTACATATTGTATAGTCCTAAATAGATAACTGGTTAGAATTATATTATGATACATAAACACATTGCCAAATACAATCCCAAAGTTTCCTTATTTCAAATGAAGTAAAGCGCCAAAACCTAATGGTAGAGATTGTAGTACTGGTGGTAATGTGGTGTTGGTGGTTGTAGTAATAGTAGTAGTGATGATGAAGATGTGATAGTGGTTGTTGTTGTAGTAGTAATGGTAGTGATGATGATATGGTGGTGGTGGTGGTGGTGGTGGTTGAAGTAGTAGTTGTAGTTATGATGATGTGGTGGTGGTATAGTGGTTGTAGTAGTTGTGGTCGTGATGACAATGACGTGGTGGTGGTTGTAGTAGTAGTAGTGGTAATGATGATGTGGTGGTGGTGGTTGTAGTAGTAGTGGTAGTGATGATGTGGTGGTGGTGGTGGTTGTAGTACTAGTGCTCGTGATGATGGTGTGGTGCTGATGGTTGTAGAAGCAGTGGTAGTGATGATGATGTGGTGGTGGTGGTGGTTGTAGTAGTAGTGCTAGTGATGATGTGGTGGTGGTGGTTGTAGTAGTAGTAGTGGTAATGATGATGTGGTGGTGGTGGTTGTAGTAGTAGTGGTCGTGATGATGTGGTGGTGGTGGTTGTAGTCGTAGTGGTAATGATGGTTGTAGTAGTAGTGGTAATGATGATGTGGTGGTAGTGGTTGTAGTAGTAGTGGTAATGACGATGTGGTGGTGGTGGTTGTAGTAGTAGTGGTAGTTGCAGTGATGTTGATGTGGTAGTGGTGGTTGCAGTAGTAGTGGTAGTGATGATGTGGTGGTGGTGGTGGTAGTTGTAGTAGTAGTGCTAGTGATGATGTGGTTGTGTTGGTTGTAGTAGTAGTAGTGGTAATGATGATGTGGTGGTGGTGGTGATTGTAGTAGAGGTCGTGATGATGATTTGGTAGTGGTGAGTGATTGTAGTAGTAGTGGTAGTGATAATGTGATGCTGGTGGTTGTAGTAGTAGTGGTATTGATGATGATGTGGTAGTGGTGGTTGCAGTAGTAGTGGTAGTGATAACGATTTGGTTGTGGTGTTTGTAGTAGTAGTAGTGATGATGATGTGGTGGTGGTTGTAGTAGTAGTGGTAGTGATGATGATGTGGTGGTGGTTGCAGTAGTAGTGGTAGTGATGATGGTTGTAATACTAAAGGCAGTGATGATGATGTTGTGGTTGGAGGGGGGGGGGGAGGTAACCTTGGAACAAATTGACCTCACCGGAATTTAACGGAAGTTGCTCGGAGCCCGGAATTTTTTGCTCCAGACCGGAGTTTTTTCCGGTGAAACCGGAGTTTTGGCATCACTGCCTTCATATTTCTCTAAACCAACTTACTGACTGGAAATACATAAGCTGCAACTATTATCATCATCAATATTATTTCATTATTTTTATAAGTGACATTAACATAGATGGCTTTGGTTGCAAACTGCTCAACTACGGAAAATCCAGCTAAGCAGGAGATTAAAAAACAAATTTGAGCCTCAGTATAACAGTGATGATGGGACCAGCCTAAAATCCCTGTTACAGAGACGCCAACTGGAAATTTTCTCACAGGAATATCAGACACCACTCGTAGGAATTCCAATGCAGAAAGAGGAATTTCCTCAAATAAGAAAAGTGAATTGGAATGGTATTTGGCATTGTATTTACATATTGTATAGTTCTTAATAGATAACTGATTAGAATTATATTATGCTATATAAACACATTGCCAAATACAATCCCAAAGTTTCCTTATTTTAAATGAAGTAAAGCTCCAAAACCTAATGGTAGTGATTGTAGTACTGGTGGTAGTGAAGATGATGTGGTGGTGGTTGTAGTAGTAGTAGTGGTAGTGATGAGGTGGTGGTGGTGCTTGTTGTAGTAGTGGTAGTGATGATGATGTAGTGGTGGTGGTTGTGGTCATCATGATGATGATGTGGTGGTGGTTGTAGTAGTTGTGGTTGTGATGATGATGTGGTGGTGGTGGTTGTAGTAGCAGTGGTAGTGATGATGATGTGGTGGTGGTGGTTGTAGTAGTAGTAGTGATAGTGGTGATGATGTGGTGATGGTGGCGCTTGTAGTAGTGGTAGTGATGATGCTGTGGTGGTGGTGGTTGTAGAAGTAGTGGTAGTGATGATGATGTGGTGGTTGTAGTAGTAGTGGTAGTGATGATGATGTGGTGGTGGTGGTGGTGGTTGTAGTAGTATTGGTAGTAATGATGTGGTTGTGGTGGTTGTAGTAGTAAAGGTAGTGATGATGATGTGGTGGTGGTGGTTGTAGTAGTAGAGGAAGTGATGATGATGTGGTGGTGGTTGTAGAAGTAGTGGAACAAATTGACCTCACCGGAATTTGACGGAAGTAGCCCGGAACCCGGAATTTTTTTATCCAGACCGGAGTTTTTTCCGGTGAAACCGGAGTTTCGGCATTACTGCATTATAAGAGCAGAAACAGAAACATGCTCAATGTTTGGATCAAAAAAGTCAACTCACCTAGTTGTGCCTTTTTCTCCATATATGAGATTATGTCATGGAGATATTTAGACCAGACTTTTGCACGTTGCAAAGCCAGTGACAAGCCAGATTCTAGCCCCACAAGTAAAGAGTCCAACTCCTCATGACTTAAAGGTGCAGCTGAAAAGGACAAAAATACATTTTGGCATATGTTGTCTTACTTGCACTACTTATTGTAAAATTTAAGAACAAAACATGAACTTTGTTTATCACATAAATCAACTGAAACACTAATTGGCCTTTCCTTATTTATATTAGTATCTAGTTATATAAACAAATATTTGCTTGGGGCCTTGGCCAAAAATGACAAGAAGGGAGAGCTATGATAACTGAAAGACACAATTACAATATCTTTATATCTGACAAGACAACACTGATGATGACTAGTACTCATTTTACATTTGAATACGGTGAAAGAATGTGATTAAGGATTTTTTTCTTTATGCCACCCATAGCAGGATTCAAATCAGGGACCTAAATTTCGGAAGCTGAGTACCATATCACAAGACCCAAAGCTGCACAAATTCATAGTCCAAGACTAGTTTTTATTTTAGGTCTTTCTTGAATAAAAGTGAGTGGAATATTTCAAATTATATATATGATATTACAGATGTGATACTTCATAAAGGAAAAAAAAATCTGATTTAATGAATATCTTGAATGCTAAGAATAATAAATTCTGATTATCTTGACTATTATGTAAACTTGCAGGATATCAAAACAATGAAACAAAACTGAAAGTACCTGTATCACTTTCATCCACTCCCTCCTCAGCACCAGCAATGTTATTCATGGACTGTGGAATATCAAATTTATAAATTTAGGCTGAAAAAGAAAAACACGCTCTTTACATTAATGAACTATCTACAGAAATTTCTTTGGCATTATTTTATGAATCTATTCTATTCTTTTTTTTTTTTTTTTGGTAATATAGATGGGGTTGGTCATTTATTTTTTCAAAAACAAATCATGCTTCTTTTATTTTATAGGCCTTATAATAGCGATTTCCCCAAATTTTCAAGATTTTCAAAGATGCTTGGGCCTCTGTTGTCTTAATGTTTGTGAAACACTGAACCTCTCGGCCATGGACATCATGAAAATGATGCTGACACTGACAATGGCAATGATGACAACAATGGTAATGACACTGTTACTGATTGGGTATGAGCACATCTGAAATGTAAAACATTATCTTATACATTTCATCAAAGCTCCCAAAGATGCTTTTTGTACAGATATACCTCTGATAGTAATATAGGAATAAATATTATTATTGTAAGTGTGAACCAATATACTCACCTTAGTTTTAAAATCCATCACAACCTGAGGTCCCATATCACCCATTAGGTACTCGGACACACTGGAATAAGAAAAAAAGGACTAAACATAGAAAACAGATGTGAATATATTTTCCCTTGAATTTTGTTGAACATGAGGGTGGTATTAAGTAAGGTGGGCCACTCAACAATTTAAAACACTAAATCAATGAAAATAAACAACACTTTTTCACATTCCCTTAACAATGAGTTCCAAATTCGGAAGTATTAAACTTGTGAGATAGACACAAAAAAAAACCCACATCCCTCAGACAGTCTGAGCAGTAATTATTCAGTAAACTATACAGGTATTACTATCAATGGTTTGCGTTTAAGAATGTATAATTTAAACCCTTTGAAACCATTATTCCGATATTTCAGGACAATTCAGAGAGCTATATCCCATAATCCATATATTTTGGGACAATTCTTAGAATGCTATATATCCCTTAATCCTGATATTTAGGTGATCAAAGCTACTTGACAACAGACAATTATAGCCTCTGTATCACTTCCTGTTTCAACTGAAACTGAAACTAACTGTTTATTTCATGACGTAATGAAGAATTCCAGGGGTGGTTTTGCTATTTTGTGTTTTGTGATATAATACAGTGATCATCTAAATTTGTTTGTGATGCCATGCCCACCCCTCCATGAAAAGGACATAGGGTACTTTACATTTGATAATGGTTGGGGTGAAATATTACTTTCATGCTACCTACTAATCTTGACACTACATTTAGGTCCCAAAAATATACCTAATTGCATCAATGAAAACAGCAAGGTTATAGATTTTCTACAACTTTTCCTTGAGGCTGAGTTTTGGAATTGAATAACAGAGATTATAAATAAGAGAGCAGACCAGGTGAAACAGAGAAGCATAAGGGCATACTATGCAAAAAAAAACTAAGTCCCTGCTATTGTAGAAGGAATAGAATCTATAATTGCAATGTGTAACCAATGGAATAAAACAAAGACAAAATTTTGGTGCAGCTATTGTAAATCCTTTCTTTGCACCAAGGAAACGTCAATCGGCTCTAAAGAATGGCATCAAAAACAACACTACTGGATATGACAACATGTCTCATACATAAGTTTGTTGATATAAACTCTTCATGTTTATATGGACAGGGTGAGATCACCTAAATGCCTCATCCTGTCACAAGCACATGTCCCCACTAAGAGGAACAAACTCAAATGTTTACAAATCAAATTTAAAACAAAAATAATACAGTGCATAACAGAGAGATGATTTACAAGACAAAAAATATCATCTCTTAAAACTCTTCACTATACATTTGACTGTTTCCCTCCCAGCCAATGTATCCGGCCAGGACCAGGACAAAATCATGTCACCTCATTCCAAGACAAAAACAGAAAGCATGTTGGAAAACAGATATAAGGGGATAGAAGACACAGTAAGTGCCTCCCTGCCCACGATGGGATGTCAGGAACCCCACCCAGGAGCATGAGGGTGTCACACACCCCATGTTTTGATTGGTCAAAAATCTACTAATTGTTTACTTTTGAAAATATGACTCAGCATACAATTAATCTAGCTGCTATATATCTAAATGCTTTAAATTGAATCAATGAACCACCACTAAAACAAACCATGGGGTCTGAAAATATAAATTCTAAATAAATGGACAACAAAGAAAGGTCACCTGCTACTAAAAGCAAGGGCAAGCTGATCAATAGCTTCACAGAATAACTGCAGATCTTCACTGGTGACATCATCTTCATAGTTGTGATCTATTTTCGATAAAAGAAATAAATGACAAATTCACATCAATGAAACACAATATGAGGCTTTGACAAAAAATTATTTTTAATGCTTTCTGTGTCGCATGCAGACTGTATAGTCACCTGGAACAACTACAAAAGATGTCTAATTTCTACGGTTTGGATAAGTAGGTAAGTAAGTCACATGCTATGATAAAATGATAAAACAATATTTAAAATATTTATTATTTGAAAACTATAAACAAATGATTTTTAATTTTAAGGAAAACATTGAGATCGACACACTAATGGCAAGAAAAGTGTCTAAAACAGTCACAGATTGGAGTGAAATTCAGATCATACGTGGTGGTGGTTAAAGCATAAAGAAAGTCAAATTATTTTATAATTTGAAACCATAACATTTCCATAAATTGTGTTGTGTCAATCATTTCATTTTTTTTAAAAACAACATTTTCTCATTACATTTTTTTTTGGGGGGTTTCCAATTAAAACTGATTTGTAAATCTGTATATCTACAAAATACACTGACCTTTTGCCACAACCAGTAGTCATCAAGTCCTCAAATTCCATTCATCCAAAAAAAAAAAATATTAAAAAATCAAGCAGACTCTAGATCCTTTACCCCAATTTAAGACAATTTATATTGTCTTTAAAGAGCATCATGAGAACAAAATTCTCATAACATGACCAACATGTCAGATCTATTTAACTAACTGACGACAAAAGTGAAAGCAATCCTCCTTTAAAAAAAGTTTCTCCTAGACGTTATCCTGTTTGAGATTATAATAGGAATACATTAATATGTACCTCATGTAATTTACCTTTTATCATAGTAATAAGACCGCTGGCTGCAGTGAAGATATCAGGAGACTGAAGAGCTGCATAGCGTTGCATGACTGGGTTAAGGACAGAGAGGACTTCTCCCAAACTTTCGTGGATGACAACCCGAGCATCATCTTCTTCATCTATAAAAATCAATGTTTATAATATGCTGTAATGTTCTGAATCTGAATCTTACTCGAAGTTGATTAAATTCTGAGTAGTATTTGTATTTGAGCAGACCTGGTAAAAAGTTCAAAATGTTTATGATTTCACATTATTTTGTATTTGATACATTCCACAATTTCCTTTTAAAAAATAAATAGTATATCAATTTTATTTTATTTTTCTCTTCACAAGAACACACGATGATCTCTAATTCAATAATTAACATCATTCACAAACACTCAGCACATACATATATACAAATGATATATAAGATGATGATTTTTTATCAAATTGGCTTTAACTTCAAGCAAAACCATGGCCTTCCAACAAACCCACAATTACACATACCAATTCCCTCTGTAAAGAGGGATTTCAATCTAGCCAATGAGTCCGAAAACTTCTTGACATCATGCGTCAAAGCTATGATCTCATCATGGTCCACAATATTTGGATCGCTGGCTTCCGTAGCCGTGATTGTAGTAAGAGAGTTGCTCTTTCTAGGTGATCGAGGGGATGATTGCATTTTTGGGACCTTGCGAGCACCGAAAGTGGGGCTCCCTTGAGGTAAAAAGGTAAGATCCTTCTGCAAAGTATTGGTAAAGGACAAGATGGTAAATAGTTAATAAATAGATATTCCAGCTGGTTTTGGACATCATATGATCACCAAAAAAAAAAGAAGAAATGTCATGACTGACATAGGAAATGGGTCAATGAAATAAGAGAGAGAGAGAGAGAGAGAGAGAGAGAGAGAGAGAGAGAGAGAGAGAGAGAGAGAGAGAGAGAGAGACAGAGAGAGACAGAGAGAGGTAAGTTGAAGAGGAAATATGAACAGGATTAGTTATGACTGGAATGTGAGAGAACAACAGAATAATGAAGGATGATAAATTCTTTTAATCATTTATTTTACTTGTTCATCTCTCCCTTTGTCATTGCGTATTCTCATCTTAATGTTACCCCAGCATAAAAACTAGAACATAAATTGAGATGGCATTTAAAAATGCATCAGCATAAAAGCCTATATCTCACAAGCCACAATAGTTCAGACTTTGTTTTGTCTCTGAATATTGGAGTGTCTTCCTGTTTGAGTTGGGATTTTATGCTCGTATGAAGATGAAGCTTTTTGTTTCTGGCTGAGCTGCTGTTAGGATTAACTCATGTCCTTTCTCTGAACAAGACCCCATCCCTTTGACGACTCTATCTTCAGTGCTTGTGACTCAAGTGACATTGTAAACTCTTCACGATTCTTCCAAGCCATAAAATGGCCTAAAAGAGTCATGGTTGTCTTCTTACACATCTTAGGGCAAAAAAATCCTTGACTTAACAGGTGCACACTATATAGATCTTAAAAAATAAAATTATAAATAATAAGAAATTTCCCGTTTTTATTCATCCACAGAGAAAATTTTTCCTCAAAGTATTTTCCAAGGGAAGAATGGAACAACCCATGGTACAGAACAACAAAGTGAGCTGGATTTGCTCAAGTCCACATGGTATCTTCCGGATACCAAGCAAAGACCATACTACAGTGCCAGCTGCCTCCATGCTTTGCTCAATACATTTTCATACATTATTGGGGCATTAGCATCAGTACAGAGAGATTATAGTAGAAAAATATTATCTTGTACAGATTTTTTAAAAACAAGCATGGGTGCCAGCGAATGACAAACAAAATATCCTGAAAATTCTTAAGAGAGTGATGAAAATACCTGAAATTTCAGATTTTTTCTTTTAGTTGTTTAGCATTAAATGCTACAGGCCTAAATCATATTGCTTTATAGTAATAGAATGAAATTGACATAACATAAAAACCAGAAATCTGCTATTTTTATTTTAGAGATCTGGTACCCATAAAAAACTCAGTTTTGATGAAAGATCACAGCCGGGGCCAGGGCAAAATCGTATGAAGCTGTCTCGCTAAAGAATGCAGATAGAAAATCATGTTGTACAACACTTTTATATGGGTAGAAGAAGGAATAGTATGACTAAGATGAGCTGAAGCACTCCACCTTAAATAAAATATACTCAATTCAATATAGTCAACAATTATATACAAGAAAAAAAAAGCAATAGATACACCATCCAAGAGCATATATCACTGCTATGCCATAAAGTAGGACTGGACATATAAATAGATGTTTTCAAATCTGGAAAAATGTATGTGTTATGGTTGGTAAAAGGTAACCATCACCTGAATATCACTTAATACAGATGCTTATTCGCTAAAAAAAAATATATATATTAGTATGAGAGCAGGTTAATAAAAATAAAAATAACAATCTTTACATTGTGTGGGTTTCTCATTAAAATCAAACAAATAAGACTTTACTTTTAAGGGATTATCTTTAAATAGTGTCAAAGGTAACCTTGATCATGGGTTTTGAGCATCTTCCATATAATTAGCTTTGTTGTTGTTATTTTCCTTTTAAAAAGACTTGTTAATGCATCCAAAAATGGCTGCCAAAAAACTAAACAAAGAGGAAAACGGCCCCTTGATGCAAAAGAAATGATTAAATCATATTGAAGATGAAAGTTGTACATCGTGTAAGCTAGACAAATTTCATTTTCAACTTTTTTATCATAATAAGTCCCCAGATCATCATCCTCTCACTTGATTTTGTGTCAGAATTCCAAAAAAGATAGTGAGCAATAATTCTATCTCAAATGGGCTTAGGTTTTCATGGTAAGCTATGAAATTTTATTTTATTTATTTATTTATTTCACAAATGGATACTATTAAACTCTGTTTTAATATTATGCCACGGTTGAAACTGTATAGAGAGAGAGATCATTTTTTAAATTCGGGCCCTAAAGTTTGGAATTCTCTCCCCAAAATTGCAAGAGTTGCACCAAACATCATCATTTTAATATCTAGATTGAAACACCCTTAAATCTATGAGGAATATCTTGCATAGAGCCTTTTACAGTGTAATACTACTTTGGTTTTTATTTGTATGTGTCAATTTATAGTATGTGTGTTGATAGTATGTTACAAATGTATGATTTAATCGTGTAATAATAATGCTAATGTAAACTGCATAGAGAAGGAATCGTCATGGTTTTGTGCACTATAGAAATGCTAATTTATTATTATTATTACAGTGGAACCTCCCGATAACGACATGCCACGGGACCGAGTTTTTATGTCGTTATCCGGAGGTGTCGTTATTTAGAGGTTTCCAAGATGGCGGACAAAGTGGGCGTGGTAAGGCCAGCGGGACCAGTTTTTATTAACATTGACAAAACAAACAAAACATTGTAGTGTATTCCTCTTAGAGGGTTCTTGTGCGTGTGTCTGGATGAGACTTTTAGGTGATCTGAACTGAGTACACTGATAGTGTGTTCCTGGAATCTACATCTGTTCCCTATTTAAACCATTCCCCTTTGTCTTACTTTTTCTTATGTCATTTCAATTGTAAATCTAGAATGTTTTTTACTATCCAATTTTCTTCCTTTTAACTGGCGCTGATATGACATAGATGTGTCACAAGCGCTGTAAAACCCTTTAAAACAAACAAAAACAGGTGTAATTCGGACGCTGCGAGTTAGATAAAATTCCTCCTCCTCCCACAAAAACACTACTACTACTATTACTACTACTACTACTACTACTACTACTACTACTACTACTACTACTTCTATCACCACATAATATAATATTTTCCAAGATTTTGTGTTTACTTGCCTACACTTACATTTATACCTTGGTTTTTATTAATGCATATCAGCCAAGATTCGTCAAAAAAAAAGCTGCGTTCTCATTGGTTTCAAAAGCTGCGTTCTTATTGATTCAAGCAGGAATCGTTTTTATAAACTTTGAGTATTCATACTCTGTATTTTTAGTATCAGATATCTACGAAAACTGCCGAAAATCGCCAAAGTGATGTCGTTATTCGGAGGTTTTATCAAAAAGTGTGTCATTATTTGGAGGTTTTTTTAACTTATCTTAAATAGAAAAAAAATCGGGACCACGGGTCAATGTCGTTATCAGGAGGTTGTCGCTATTCGGAGGTGTCGTAATCGGGAGGTTCCACTGTATTATTATTATTATTATTATTATTATTATTATTATTATTATTATTATTACTATCATCATCATTATTATTATTGAAATACAACGCCAGTAAAAAAGAAGAAAATTATCTAATCATTCAAAAATACTTTTAAAATGATTCTAAATCTTTAATCAGAAACCATTTGCATGTTTAGCTATGATGACGTGCACTATAAAATGAGTTAATCTAAGTCTTAA
Organism: Berghia stephanieae; assembly: GCF_034508935.2. Lineage (NCBI taxonomy): Eukaryota > Metazoa > Mollusca > Gastropoda > Nudibranchia > Aeolidiidae > Berghia > Berghia stephanieae. Next base: position 38,224,141 of record NC_088360.1, read on the forward strand.
AATTAAAAAATATCCCCCAAAAAAACAGATGAACTTAATTTGGGGGTCGCCCAGAATACTGTAGCAAAAACAAATTTAAAAAATAAAATATAGAATAAAAAGACAGCAGAAACGTGTATTTCTGGAAACAGCTGTACTTTTTTGCAAAAAGAATGATCTTTAAAATAAATAAATGGGGAATCAACATAGTTAATAATAATAATTAATAAGACAGCAGATATGTTTATGAAATAGCTGTAAGTGTAAGTTTTTGCAACCAGAATGATCTTTAAATTTAAAATAAATGGGGAATCAGCAAAGTTGGCATTATTTTGGATGTTTTTGGTAGTCTAAGGAAAGACCTCAAATTTGTGGGCACCTATCAGGATAGTTTAGCTGTAGCATGTATCCAGTTCCAGTCTCTGTCTCCAGTGCAAGAAAAAAAGTAAGTGTGTAAGTGTAAAATTAGAATTTGTCCAGTCTCTAGTACTAGAGTATCAGTATCAGTGTCAGTCAGTATCAGTAGTAATAAATCTCGTTCTAGACACTAGTTCTTGAGCCAGAGGAAAACGACGCTGTCAGTGAAAATTAACAGTGTAAATAATAAATGATTGAACAGATAAGTAAACTGTAAAGTAAAATTAAATAGTTATCTAAATCAAGATAAATTTTATTACGTCACTATGACAGCTGATGCTTTATGAGTGAGTGTATTGAAATTGAGTTTGAGCGGAAAAGAAGAAGACGAAGAGGAAATTTCGAAATTGCAACTTAATATGAATGGTACCTCTCATGCAATATCATGCAGATATTTTATCAGTCTTGCTATAATCCAATAGGGTCATGCAACTGTCAATTGTTCATTCAAAATATCACGGACCTGTTGCTCTTCATATCCAAAGGGGAACTGGAAAAAGTCAACATCAAACTTTTTCTTGATTGACTTTCCGATTGTCTTCGCTATTTGCCGTCCTTTGGACGACATGATTGAATTATTCAGTGGATCTACACCTTACACATATACACCACGACACCAATACACATATTATGCACTTAGATGTTTAAGTGCACATCTTGTTATCGAAACAATTCCAAAGTGAAGTCCAACTCTTGACTTTTACAAGTTCCATCTCAGGCAGCAGACATTCCATGGATTAGAGTAGGTACTCTACTTCCGCCATTGGCAATCTTGGTGTAAAAATACACACTTTAATCACGTGACATACCGACGTCATAATCTATCAACAAATTCTTTGATGTATTTTGAGAGGAATGTCGACACGGTAGTCTACCTTGCCCATTGTGCTCGATCATACTTTTATTTTGAAACATTGGCACAACATAAACTCGGGATTTTAAAAATTAGAATGGGTCCCCTTAAAATAATTAAATCAGATCTTATGTAAATCTATTAGATGTCGCAAAAAGAATATTCGTTACAACAAGACAAAAAATTCCGGATAAATATTTCTTTACATTACATGTGAAGAATTACATTTTACCGACGATATCAAAACATGATCTTAATAAAAATAACTAAGAAAAAATGCCCTTTATTCAACCCCAATGGGAAATTTGTCTATAGGGTCTATAGACACTTAGATAAACACGCCTCTCGGACAGTCGCCATACCGTAATGTAAACAATGGCAGTGATTGGTAAATTTAGCAAACTACAGAGGAGGTTGTACTATCGATGGTATTTAAGTAAAATACCCACACTGTTCTACTGCTTGATCAATAGATAGAATGCGCTTGGCCAAGGAGTTCACAACATTGCCATCCGGAAGTATAACGGACCAACACACAAACTCTGTGTAACCATGAACTTTTATAGTCTGGTTAATACAGTTTAGTGAGAACAACTCACAAACGCGGATGGCAAAAACAATAACAAAGGCCTGAGTGACGTCATCTGCATACTATCTATAGAACCAACACAGAAAACACCGTGTAAACTTAAACTTTATCATATTATGATGGAGAAAATTGTGTGATAACTTGGCACCCATCTGGCGGTATAAAAACAATAACAACGACCCGAAAGAGGTCAATTTCATTCAGGTTATTGTCTATAAATAACCAACTATATTTGTCCGAGCACGTGTGAAGGTGTGTCACAAATCCCATGTTTTGATTGGTCAAAACTATACTGGTTAATTCCAATGGAAGATTGGAATAACTCGGGCGTTAGCTGCATTGCAGCACCGCAAAGTGAACTATGACGAGATGACTTGCTAAAGGTCATACAACACGGCGAGTAGTCGAACTCAGTACCTTTTGGGTACGCGGCAAAAACTTACTGCTGAGCGACGCCGCCCCATTAACGCATTCTACAAACCCTTAACTTATATCTATAACTTGCATTTTTCAATTAAAACACGGAAAGCCCGTAAATCGTTGAATGGAAGTATTTATGTGCTGCCACGGATCCTTGGTTTGATTAAGAAAAAATGGAGGGATATAAGCCACAAAGTGTTCTTTAATATTAATTTTTATCCATCTGAAAGTGGAAATTCTCAAAATTATTATAAATAATTTTAACGTTGTGAACAGAAAGAGATAAGATTTTCTTTTTCTAAGAGTGAAATGGTAAAACAGTGGTTTCCTGGATCACCCCCCCCCCCCTCATATGACACAATATATAATATATATATATATATATATATATATATATATATATATATATATATATATATATATATATATAATCGTAATCAAGATAATCAAGAAAATGATACTAGTAAAAAGCCCGCAATTTCGCGGGGAAAGAACTATTTTCATTCGATATTGCCTGAATCATTTTCTTGATTATCTTGATTACGATTAGATGCACACTTTAATCGATGTGCTTGTCGCTGCCATGCTTTAATCGGCATGATTTTAGTTTATTAGTCAGTAGATATCAATATCAATAAGTCACAAGTCTTTACCACGCTTGACTTGGGAGGCCTTCTGAAAGCTCCTACAAAAGGAAACAACTTAAATAATATTCCCTCAACTAACACCAAGAAAAAGTAAAACCTAGAGTACCTTTAACTAACCCTAATAGGAAAATAAACACCCTAGAATTATGACTAACCCTAAAAGAAAAGAAAAAAAAAACCCCTCGGACTGCTTTGCACTACCTTTCAATACTTCACAAATTAAAATGGCGGCCGAGAATCAAAACAATGGTCAAATTAGGAAATTTTAAACGTTCACAAATCTATCAAGGTTTGTTCTAGAGTTTTAAAAATGCTTCTATGTGATGACAAATTGAATAAATAAACGCCTGACAAAAGATCTACGATGAAAATACAAATTGAAAGACTACTGGGGATGTAGGAGCTTTCGGAATGTCTCCCCCCTAGCACCTTTACTAAGACTTATGACTAACCCTAATAGAAAAAATAATCCTCACAAATCTATATAGTGACAAATTGAATAAATGAACGCCTGACAAAAGATCAAGGGTGAAAATACAAATTGAAAGAATACTGGGGATGTAGGAGCTTTCGGAATATTTCCCCTTTACCTAACTTATGTGAGGTCAAATGAAAATATGAAGCAGACGCGAAAAATATCAAGTTTGTTCGGGCAAGAAGCTAGACAGATACAATTGACAGTTTGCCGACAACGTTTAATTAAATATTTCCCAGGGCAATAATTATCACATCGATGACATAAAAACGACCGTAATATCAGCAGTAATATTAGTAGACGTTGTTAATCGGTGAAACTTGTTTAAAATTTGTGTAAATCCGAATTTCTAATTCGACAGTATCACCCCACTTTTGGGAAATTTACACTGGCTTCCTGTCCGCTATAGATTGTGTTTTTTTAGTCTTCAAATGCCTGAACAATTTAGTCCCTCTTTATCTTTCTGAACTAATATACAATAAGCCTCGAATTAGAAGCCTTCGATTATCATGCGACACTACTCTATTATCTGTACCAAAAAGCAAGTTAAAATCTTTTGATCGCTCTTTTCAATATTATGGCTCAACTCTGGAATACCCTACCGCAACCCATTAGAGAAATTGAGAATATCTCAAAATTTAAATCTGCTTTAAAAAAAACACTTTTTCACAATTCATTTTATGCCATGCGATTATAATTTCTGTATAGTATTAAAGGCTCCATACACGCACGGTTTTGATAGGCGTCCGAACCACGATCAGGCAAACCGGGGTGAAAACGCAATGTGTGTGGCCAAATACCTGGCCGATAAACCTAGGTACGGTCGATCGCCCGCACAGCCCGCTTTGCTTAATATTTTTCGAGGCGATCGGCGATCGGGGGCGTGGCAGTATAAAAAATTGGACAATTTTTTTTCGGATTTTCGCTGCTTTGACGTCAGATTCGTGATCAGCGTCGAATTTACAATAGGTTTGATACCAAGAACTATGTTTTTACTCCAAAAATTGATGAAATTAGAAATAAATTTTAATTAATATTGAGGCTATGTGGCCGACAGAAAAGTGCCCCTCCCTGTTTTGTGATGGATCAAGTGGTATGACTCTCGCTTTCGGATCGGAAGGTTCAGGTTTCGAGACCCGCTCTGAGTGGCGCAGAGTTGAGTCCTTGGAAAAGGCTCTTTACTCACATTCTCTCACCGTACTCAGGTGTAAAATGAGAACATGGCCGTTCGTTGTCTTTGTTGGGAAAAAATGTCACATCGCCTGACAGGCGTCATGTCTCGTCTTTCAAGTCTAATATTGTTGTTGCCTTGGGACCCCTTGTAAAGCGCTTTGAGCACGTGGATATTGCGCCAAATAAATGCTGTGTTATTATTTTTTTTTAATAATATTTTTATAAATGTTGCGCCAGGAAGAGGTAGATGGCAAAAGTTTCGTTCTTGTTCATCGTAAAACTTATAAAGGATTTCATACAAAATAAAAAATAGTTTTCATAATTTTCAATGTAACCCTCCTTCCGCACTAGGACAAAACTGTCCCGGGACAAATTTGTCCTGTCCCACTGGAGAAAACTTCTATTCAAAAGGGGTTCCGCACTAGGACAGGACTGTCCCAGGACACACCTGCGCGAATCCATTATTTTTTATTTTTTTACAAGATTCAAAAGTTTATGTGTAGGCAATTGCAACTCTAATAATTCACATTTTATGAATCAACATAAGATACGACATGACGATAATGATTTTTTACACTGTACAATGGGATTTGTTTTCATAAGATTTATATAATCATGAAATATTCTTATAGCAAGAGTAATATTATTGCTACTGCTACTACTACCACTACCACTACCACTACCACGACTACGACGACGACGACGACTACTACTACTACTACTACTACTACTACTACTACTACTACTACTACTACTACTACTACTAGTAATGGATGAAATAGATGTTGCATATTTCTGTGCTTTACCACGTGGAAAAAAAAGACAAATTGAAAGAGAAAACAATATTGGGTGCATCCTTTAATGACCCAAAGATTGCTCAAGGGTCAATTCCGTAGACTCTATGGTGATCTCCGATCTTATCTTAAAATGGCTTTCTTGGAATCACCTCATTTTACCCAGGTGCAAATGAGTACCAGTTCGCTGATGAAAGTAATCTTTGACGGACTAGCATCATTCAAGAGGATAATAGAAAGTCAGCATGGTTCGTACCCGAAAGGCATCAGTTGAGTAAGTCACCTCGCCTAGCTCAATTTGCGGCGCTGCACTGCGGCTGACACCTGGTTATACCTTGTCCTAGCTAAATTTGCGGCGCTGCATTGCGGCTGACGCCTGGGTTATTCCAGTCTTACCTTGGAATAGACCCTCGAGAAAAATTTCCCCTATGGATGAAAAAATGAATTTTATTATTTTAAATTTTAAACTGTTATCTGTCTGCTCAACGCCACAGAAACATGGATAAGTTCCGGATTTATAAGCTTAGGAGGCAAGATGGCCTATGGTTAGCGCGTTGTACTCTGGACTCAGAGGTTCTGTGTTCGATTCCGACCGAAGCCAACTTGTACTTTCTAGAGCAAGAAAATTTACTCCAACCACTCACTCCATTCAGGTGTAAAAGGGTACCTGTCAAGCTGGATAGTAATCTGCGATAGACTACAGACTAGCGTCCCGTTCAAAAATTTTCAAACAAATACGTTAATTGTCCGCTTCACGCTATTGAAACCGGAATAACTCCTGCACCATTGGCTACAAGGCTCTAAAGGACTTAATTTGTTTTACAATGAGTCCAAGTGGCTCAGAAGGACTTACTTAAAAATATTTTCATTGAGAATTCCCGAAATAAATAACGATAAAGATAATTGATCCCACAAGTTACCGAATAGATGTGCGACCGGTTTTAGACACGTTACTGCTGTGTCACAAAGTGTGACACTTCTTAAATTATATTTATAACCATACGTTTTTAAATTGCCGAAAATATTTATGTTGCTATGCCTTCTGTACGTGGTTTCATCACATAGAATTATTTTTTGAATTGTTCTTGCTTTTTTATATTCAGAATTGAAATAAATAAATAAATTATAACTGTGAAATTGAATGTAAGCTTCAGTTTAATATACGAAAACATAAAATGGACGTTTCGGGTTTCCCCTTCATCAACAACACATGATGAATTAAAAACTACAGACGAATGAGATAATGTGGTAGTGGCGTTGTTAAGATGCATAAACAAAAACATTGATGGGCAGGAAATTGTTTGCTACTTTGTGAGGAAGCGCGAGTTAAAACAGAGCAATAGAAATTTATAAGGAAGGAACTGTGTAATGCAGTATAGAAAGTGAACTAAAATAAAGTGTGGACTATTGTTGGAAATAAATACAATGGAATTGGAAATAAATACAAAATATAAGGGATGTAGGTATTATTATATTAGTGGCATTAGCCACAGCAGAAGCAACAATAGAAATAGTAGTAGTTAGTAGTAAGTAGTAGTAGTAGTAGTAGTAGTAGTAGTAGTAGTAGTAGTAGTAGTAGTAGTAGTAGTAGTAGTAGTAGTAGTAGTAGCAGCAGCAGCAGTAGTAGTAGTAGTAGTAGTAGTAGTAGTAGTAGTGCAGAAAATAAAGACAGGCATTTCAATTTTGACACGGCGCCGCCAAGTCTGGGACTTTTTTGTCCTAGTGCGGAAGTCTGCTATATTTTTCTACTATCACAAACGATATGAACACGGGACTGGGACAGTCCTGTCCCGTTGATTTTGTAGCATTTCACAACGGCCTGGGACACAACGGGACTGTTTTGTCCCGTCCCAATAGGTGCGGAAGATTTCTCTAAATTCTATATGTTACAGATTTGGGACAGGACTGTCCCGGGACAGTCCTGTCCTAGTGCGGAAGAGGGGTAATGATATAATAATATGCCAGTTCTTTTTTTTTTTTTTCCTCCTCACCCGTTGACGCGACATGACGGTCGACCTTGACACAGACATTTGGGATTGGCAGATGCCAAAAAGCCTTGGAATGGGGTGGGCATTGTAACCTTGAATTATAATCTACAAACAACGCCCCCCCCCCCCCCCCCCCCCAAAAAAAAAAAAAAAAAAAAAAAGAAAAAGAAAAGAGCTGTGTGCGTGGTGTGTGGTGGTGGTGGTGGTGGTGGTGGGGGGGGGGGGGGGGGGGGGGGGGGGGAGGGTGGCGAATGCGGAGTAGTCCCGAGGAGTACCCGTTTAACCTGCCACGGGAACACTGTCGATTTGTTTTATAAATAATAATAATAAATAATAATAATAATAATAATAATAATATAATAATAATAATAATAATAATAATAATAATAATAATATATAATAATAATAAAATAATAAAATAATAATAATAATAATAATATAATATACGATAAATAAAAAATCTTTATTGTCCACAAAATGGAAAAATTTCCGTGGTCTACGTTGCTTTTAAACTTAAATCGGATTGCAAATGTATTGATGTTATGCGTATTGGAAAAATACTCACGACATCTCCATCGGGGTATAACATATTAACACACAAAACTGCAAACGCGAACGTTCATTGTCTGATTGATATAACTTAGTGATAAGTTAATTATAAAATGCTGTCTAAAAGCAATAACAACGGGTTGACTAACGTCAAATTCATTCCTTCTATTGATGCTCTGTGTTAAATTAAAATACTCACAAAGTCCGCCAGCCATAAATATCACTCCAGCCCAAAGATCTACATGGAACCTTGAACGTTATAGTCTGATATATTTTAATGAGAACTAATCATAAAAATGGGTGTCAAAAAACAATAACAATGAGATGAGTGACGTTAATTTGGTTCCTTCTATAAATATCCTAGAACTTTACTCACTCCATCCGCTCTCTCCTCCTTCAATACATATGAATCTATTCTCTCATCACTTTTTTGTGCGGCTATGCATGTGATCTTGTGAAATGACACTCGCCTTTGGATCGGACGGTACTGGATTCGAGTCCCGCTCTGAGTGGCGCATAATTGAGTCCTTGGAAAAGGCTCTTTACTCGCATTCTCTCACCTTGTTCACTGTTAAAATGAGTACCTCGCTGTTTACAGCGTCGTCTCTGTCGGGAAACAATTGCAATATCGCTTAACAGTCATGTCTCGTCTAACATGTTTTTATGTTGGCCAAAGACCCTTATAAAGTGATTTGAGCACCTTTATTGAATATAGCGGTATATATAGCGCAAGTAAATTTTTCTCTCTTTCTCTTTCTCTCTCTCCCTCTCTCTTTCTCTCTCTCTCTCTCTCTCTCTCTCTCTCTCTCTCTCTCTCTCTCTCTCTCTCGACATGTTAGATTATTATAGCTATTGCTACATATGATGCGAATATCTTGGACGGTTATTGATGCTATGAGTTTAGGTAAAATGCTCGCAACATCCACCAGTCGGAAATAACGTACCGTCATACAAAACTACGAGTAACCTTGAACGTTAAAAGTCTGATTGATATAATTTAGTGAGAACTAATTACCAAAATGACTGCCTTAATACAATAACAAAGAGTGGAATGATGTCAATTTCGTTCCTTCAACAGTCTAATTGATATAATTTAGTGAGAAGTAATCACTATTGTGGCAAGACGAAAGATAGAATAACAGACAGTAACTGGGATCGGTTCTGTCGCCCACATAGCCTCACTATTAATTAAAATTTATTTCTAATTTCACCAATTTTTGGAGTAAACACACAGTTCTTAGTAGTGCGGGGCGGTCCTTGGCAAGCTTAAGGACCACGGTCCTACGGTCCTTGGGAAATGAAGACCGCAAGGACCGGTCTCTAGACCGGTCCGTTCATTCTTGAACCGTTAAAGACCGCTACACGATGAAAACCGTGGCCTACAGGAGTAAAACACACGGAGTAGTCACACTCATTTCAAATTGTAACCTAATTAGAGAAGAGGGGTGATGCCTTCTTTATTTGCTCACCGTACTTCATTGTTACTTCGATAATTTAATAAAATTTGAAATTTATCCCCATTAACGGAGATAATGGCATCGCCCAAGGCGTTGATCGAGTTGTTCGTGGCGTTGATACACACACGCAACTCCTACCCCCCCCCCCCCCCCCCACACACACACACATTAGAGGGCAGCGAGCATTGAAGAGTAAGAGAGAGACGTGAAGTTATAATAAGAGGGGGTGGATGAGGTGATAAGAGGGGTCGATGGTGACTTTTCGCCAGATCTAACAAACTCAGCTACCCATTCATTGCTGAGTAGACAGGGATTCAGAAAAAAATCGACTGCACCCGGGATCGATCTCTGGCCCTTTGCGTATAAAGAGAGTGCTCTATCAACTGAGCTATCGGGGTCCCCAAATATTCTATTGGACCTTTTAAAAATACAGACGTTATAACTGGTTTTTTTGGACGGAAGAAACTAATGAAACTCATATTACTTGATTAGTTAAAACACCAAACGAAATTTTAATATTATTGTATTATTTTAAATGACAACAATGCGATAGAAAGGAGTGGCGACAAGAGATGGACAAAAGAAAACAAAAAATCAGACTTGCAACTTGCTAGGTTCGACACACACACACACACACACACACACACACATCTTTAGTAGTCACATACATTTCAAACAATAACCCATTAGAGAAGAGGGGTCATGCCTTCATCATAGATCATTGTCATTGCGATCATTATGGTGTAGTAAATTTTGAAATTTACCCCGTATAATGGAATCGTCCAAGGCGTGCGCCTCCTGTCCCCCCCCCCCCCCCCCCCATCTCACACACGAAAGGGCGGTTTGCGGAGTGGAGGGAGGTGGTCGTCTGCCTCTATGGTCGTCTGTGTCGTTTAGTGTATGGCAAAGGGGGTGGGTGCGATTAATTAAGTGGGATGGGTGGTGATTGGTGGAAGATAGGCAAAGGACCGAGGCAACGAATCGCTGGGGAAGTAGTATGGCGCGAGACCGTTGAAAGGTGATAAGAAGTGAGGACCGCCGGCGGTCTTCCTCTTTGGGACTGGACCACGGTTCACAGCTAAAAGACCGTGGGACCGGTCCTCGGTCCGGTCCTCAGCGCGGCACTAGTTCTTAGTATCAAACCTATTGTAAATTTGACGCTGATCACGAATCCGACGTGAAAACAGCGAAAATCCGAAAAAAATTGTCCACTTTTTTATACTGCCACGCCCCCGATCGCCGATCGCCTAAAAAAAATATCTCCCCGTATGTGGGCAAAAATCATCTGCGATAAACGCAGGGATGGGTCAAAGCGATAGGTCATCCGTCCCGCTACAGCGATGTCGGCGTCTATGGGGGTGGGGGGGGGGGGGGGGGGGTGCTTGATTTGGTGCATGGTTTGGGTGTCATGTTTATTTATGCAACTGATGTTATTTAAGATTTAGCAATGTTTTATTTTTATATCTAATGATTATAAATGTATTTTTTATTATGTTTATATTGTTTGTTCATTATAATAGTTATTGTATTTATTATTATTATTATTTTATTATTATTATTATTATTATTATTATTATTATTATTATTATTATTATTATTATTATTATTATTATTATTATATTTTATTATTATTATTATTATTATTATTATATTATTATTATTATTATTATTATTATTATTATTATTATTATTATTATTATTATTATTATTATTATTATTATTATTATTATTATTATTATTATATTATGTATTTATTATTATTATTATTATTATTATTATTATATTATTATTATTATTATTATTATTATTATTATTATTATTATTTATTATTATTATTATTTATTATTATTATTATTATTATTATTATTATTTATTATTATTATTATTATTATTATTATTATTATTATTATATTATTATTATTATATTATTATTATTATTATTATTATTATTATTGTCATTATTATTATTATTATTATTATTATTATTATTATTATTATTATTATATTATTATTATTACTATTATTATAAGCCCTACTATCATTCATGCCGGGGGACTTTGGGCACATACTCCATAGTGACCCCGCCAACAATTGAGATACCAGCAAATAAGTCTATGTCATACGTTTTCGAAAACATCGCAATAAGACCCGTGGCTGACCGAAACAACATTACCCTAAAACCTTATCTGATTTGAAGAGAACAGACCTAAATCAAAAATACAATACAAAGGAAGACTTTATGAATTATTATATCGGACATCGACAAGATTGCAGGAAGGGGAAGCTTATCATTTTGAAGATAAAGAGAGCTGCCGAAGTTGCAAGATTTGTCGACCATGGCAGTGGAAGGTATTAAGTCAAATCAATATTATCGCCTTAACTATTTCAATTTAGCAAGAATGATTGCTAATCATTATATCGGTAACATTTCTGCGCACCACATTTTTTACGTAAAGTACCCTTTAAATTGACATGCACTTATTTGAAGGTCTGATCACCTCATAGACACTAAGGATAGTTTTGGGCCCATTGTTATAATGGAAATACTCTCAAACCAACTCAACACTAACATTATCCATTACAATAATTTGATATAAGGCCCATAACTGTGTTCGACTATCAGACAAGCTAATTTGTGAACCTAGCTTTTAATTAACAGATCAAAATTGGAAAGACATGCCGCGAAAAGCGACGTGAAAATTTACGGCAGAGAACTGGATCCCAAACTCAGAACGAACCATGACACTAGTTTGTTGTATCACTTAATTCCATTTATTTTAAAGAACAGTAACTCCAAATAAAAGGTTGTTCGCAAATCAAAACAACAATAATTGCTCTTGTTTCGTTTTCATTTCATACATGAAGTTTCAACTGGCGTTGTTTAAACGTTGAAGTTAGTTTTTTCATATAAACATGGAAGGCAAAAACAGTAAGTTGTTTTATGATTCCAGTTACAGACCAAGGGAGGAAAGGACGCAGAAAATGTTTTTCATTTGAAATTGGATCGACATCAACTCAACACAACACTAACATTAACATAACTCAACTCAAATTCAAATCATTCCATTCTCTAAGAAAAACTTAGGCCTATACACTGATCATCATCAATGATGGCCATGGTCACTGAACTGAACGGAACTAAACAATTTCTTCTGCTTTTGAAATTAAGATTTGTTTATGATTATGATTTATTATGACATGAATGCTATACATTCTCCACAGACTAGATTCTTACTTCGTGTTTTTTAAAATTTCTATTTCTTCTTTCTTCAACTTCATTGAGGCAACTGCGGACTACAAATGTGATACAATCATAAATTTTAAAAAAGAAAAAGAAAAAAACACCAGAACATAATACCAAAAAGAAAAGGGAAAAAAACCCCAACAAACAAACAGAAAAACAAAACAAAACCGGAAAGGAAAATAAAAAGATAAAAATAGAAAAAAAACAACAACAAAAAAATAACATAAAAACCCAGCAACTCTCAAATTTTACAATTTTATTTTAAAAAATTTAAGTTTAAGACTTAAGACTTTAAAAAAACAGTTACCTTGGTGTGTTTGCTAAAAATAAAACAATCAAATATAAAAAACGCAGTGGCTATTTTTACAGTCCCGTAAAGATGGTTCTCGGGGCTATTTTTACAGTCCCGTAAAGATGGTTCTCGGGGCTATTTTTACAGTCCCGTAAAGACGGTTCTGGTGGCTATTTTTACGGCGTTGCGGTAATAGATTTATAAATAGTAACAGGTTGGCTGAGTAGACGCCATTAGCTCTAAAACTCTCACTCACTTCGTTCAGGTGCGGCGAGTTAGCAGCCTCTCTCCCTAGAAAGAGGAGAGCTAACGCTACGTAGCTCCTCTTTCTAGGCTCTCTCTCTCCCTCTCTCTCTCTCTCTCTCTCTCTCTCTCTCTCTCTCTCTCTCTCTCTCTCTCATTCTTTCTCTATGTCTTTCTTTCTTTCTCTTTCTCTCTTCTCTCTTTCTTTTTACTTTCTCTTTTTTTCTATCTCTCTCCCTCTTTCTTTCTTTCATTCTTTCCCAATCTCTTTCTTTCTCTATTTCTCCCCCCCCCCCTCTCTCTCTCTCTCTCTCTCTCTCTCTCTCTCTCTCTCTCTCTCTCTCCCGACCTTTCTACATTCTTTCTTTGTTTCTCTCTCTCACTCTTTCTTTCATTCTTTCTCTATCCCTTTCTTTCTTTCTTTCCCTATCTCTCATTTTCTCTCTCTCTCTCTTTCTTTCTCTCCCTCTCTCTCTTTCTTTCATTCTTTCCCAATCTCTGTCTTTCTCACTCTCCCTCTCTCTCTCTCTCTCTCTTCTCTTCTCTCTCTCTCTCTCTCTCTCTCTCTCTCTCTCTCTCTCTTTTCCTTTCTCTTTTTCTCTATCTCTTTCCCTAGTGGTACCTCAAAGCCTAGGCAGAGGGGTCTGACCTTAGAAAGCGTTAGCTTTCTCTTTCTAGGGTCTGACCACAAGGTGAACACCGCTTTGGCGGAGAACAATAAAACAACCTCCTAACTGGGAAGGGAGGAGCAATACAGCGACCACTCTTGTTGGTCGGAACAAACACTGGTCAATCGGTAAAGGAGTAGAGCAACGCGATGGTGGGACCAAAGCAAAATGCCTCTCCACCTCGGCGCCCCAATGAGGATCAGTCTTGGGCACCTCTATTCTTTGGATCATGACTGCCCATGGTAGAGAATCATCATCATTATTTACTTTCTTTTTTTTTTTTTAATATTATTCAAAAGAACAATATTTAAGCATGAGGTGTTTCGCAATGTGCATCTTTACCATGGACTTCCACATGGGGGGGGGGTAGTCATTTGTCCACAATATGGTTGGGAGGTGGTGGGGGGGGGTTCTAAAATTATGGTCAAAATGTGTCCAATTGGTTTGTGAACGGCCTCTTTTCTGAAATTGGATTCAAACCCACTCTCACGTGAGAAGACTGCACCCTGAATGTTAGACGTCTACGTCTTTTAAAATTGTATAAACCGTTAGTCCTTCCTGACTGGTTATACTGGTAAAGTATAAACAAAAGCCAACCTGTAAAGTATTATATCTTGAGGGGTGTCGACTCAAGCAGGAACTAAATATACTTTCAGTGTTTGATAATAGATCTATATTATGTATGTTTGACAGAAAAAAAATCAAGACATACAACCTAACCTGCCCACTGATGATAGAAAACGGGCTGTTCTGTACTGCAAACATAACTTATGCAAAAAAAAAAAAAAAAAAATTATATGTAATAAAAATGACAGTACCGTAAAAATCGCTAAGAGAATTGACTTTACATTAATTGTTTGTTAATTTTAGTTTTAGCTTTAGGTCTAAATATGTTAAAGATCTGTACATCTAAATATCGGGAGAAATGATATGTGAAGTTTGTGAATACTGCAAAAAGATGATAATCTATAACTATGCGGATAATTGAACAGAATCGCATCAACGCCGTAAAAATAGCCATGAGAACCGTCTTTACGGGACTGTAAAAATAGCCATGAGAACCGTCTTTACGGGACTGTAAAAATAGCCTCGAGAACCATCTTTACGGGACTGTAAAAATAGCCCCGAGAACCATCTTTACGGGACTGTAAAAATAGCCACTGCGTATAAAAAAATTAAACCTAGAAAATTGCTAATTGATTCAAATAAATAGAACTGAAGATATCTTGAATCTAAATAGAAATAACAAAGAAATGGGGTTAAAAATCAATATCAAAAGATGTTCACTTAAAGGGTGCAACTTAAATTTGACATGACACTGGGACTCAAATCAAGGACATGCAGGTCAAGCACAGAATGCCTTACCACAAGACCGCAAAACTGCAAAAATGGAAAGAAAGCCTTTATAGAACCAAAAAAGACAACAACAACAACAAAAAAAGATATAAAGAATGCTTAACATTGTGTCACTGATAGTTTCTTCAATACATTAGGTTTTATTGCAAAAAGTTAATAAAGGCCAAGTTAGCATGTGAGGATGCTTGGCTCCAAGGGCCTCCCTTCCTAAATATCCATTTCACAAAATATCAGAGTGAAAAGATTTTATTTGTTGTGCTTTGTATTGTCCCCGTTTAAATGAATCACATCGACTCACTTTATTTTTCTCTCCATTTTTTTGGCTCATTTAGGCATCTCTAACTTTTGGTGAAACATTCTTGTGATCATATGATTGAAATTCATTCTATCTAACTGCATTCATTTTTCATTGTAGATGAGGGAAAGAAAGCCAGAACATTTGATTTCATGTCAATGTTTAACGAGGCAAGAAAAACAGCTGTGGAAAGATCAGGAGGAGATGTCACAGGTCTAAGTAACTTTTCTAATTTTTATTGTTGTTGATGCTTTGTATTTATTCCATTTATGTTGTAGTCATTATTATTTTAATAATAATAATAATACGGTAATAATAATAATAATAATAATAATATAATAATAATAATAATAATAATAATAATAATAATAATAATAATAATGATAATTTTTATTTTTAATATTAATATTATTATTTTTAATTTTAATATTATTATTATTATTATTATTATTATTATTATTATTATTATTATTATTATTATTATTATTATTATTATTATTATTATTATATTATTATTATTATTATTATTATTTATTATTATTATTATTATTATTATTATTATTATTATTATTATTATTATTATTATTATTACTATTATATGATGATAATGATGATGATGATGATGATGATGATTATTATTATTAATTATTATCATTATTATTATTATTATTATTATTATTATTATTATTATTATTATTATTATTATTATTATTATTAAAGTTCTGACGATGATGTTTCAAATTACTTACTGATATCCCATTTAAAAAAAAAATAGAATCTGCCATTACTAAGGCAGTATTATCCTGATCTATGTCCATTTATGAAGTTAAACTTTTACATTTGTCTTCCAATTCTTTTATGTTCAGACTTGGACCTCACAAAACAAAGTTCATTGGGCTCAGAGAAGAAAATTTCAATAAAGAAACAATTCAGAACAAGGAAGAGTTCCTCAGAAGACTCATCAGAATCCGAAACAGAAATCAGCAAAAATATTTCAAGTTAGTAGATAATACTATGACATTGTTAAATCCTTTTATTTTGTAATATCTGGTATTGATTTTAATTATTTTGAATTTCAGTAGAACAGATTAGTTACATTTGATCTCTTTGTTAAAAAAACATTCTTGAGTGATATTATGCATGTTTGACTATTACACCGTGGCCCTCCGCATACAGGTCTTTTAGAAGGAATATTCCTGAAGGTTGATGTGTTTTTTGTGCAAAATTTCAAAACTTTGATTCAGGCCTTAACTGAAGAATCATTTGAGCCTTAAACATTCCTGTACTATTACAATCAATTTGTAAATCTTAATTTGCGTGAAAACTATTGACTTTGTTGTGTGATTAAAAATAACATTATTTAAAGCTTATTTCACTTTTACTTAGCATATATTTAAAAAATATGAATTTATAATAAATGGAGAAAGCAATTCAAGAATTGACCTCTCATTTTCATATATGTTTCCAATATTGATATGTGTTCCCAACACTTTTAATTGTGCTATGAATTGGCTACATTTGTTCATATACTACTTTTTATTTACATACACAAAAACAGAAAATGATGACGAAGAAGACAATGTTGGCCCTCTACTACCTCCAGGTTTTAAGCCTATGATACAAGCTCATCATGAAAAAGACAAACAGCAAGAGGAAGATGATAATGACGATGATATAGGTCCTCCTTTGCCGCCAGGTTTTAAACCAGTCAGTACTAAAGACGGAGGTGATAATAAAGAGGGTGATAATGATGGTGATGAGGATGAGGATGATGATATGCCAGAAGAAGACGAGGTAAGAGGATACAATTTTAGTGATGAGATTTGTATTTTAAAATAAGCAAATGAAATATTCAAACTTCATTTTGCATGTAAGTATTCATTTGATTCAATGTGAATTTTTTTTCCATTCCTAGAACCCATTGAGCCGTATACCCTCAAGTCATGAGATTGTTTTGCAGCATGGGAAAAAAGCTGTGAGTTTCTTTTCTATTTTTTTTTTTCAGAAGTATTATTTTTATTTCTATTTTTAAAAAAAGAGTTAATGGTTTATTTCTCAAAATTTTATTCTCTATCTCATATTAAGGTTCATTAAGTTCACTCATGTTAATCAGCTGTACTGGATGTATTTTTTTTCTGCTGATCTCAGTATTGACGTGCACTCCTTGTGGCAGTGTTGTATCTGTATTTGCAGATTGACAATCGTGACCTTTTAATTTTGAACCATTTGAATGAATAAAAAGCAACCTCATATACTTAGTCCTTTGGGCAAGCATGAAAAAAATTAATAGAGAACTATATTTTTGTTTCATGCTTCATATATGCTTTTCATTTGACCAGTAGAGTCGATGTGCTTATGGGTGAAGACTAGTGCACTGTTTTTTCTATAGAAGGCAAATCTCTGATTTTGTAGACTGTTCACCATTTCTATCAGTCAAGTTCATTTAATACTAAAACACAAACAGATGGAACCAACGTATGGAATATTATTTTAGCTTAGCAAAGTTGTTTTTACAGAGTGGTGCATAATTTAAGACGAACAATTTTTTGGTGAGATTTAAAATTGCTCATACACAATTTTTCTTTTTAGAATTCTTAATACTGGTCAATGACATGTTTGTATTGACATTCTTAATGATAATTTCCAGGTTTCTGCCCTAGCATTAGATCCATCAGGAGCTAGATTGGTGAGTGGAAGCATCGATTTTGATGTCAAACTGTGGGATTTTGCTGGCATGGATTCGTCTCTCAAATCTTTTAGATCATTACGGCCTTGTGAAAGGTATGTTTTTTAAAAACACAATTCAGGAATGTAAAAACAGTCTGGCCTTTCTCAGATTTGAGCAAAATTGGTTTGTTTTAAGATTTTTAGATTCGTTAAAATCATGATAAAAATATAGAGAAGTTGACAAGTTTTGGTATAATTTAAAACAAGAGTTTATGCCATGATGTATCATGATAAACTTGGGAGCAGCCACTGGTGGAAGATAAAGATTTTAAAAATCTGTGAATGGTATAATACAAAAAAAATAAATTAAAAAAAAACAGGAAGAAAAGTAGAAGAAAAAATATTCCCACAAAATCAACTTTCTTTATCTGAGGATCGAAGATCCGATTATGAGTGTGAGGTCTGAGATTCTTCAATTTTTCTTTTTCCTTATTTCTGGCACTTTTCAAACTTTATGCAGTAGGAACAGACCTTTGAGTTGCTTTATGTCTCAAGAATTCAATAATGTAGATTTGTCTAATGAATTCTCTAAAACCACGGAAATGTCTAATTCTTCCTTATAGAAACTGAGATAGCAAATAACTGCTGATCCGTGAAATTAAAAACAGAAATTTTCTATGGTCATTACCTGATATTGAATTGAATGTTTATTTTGCACTTTTGTCTATAGGTTTCCAATATTCCTTAATATTTTGATACCGACAGGTAGATTTAAAAAAATAAAAAACAAAACAAAACAAAACAAAAATTAAAAAGAAAACAAAACAAAACAACAAAACAAATAAAATACAGCAATACGTATAGCAATATAAAAAACATTTATTAATCTGTTTTGAATCGCCAGCTTTGTAAAGCTCATTTTAAAAAATCAGCTCACATTGACTTCACCATGGCAACGTGTTAGAAATTATTAATATTCATTGATTTATTGGCTTTACTTCCCCAGTCACCAGATAAAAATGCTTGAGTATAGCAACACAGGAGACCAATTATTGGTCGTGGCTGGCAACTCACAAGCTAAAGTCATCGACAGGGATGGTTTTGAAGTGATGGAGTGTGTCAAGGGAGATCAGTATTTGGTGGACCAAGCCAGCACAAAGGTTCGAATTTACAGAGTTATCTCTCTTTACCTGACAAATAAACAAGTTTATCGTTTTCGTATTAAAATATTATAGTTTGGTATGGCCAGATTCTGAGAAGAGAAAAATCCACATATCATTTTTTGGTCCAATAATTTAATTTGATGAAAAAAAATATTGAATATTTTAGGAGATGCAAACTTTGAGGCCCTATGAATTTTCTTTCTTTTAAAAAAAATTTTCTCTCCAATAGTCTTAGTGGGGTGTATGTGAAAAAACAAAACAACGTTATGTATGCAAAAATGAGCAGTGCTGCTTCATATGTTGTTTATTATGCCAAATAGTATTTTTCTTATTTAACTTCTAAATCAACAATGTTTTCCATAAAATTTTGCGTTAATGCTTTCTCAAAAGCGTGACATAGAGATGATCTAATAGAAGGATATACACTATGAGAATGGTCTTGGTAAAATCAAGCTTTACATAGAGTGAAGGGAAGTTTTGTTTAATTACGATTATTTTTACATACTATCCCCTGTTGTCCATGCCTGACATTATATCTATTTTTCACTTAGAGACAAGTAACACAACACCATTGCATCATAGACTTCATGAAAGCCTGAGCCACATAAATGGATAGGATGTGAAATCATGACTGAAAAAAAATATACCAGTCTTGCACTAAAGAATTAAAGTAGTAACTGATTGCAATCCATCATTTTAGTTATGAGAAATTTCGAAAATAATAATAGAAATGTCACAAGTAATTTGAACTATCATTTAAATTACTAACATGTTCGACAATTTTCCATTTTGCTGATAGGGTCATACTGCTATGTTGAACTCTGGCTGTTGGAATCCAAAGATTAAAGAAGAATTTTTGACGTGTTCTAATGATTGGTAAGCTGGAAAATATCACAATTTGTTCCATTTTTTCGGTTGATGACAAGAATGATTTAAGTAGAAATATTAAATATACGCTCATAATATAAAATTGTTCAGGTAATTCAGCATTTTTTTTAAGCTTCAAATATTGTTCAAAAGAACTTACAATTAATATGGTGTTTAAAGTAAAAATAATTGATAACAACTTTGAAAATTTTGAATTGTGTATTTCAGATTTTTGAAAGATTAATTTCACATTCAACAAAAAGGATAGCAAAGGAGAGACAAGCATGAGTGAAGTTTAGGCTTCTCTGAAATATATTATATGAAATAACATATACTTATTTGTATCAGTCAAATTTAAATAATATAAATGATATAACTTGTATTTAAAAATAATTAAATTAAAGAATATTCTTTTTTTGTTTTTGTTTTGTTTGTTGCTTTAGGTCTCTTCCAACACAATTGAGGTTATATGAGAGACCGCTGAAACAAAAAAACAAGCAATCTAACAAAAATAGTACAAATGTAAATCAAAATCATAACCTAAAGATATCATAAGCTAAATTATAAATAACCAAGAACAAACAGGCAGAAGATTTACAGAAAAAAAAATATCCCCTGTCAAAAATACAATCACAAACCAAAGAAGCAGGATAGGCTAGTAAAGAGAAGAAGAAACGACATCACTATCGGATCGTACACCCATGCGAACATCATAGGTATATGATTCAAGGGTGATGCTCCCATCCAACCACCCGCATATTATTATATTCTTTTTTTATCAATTCTTTAAACAAGAGCTATTGAAACACAAAGAAGATTTGTCAAAGATTAAATATTTTTCTCATTCAATTATCTGTTTAATTGTAGATGTTATCGCCAACATTGTAATTTCTAGATTTCCTTTTTTCTTTCTTTTTTTTTTTTCTTTTTTGCACCATACTATTTTAGCACAGTGCGTTTATGGGATGTGACGAAACAATTGAAGCACAAAAATATTATTAAGACCAAAGGTATGGGGGGTCGCAAGACGATACCAACTACGTGTACATACAGTATTGATGGGCGGTATGTGGTAGCTGGATGTCAGGATGGATCAATACAACTGTGGGACCACAACAAATACTCCTTTGTAAGTGTTCCATAGTTTGCTTTGTTATTCTTTCAATAGGGAACAATAGTATGATGTCCAAATACTGGTTCCAATCTCCTTGGAAGCAAAACCAGTCATCCAAAGGACTGGATACATGTATTGTGCAACGAATGTTCTGATTTCACAGTGATGACATCTTATTTTCTAGTCTCAATAAATGCTGATTGTCAATAAAGATCATTCGTCCTCGCTCTTTTAAGAATCATAAGAATCTGCCAATACATCCTTGCCACTAAAATAGTTATGCCACTAATGATTCAATATGTAACCTATTCATAATTTATCCATTGCCCAGAGGAGTGGTTACACACTTCCAATGAGTTTTGTATCGGAAAAGAGGAATTCTGCTTCCCATTGACAACACCATATTTTATTACATTAAAATGATCAGTTTTTCTTCAAATTTTTATCAAGATAAATGATTGAAAAGGTTTTGTTGTATTTTTCTTTTCATTTTAAACTTTGTTTACTTTGTGTTGTCCCCTTTTATAAGTCACATTCACTCCCTTTATTTTTTCTTAATTTTATTGGCTGATTTAGACACCTCTAACTTTTTTTTTTTTTAATAGGTTTCATTTTATCACAACGTTTGAAAATAATAGGATTATAGTTATTACTGTTTTCTGAACAAATGACAGTAATAAGCTAAATGCACATGATCATATGTATATCATTGTATCCTCCATTTTCTACAGGTAAATGTTGCTTTACAGAATAAAAATGCCCATATGAATGGATCTGACATTTCCTGCCTTAGGTTTTCATATGATGGACGCACATTGGCATCTAGAGGAGGTATGGAATCACTTTACAATGCTTTTGCGCTTGATTTCAGACCTGCCACTACAGTGATGGTAACGTTTTAGTAAAATGCTCACAGGTTCTGCCAACCAAAATAATTTTGTAAACCAGTACATTTTAACTCAATAACTCAGTTGGTAGGACCCTCACTTCATAAGCAAAAGGACCGGGATCGGCTCCAGATGAAGTCGCATTTTTTTTCTGACCTCTCTGTCCACCCAGCTGTAATTGGTTTGCTAGGTCTGTTAGATCTGTGAGTAAAAAAACCCCCCAAAAAACTTGAGCTTTTATATTGCGCAAAATCCTCTAAACATGCTCAAAGTGCTTTACAAAGGGTCCCTGACCAACAGCAACATGTAACAAGTAGAATGAGACATGACACCTGTTAGGCGGTATTACAATTTTTTTCGGACAGAGGCAAAGTTGTTAATGGCTAAGTACTCATTTTACTCCTGAGTACGGTGAGAGAATGTGAGTAAAGAGCATTTTCCAAGGACTCAACTTTGCGCAGAGCGAGGCTCAAACCCAGGACCTTCCGATCTGAAAGCGAATGTCATACCACAAGATCACATAGCCGCACTTTACAATAAACTAGCTTCCTATCCAAAGGATAGCAAACAATTGCTATTGTCTATTTCACACTATAAAGCCCCGGATGAACTCTAGCTCTATGGACCTAATGGCTTTTATGTGCAATTAAACAGAATTTATTGAGAACTTATCATGTCTAGGTTCCGATAGAGTACCCGCTTCACACACAAAGGGACTGAGATCGATCCCGGGTGCAGTTGAGATTTTTTCTGACCTCCCTGTCCACCCAGCATGATTGGGTAGCTGAGTCTGGTTAGATCTGGTGGAAAGTACTTTGTGATAGACTAGCATCCTATCCAAAAGATAGTAAGTAATTACTATTGTCCGTTTCACGCTATAGAAACCTGGATAAATTCCGACTCCATGGGCCTCATGGCTCTAAAGGACTACTTTATCATGTCTCTGACAATCTGAAAACAATAACAATGAGCTGAGTGAGCTAATTCATTCTAGACTGATTTTTTTTTTGTAAGGGTCAAACTGGCATAATTCCAATTTTGTCTGCCAGATATGAAGTTTGTAACCCAAATATTCCAGGATAATTTTTTGAAAATATCTTTTTAAAATCCATAATATGCTGAGAAAATTAGATGGAATGATTGAAGTAAAATTTGGTTAAAATCTTGGATCCGAAGTTATTATAATTTAAGTTATTTGTTGTAGCAAATCCGTGATCACTTTGAAAGGACACTACTGATTAGGTAGACTAAAATTGAATATTTAGTTTGTCATAAAAATCAAATAAATATTTAAAACATCTTTCTACATTTTTTTCATACTTAAATATCTTTTTTTTCAACATAACAAGTTTAATTTTTTTTAAAATTTAAATTATAAGTTTAATGATATATGTAGATGTAGATTCCTAGATGAGGTTGTTTTTGTTGTTGTTTTTGTAACATTTCGATACTAAAATAAGTTATTTGGGTGACAAATTAGAGAGTGTATGATAAACAATCTGAAACGGTGTGTATGAAAGAATGACAGACTATGCATAAAGAAAAATACAAGTAAAAAAAACATCAATATAAAATCAGCGTACTTCCCCGGTCTAGACAGACTGATATTTTGGGATGTTTTTTTCTTATTTTTTACCCTCTGCTATTTCTGGCATTGCTTCATACAAACCTTTACAGATATTAAAGTTATTTTGGAAACATTTAATTTCCATATGTTTCTCTGTGTTGAAGTATAAGAAATAATCCAAAATTTTGATTTATTAATGTTTAAAAATGGTTTAGCTGTATTTGATTTATTAAGATTTCACTGTATTTTGATTTTCACACAGGAAGAGATTAAAATAAGAATTTTTACCCTTATATTATTGACTATCTTCTTTTCATTTTCCAGGAGACGATACATTAAAGTTATGGGATCTCAGAAATTTCAAACAGCCTTTGGTCACAGCACAAAATTTACCCAACGCTTTTCCAGTGTTAGTATCACTAAAGAAAGAAATAGAAATAAATTATTTCTTCAAAAGACTCTGCCAATATATAAATAACGAACAATAAATTGAATGTTATTTCAGTCTAATGCATATCATATCAAATGTGTGATAAATATAGTTAGTAGACACAGAACATTAGCTATGAAAGCTTAGCATTTTCATTTTCATATCCCCTCTTTTTTTTTCTTTTTTTTTTTCTCCTCTACTGTCGTTGTCCTAATTGAATCGTTTCTTTTTAAATAAAAAAAAAAATTTCACATGTTTGCATTGAAGTGTATCAATTTTGATTCCTATTTTCAGGACAGACTGTGTCTTCAGTCCAGATGACAGACTACTGGTGACAGGGTTATCAATACACAAGAGCGAGAGTAATGGCAAACTTATCTTCATGGACCGAGAGACTCTCAGTATTGTAAAAGAAATGTATGTCTCAGAAATGGTAAGCATGAATAACATAACATTAATCTGTACTCCTATAATCTTCACATCTCAAAGAAATTGACTAATTTGATTTTGCCGGTGTCTTTTATCCATGTGCATCAATGAGAATTGAATAGAAATTTTTAAGAGCACCAAATCTTTAAAAAAAGTGATGGAAATCAAATCTTATTTTCGGGTGGTAATGAAAGGCGTAGATACCTATAATACCTTTTACCTTGTCAACTGCAGAAAATGCTATATCAGAGGATATCACCTTCCTCACTCCCTTCCTCTTTACTTCCCCTCCTCCCACCTTCCCACCTCTTACCCCAACAATGAGTGCACTAATCCATCCATGATTTAGATACTTTGGAAAAAAAATCCCATTCACACATCTCACATCTTGGAAATCTGGATACACTTTTATTTCCTTCCTTGGTATTCAATTCACTCTAAATTTTATCATATATTCGCAGAGTGTGGTTCGATTCCTGTGGCATCCTAAGCTGAATCAAATGGTTGTGGGAAGTGCTGATGGCGTCGTTAAAGTTTTCTATGATCCTAACAAAAGTCTCAGGTAATCAAAGTTTTATGTAAGAAAATGCATCAAGTAGGTTCCTTTACCTGCTAGCTTTAAGAATTCCTTCCTCTTGTAGGGGTAAAGAGTATTTTTGCAGAGACGTATGACCAATGGAGTCAGAAATAATCCTGGTGACTATAGCAATAAACGGATAGTAACAATGGCTTGCTACCGGTAGATAGGATGCTGTTCTATTGCAAAATATGTTCTGCCAGATCTGACAGACCCAGCTACCCAATCACTGCGAGGTTGACAAGGAGAATCAGGAAAAATCTCCACTTCAGCCAAGATTGTTCCTGTTTCTTTTATGAGTGAGTCGAGTGCTCTACCAAATGAACTTTTGGGACCCTTAGGGAAAGTGTAGAACAGTGATATTTAAGTAGCTTGTCTTTTGAAATAGTTGACTGTGGGAATGGCCAGGTTACCATTAATTGAGTAGTGTAAGTAAAAAGAGAATATTTTTAAAAATATATAGATTTTGAAATGACTAATTTCACTAAATATTTGTATAAACCTTGTCCATTTGTAGCTACTACATCTAAGTTGCTCAAAATAGATTACACTGGATTATTTTGGATGTCAGCTGTATACCTATCTAATTTTCTTTGTGATTTTTTTTTTTTTTTTCATCCATATGTTTTCACAGAGGTGCTATGTTGTGTGCTGTTAAAAGACAGAGAAAAGTCAAGCAAGTGGAGACAATGGCAGCACAAAACATTATCACTCGTAAGCGATTTTATACATGTTGTTGAGGAAAACTTCAGTTTTTACTCGATATTTGCATTTTTTGCGGTCAAATGACCATGATTAGAATGTTGTTTATGTGTGTGTATATGTATCTTGTGTGGTGCTCAATGCACATTACAAATCAATATACAAAATTTACATATATAAAACGTATACCACAATGACATCAATAGCAGCAGTGTATGTAATATCATATCAATAGCATGAAAATGTAATGGTAAATAGGTTTTATGAATTTATTGATTTATTTCCAATTCAAAACATAATTTTTATAATTATTTATATATTCATTTTAAAAAAGAGGTCAGTTGTAAAATTTGAATCATTTGTATTGACTCAGTCTATGAATATCACACATGGAGACTGTTTACCATGATATGATAGAATATTAACAAAGAATGAATTGAGTAGAAAAGTACCAGAAGGCAATAGAGAATTTAAAAACTTCGCAGTGATGGGGGCTCGAACCCACGACCTTACTGGTATGACAACTCTGTCTGGCTAGGTAGAGGGTGTCGCTACTGTCACAGCTATCCACCACGGTTGTTATCTTTGTTGTTATCAAAATGAGTGCCTGCTCCACTTACTTTTCTGATATGGTAGAATATTGAAATTTTTTTTTATATCATTAAATATCTGATCTGTGTTTAAAAAAAAAAATTGTGTCCAATTTTACAGCATATGCCCTACCCATGTTCAGACAAGGAAGACCCACGAGTTCAAAGAAACAAGAGGAAAAAGTTCGGAAAGACCCAGTTAAAAGTCATAGACCTGATTTACCAGTGTCTGGCCCAGGTATGCAATGTGATAGCAATGGTAGTGATGATGATGAAAATGATGATGTGATGGTGATGACAATATGGTTGTGGTGCCATTGATGCTTTTATTACAGACGTTGTAGTTTAATGCTGCTCTGATGATGATGATGATGATGATGATGATGATGATGATGATGATGATGGTGATAACAATAATAACAACAAGAAGAAGAAACAATAATAAAAACTATATTAATAATAATGATAATAATAATAATAATAATAATAATAATAATAATAATAATAATAATAATAATAATAATAATAATAATAATAATAATAATAATGATGATGATGATGATGATGATGATGATGATGATGAAAATGATGGTGTGATGGTGATGTGAAAATGATGACAATGTAGTTGTGGTGCCATTGATGCTTACGTTGTAGTTTATGCTGATGATGATGCTGATGATGAAAGTGTTATTGGTTTTTATAATTCTGTTCCTGATAACTTTTTTAAAAGACATGTTGTTATCAAACAGAGAATATGTGTTATGAAAATTATATATTCTTGTATTTTAAAATGAAGGCAAAAAAAATTAAGTGCACAATGTAAGTAATAATAAAGACTTAAAAAAACAATATATGTATGCTTTTTGAAAGGTTTCTTCCCTTTTACTATTCAAACGCGTTGTATTTTTAATTTTAAAAATTGGATGTTCTATCAACTGCAGAGTTTGATTTGACTCTAATGTGAGATTTGATCTTACCTATCTCTTTTATTGAGTGAGCACTAATAGGGATACAACTCGGGATTCATTGAAACCCAATGTGCATTGCTGTTCTATTCTAGGTTTTTAAATTATTAAACAAGAAAAGCATGCCATATCCATAGAAAAATAAAGAGAAAATGAGTCTTTATTTTGTCTGGCATGGGTCCATCCATTTACACAATTTCTATTTTTGACATCAATTTTTAATCTTATTGATTATCCCTCTCTCACTTCGTTTTACAGGTACCGGAGGTCGCGTGGGTGCCAAGGGTGCCACCTTGTCACAGTATGTGTCCCAACAAATTGTGTCCAAAAAGCCCGACCCTTACGAGAAGGATCCCCGAGGAGCCATCTTGCGTCATGCAAAGGATGCAGCTGAAAACCCATACTGGGTGGACCCTGCTTATAAACAGTATGTATCCTATTGGCTTTTGTAGATTTGTTAAGTGCCTTGTGACTTTTTATAAGTGGTTGGGCCCATGTGTTCATAATATATAGTATTCGCAGGTCTGATAACCGAACGTAATTATGAACTTGATTTAACAGTGTTGTAATGGAGTATGTTATGTTATTATTTTTATTGTTATTGTTATTATTATTATTATTACTTTTATTATTATTATTATTATTATTATTATTATTATTATTATTATTATTATTATTATTATTACTATTATTATTATTATTATTATTATTATTATTATTATTATTATTATTTATTATTATTATTATTATTATTATTATTATTATTATTATTATTATTATTATTATTATTATTATTATTATTATTATTATTATTACTGTTATCATTATTATTATTATTATTATTCTTTCCTTTAAGAAACCAGCCTACACCCGTCTTCAGACATCCAGCAGAGGACGAGAAGAAAGATGAAGAAGATGACGGACCATTGTGGAAGAAGAAGAAAGTTGGATGATAAGTGTGGCAATAATGAAGATGGAGAAGACAATGAATTTGTTTTAATTGTCTCTTTTTGTCTTGTTGTCATATGTAACTATATTAAATATATTGATGACATTGATGTTATTAAATGTATGAATTTTACAAACCAGTCACTCTTTAAATTTTTGTTGTGCTTTAACTATCTGGTATAGATTAACACTTTCAAAGGCCATATAAGAATAGGACAGGAGGGTTTAATTATACCTTTAATCATTCGTGGAGGAAATTTTACTGTAGGGATTATATCGGCCGTTTCAAAAAAACGCCAAATTCGAGTCTTCAAATTTTTAAAAAGTCAAGTATTTCCAACATACTCATTATTTTGTGTATGCTTTCTGTGATATGTATGCGACATAAAATTGTAATAACAGGGCTTAATGAGTTTCCAGTGGTCACTTATTCAAGTATTTGTGAATCACGATCCACATGTGACCCATTCCTGTTACGCTTATGAAATTATGTCACATTACATAAGTTAACACATTTTTGGACAATTATTGAAATAAAACATTGAAAAACAATAAACACAGAGCATTGATACTAATTCTGACAATAAAATAACATTTATTGTTTTACAAAAGGCATTCAGAAATCAGTTTTTTAAAACAAAGGATATTATTTGAGCAATCATCATCTCCAAAAAATTATAGGAAAATGACAAAAATAAAAATTGTTTACCATAGTCTAGGTATATAAGTGTTAAACCAACACAAATAATATTTCCTTTCAAGTATTGATATTTATCATGAAAAAAAATGAAAAAGTCATTCTTAACAGGAATGAATTTGTGTAACAGGAATGAGTGGACGTAACAGGAATGAGTTTTCTGTTACAGGAATGAGTAATTACAACATATTTATTAGAAAGGATTATAAATTCAATACGCTTAGTGATTGAAACTCAGAAGGGGAACAAAATGGTTAGGGCTCCAATATATTGATTTGGGGCTTATGTTAGTAGAGACCCACAAAAGAGCACCAACATTGTTTGTTAACTTAAGTCTAGGTTGAATCAATTGACTCAAGATAACTCTTTTGTGGCAGTTCAGAATGTTTGGATAAACAGACAAAAGAGGCATTTTTAAAACACTAGAAAGAGCAAGAAGCTGCCACATACCCATGTATGATTTTGGTTTACTTAATGACATAACGTCCAGTTTGAACATCTCTTCCAGGGTATCTTTATCACTTATGTGAACATCGGGAATATAATGGTCCGAGTTTGTGACAAAAATTCAACAACTTTCTGGATATTGTCATTGAGTGAAGCAAGGTTTGAATCTGACAAATTAAATAATGGTCCTTGCGTAAAGCCAGCTCTTGTATCAATCTTATTCGTATTTTGTCTGTTTGTGTGTCTTTGCCAAATGCATACACTGCACCACAGGCAGGCAGGCAATCCCCATCGGCCCTCAGCTTGACTGAAAATAACCGTTTCCCATCACACAGAGATCTAGGTATATCATTTGGAATGAAATGTGTAAACCTGTTGTCAATACCAATGCGAGTTTTGATTACACTCCTGCTGGCCCCAACTATTTCACAAACACGTAATGCTTGATTTTCACATTCATCAACCACTCTATCAAATGATTTGCATTCATTCAATCTTTTGATAAAACCATTGTAATCGATTTCAGTCGGCATCACCGTAATGTCTATGTCATCTTGTTCATGTTCATCACTTGAGTCACTGTTTAAGTCAACCGGTGCAACTTCAAGCATGTCTCCATCGTTACCTTTGAAAACCCGTTGCGTCAAATCACTTTGTAGAAATGAATGAAAATTTAATTGATGTGACCAACAACATTTTTGAAAATTCTTGACTCCTTTTTTCCAAAGCGCTGAAGCAACCATATTAAGAGATGTATCACTTGTACAAATGTGACATTGTATCACATAATAGTCTTCTTTATTTCTTGACTTTATTTCTTGTTATTGTGTTTCTCTTTCCTGGAGCTAATTTAGAAGTGTCACCTTTCAGGAAAAAATCTCGTACTATTTTTTGACAAGATCTGGAAATTTGGAGGCATTTGACGTCGTTTCCGAAATTTTCCAAGAGTTTATATTTTTTAGAGTCATACCAGCTGCCAAATGTTTCACGGATTTGTACATGTGCCTTCTGTTCCTCAAATGTTTGATGTCTTATAGGAGTGCAAAATGATATTGTAATGTTCTTTTCACTGAATTTTTGCCACCTTTCTTGTTTTTTTTTCTGCTATCTTTCAGAAGTTTTCTAGTTTTTGATCAGGGTGTCAACGGAAGTTTGTGTTTTTTTAATGACCTGTCCAAGCGCTTTTTGTACTATTCGGGATGAGAAAGAGAGGAGAACAGCCTTTTCACTTCTTCAAGACTTTGGTTTTTCAACATAAAGGTTCCATTGGTTGTTTTAGTAGCTTGATAACCTGGAGTCGAGATTTTGAGTGTGAGGATGGAGTGTAACTCAGATCAAGATTTTGCTGTTTCCGGTTTGTAGTGTGTGTGTGATAATTTTTTATCCAATTCTTTCTCTGTTTGCGTTGTTCTCTTGGTGTCTTATCTTTTATGGACTTTTTCTTTCCATTCGATTTGTCGCTCTGGTATTTGTCTTGTTCTTTTTTAGGACAAACAGCACGTCGAATAGGATCTCCATCTCGTCTTTGACGGTAAATTCGTTGCTCTCGGCTGACGTCATGGCTTTTTTGGCCTTTATGAAGAAAACAAAATAAAACAATCGTTACAACAAAGCTATGACCCTTGAAAATGAACAATAATATCAAGTTCCATTTCGCCACCCTCATTCCTGTTACAAAACAAAGTGTAACAAGAATTAAAGTCAAGAAACAAAGAAGACTATTATGTGATACAATGTCACATTTGTACAAGCGATACCGGGACGTTAAAATCATAGTAATCATCTAAAATGTATCTGAGCCTAACAGGCAGCAAACTATGTTTGGACATTAGGCATTTGGTATTGGCAAGGTAACTTTGCACTAAAAATAGTCTTTCAGCAATGGAAGAAATGAATATGTATACAATAAAAATTGTTTTTAATGGTAACCTTGTAACCATGAATGTTATCACTTTAATGGACATAGGCCTGTAACACTTCAATGGTTACAAAACACATTACCAAACACATCCTTATGAAACAAAAGAATATGCTATGAATCAATAAACCATGTGGAGGCGCAGTGGCCGAGTGGTTACCGAAAGGGACTCCCGACTTGGAGGTACCAGGTTCGAAAATCTCCACAGCCATAGCGTGGTTTCCTTAATCAAGGAAATTAATTCTGGTTGCTTCACTTTGCTTCACCCGGGTGTATATTATGGTACCAGTGCTGCTGGGGAATGTAATTTGCTATAGACCAACGTCGTATTCATAAGTTAAATGTCTGTTTCATGCTACAGAAACAGGGATAATCTCCGATTCTATGGGCCATTATGCTCCAAAGGACTTAGTTACAATAAAACGTGTGTTTCATTTTATGAAAGTTCATATTCCTCATTCCTGTTACTCATTCCTGTTATGTTTTCCTCATTCCTGTTACATCCCTCATTCCTGTTACAAAACAAGGTGTAACAGGAATGAGTGTAACAGGGATGAGTTTATCTCGCTTCGATTCATACTATCCCTAAAATATGCTTTACTCCAACATTAAAGTATGACTATTATTTAGAGCCTTAAACAAGCTATATACTGATACTATTTATTTTTGATTCAATTTCTAATTTAAATAACAAGCCCTGGTAACAGGAATGAGGGTCATGGTCAAATGTTGAACATTACTCACCATTCTTGAAGCGGTTTTGATCTGGAAATCACACTGGATGAAAAAACCAGGTGTTTGTATTTTCGGCAATCATGGAAAAGAGGTATCTACGGCGATAAAACATTGTTAGTTGCACTTCTATTGTTTAGAGGATTTTATTTGGTTAATTTTCACTGCCGTTACAGGAATGAGCAACCCCCTTGGGGACAAACTTTAGTAATATATAATAAAATTTTTAAAAGTCTGATTGTTACAAACTTTTATGAGGATGTTAAAAGATGGCAATTTGCATCAGCAGAATTCATATGTGTATACAAACAAGACACTCCGTTTTGTTAAGAATTCGACTTCTAGCCATCATGCAAAAAAAAAAGGACAGGGTATTTTCCTCTACCCCCGTCAATACAATACGTCATATCTATCCTGAATCTCTCTCGATTTTTGTTTTTTATGTTTCATACAAGTTAGTAATGTGTAGTGAGACTGTGTAAGCAAGTATTTGCTAACAATATATGCATCAAATATTTCAAAGATCCAATTATCGTCACAGGACAGGAATTTGGCAGTTTTTTGAAAAAGGCCGATATCGGAAATAAGAACGAGATACTCTAAGCCTCAGCCGAAATGCAGCGCCACTATATGATCAAATAGGGACCAAGTTTCATGCTAAATGGAAAATAAAAAAAGATTGAGATGCTGACAGTAGGTCTTAAACCCAAGTCACTGGAGTGGAAGTGCAATGCCTCATACTCTCGGCCATGTTGTCCTCATGGTCTTTTGTTATTCTTCTTTCAGTGTGGACATTTAAAAAATATTTTAATCGAAATAAGCATATCATTAAATTCAAACCGATATATGCTATCTGTCCTCTTTAAGCCTTGAAATTAAATCAGTACTGTCAAGGAATCATTAAACGATAAGTTGGGATTTAAAAATGATAAGTAACCACTATTTTTGAGGAACGTACTTGTAAGATTAATCTCAATAAATCACAACAGCCCCTCAGAGTAAAGAAAATAAATTACAACTTAAGTTAAATTAGATTGATATTAAATTTATCCGGCAATTTTTTTTTTTTGAAAAAAATTTTTTCATCATCATAATATCGAGTCCTGTTTTTTGTGTTTGAATAGAGAATATAAAAAGCAAAGGTACTGTGATATTTAATTCGGCTCCGTAAAAATTATTGTCTAAACCCAAGCGTTAGTTTTTATTATCGTGTTTTTCTCCTCTCGCCCTCCCAAGATTTTACAACGATCACATTTAATTTGCATAAGGATTCCATTTGATATTAAAAAAGGGGTAGGATGGGGCAAGGGAGAAAATTGTGATAAATAAAAGAGGCAATAGTGAGGTGTGAGTGTGGCGAGTTCCCTGGTTTGGCTTCAGGCACAATACAGCCACTTATCCAGTCCCAATGAAAACTCTTGTGTTGCCATCTGCCTTTCTACTGACTGGTTAAGATTTTAGACAGACGAAACGAAACTGAAACAGCGAGCGTCGCGATGCTACCAAAGCTTCCACACTGGTGAATTGGTGAATGAGAATAAAGCTGAAAAACAAAAATTACCCTCAAATCTGAAAACCCTGAGCGAGCTTGCCGTGGTTCACAATTCTCGGTACTTGATATAGTCCCCGCCTGTCAAATCTTAAAAGGAAATCATTCCATCATCACTCTACTGACTTGAAACTTTCAACTAGCCGTGCATCCCCATTCGCCCGTCACCAGCGGTGCTGAATGAATGAAAGAATGAACGGCTTATCACAGAATCGCATACACTAACTTTCTGCTGAATTGTTTGTTATATGTTGGTTTTGAGAAAACCGTCGCACGGCCACCGCCCACACTATCGCTTATTTTATGTTCCGTTCTCTTTACATCTATCGCTCATGATTACACATTAATATCGAAAATGTACTGGGTATAAGGGTTTGACGATATTATCCGAACCGAACTGAAAACTGTCTTTGAACGGATTCATAATTTTGCCCCCCACCCCTCCCGCCATCTCCCTTCCCGACTATACAAAGACCTTATTTTTGACTTTCCAAGAGACTGAAAGCAATTTCAAATTAAATGTTATAGGTGTGTTGTTCTTATTAATAACACATAGATACATGATGATAATATCTGACGATAGCGAAGTGGTTAAGGCACTCGCCAGTCGATGAGAAAGTCGTGGTTTGATTCCCGGTGGGGAACGAGGGACTTTTTCTTCTGTCATTGGCGTATTTATTTGAACTGTCATAATATCGTCTCTATCCAAATTAACTATGCTCAGATTTTGTTGTCTTTGTCACCTATCTTATTACCGAACGTCCTCGTTGTAGCTTATCTAGGCCCAGCTGTTGGGTTGAAACTGCTGTTGAAGTTTTAAAAAGATGGTAAAATTATAACGTCGATAAATATATATACTAGTTATTGTTTGAGATAATTATTATCTGAATATTTTGAGTTTCTCTGAACATTTTATGCATTAAGCAATATTAAATGTCACAATAGATAGAACCAAATCTAATTGTGATGGGATCAAAGTCTCTCTCTCTCTCTCTCTCTCTCTCTCTCTCTCTCTCTCTCTCTCTCTCTCTGTCTCGATGTTACATGCCAGAAAGACACTTCTCATTCCATGAGTGGGTTAAGCTACTTCTGATCCAGATTTTAAATTCTGTTGTCCAAAAAAGAACAATTCGAATTGGCGACTATTGCACCGCTACTCGAACGGGTACGGTACTAATATAACAATATTAAAACCTTCCAAGTTAGCATTTTGTTTGCGGAGCAAGACTCGCTGGTGACGATCGTAGTCGTGGTGGTTGCTGTGTTTGCACATATTGAAGAAATGGTGAACGAGTCATGGAGACGATTCTAAAGGCTTTCTGTTGGCTTTGGTATCGCTGGCCCGGAAATATTTACCAACACGATAGGGTAAACTTGTAGTTTGGCAAGTCAACAGTATTTCTTGGAAGAAAATAGCTGAACCAAACCTTTTAACGGTAAAGCCCGTATACTGTTAGTGCTGGTGAATTTATTAAGGATCAGAGGGATGTTATTTCACGCGGCATGGAAAACTTAACAGCTCATAAAATCTCAGTATAATTTTACCCAATCATAATAATCAAGAGAAAATAATATTTTAACAAGATATTATTTGAACAATAAAAACAACACAGATGTGACATTCCAACAGCATTGCTAATGCTGTCACTGTTGTTGAAAATATATGCTCAGCACTTAGGTACTCAAACCCTCAATTAAAACGCAAACTTATTATTGTAATATGCCTAGATTTTAAAATTCCCAAACTTATTATTGTAATATGCCTAGATTTTAAAAGCATTTTAATGACTATTTTTGTTTGTTTTTTTGAGTTGAAAATTTTAAGATCATATCACGCCAATACGAAGGGACTGAAACTGTGTCTACGATCATTAGCCCCCCCCCCCCCCCTTTTTTTTTTTAAAGACAAAAAAAAAAAACAATACAAAACAAAATAACTCAACTATGGCATATTGTATAGTATATCATAGTCTTTAATGTTTATAAAAAATTTAGCTGTAGCTCGAGTTTGAAATTCTCGGTGTTGGCGGTTGGTCCTAGGACTGAATTAATTGTGAACTAAGAAGTGATCAAGGAATCATCGAATCGTACTTGTGATTGATATATGCGCATACTAGAAAGAAAAGTATATTTCTTTCTTATGGCATGACACTCGGCTCACGACCTGTGGGCCAGCGGTTTGAATTCCACTGTAGAGACACAATATTGAGTCAATGGGAAAAGACTACTTTAATTTTCCCTGCATATCCTGTTGTTTATGCGGTCGGTAGTAGCGTTGTCTCTGTCGAAAAGAAATAGTAGGGGCGCCTTACAGTACAGGCGTGCTTTCATTTTCTGTGTTGTTATCCTGAGACCCAAATGTAAAGCGATTTGAGCACTTTAGGTGAATTTTTGCACAATATAATAGTGTACACAAGTGGATTGCTAAAATGACTTCACAGAAATACTCTCTTTCAGAAAAGTGACTGGAGCAGGCACTTAGTAGGGTGGATGGCGTCGATTGTAGAGCGTCTCCCTCATGGCCAGGTAGAGGTGCCGTAACAGTCGGGTCGTTGGTTCCACTCCCCATTGCCGCACGTTTTTCCGTATTTCTCTATTTACTCTGGCACTTATCTACTCACTTCATTCCTTGTTATTACTCTCTTTCATTGTATTATGGCCAAAAGATCATTTTTTCTCTCTATTAAAAAAAAAATAATTTCCGTTTAATAATGACAGATTTTCTGATTACTATGCCATGCATAGGGTACCAGTTCCAATTGGATTAATCAACATTATATTCATATATTTTCTCCCCCCCCCCCCCTCCCATTGACTCCGTTGAAGTAAGTGACAATACTTGATAACACTGAACTTGATTAAAAGGATGTGAACGACGTAGAACCGGAGTTTATTCCGATTGTCATGTAAACTGGCACACGTGCATTATATAACTGCTGGACTCGCATATATCGCAGATTACTCTCCGTCAGATCTAATACTAGACCCGGAAACCCAATAACTTCTGAGGAGGAGGAGGAACAACAGGCGAAGAACGCTACAAAAGATCAAGAAGTAGGATACTTTATTTTTATTTTTGTAGTTGGAGATGCATCACTGCTTTCAGTTGCTACCCTCATACAAGCATGACATAAACTCGATTTACATATTATTATTAACCGGTTAACTGGCGTGCTCTGGAAAGACACGTACTAAAAGATTTAGCCAGAATACTCGTCCTTCAAATATCGATCGAGTTAAATGAACCTTATCTTGCAAAAAAACACACACAAAAAAAACACAAAACAACCCCCCAAAAGAACCCCCCCCCCCCCCCAAAAAAAAAAAAAACCCTATGACTTTGCTTGGGAGTTATTAATATGTTGTGTTTTTTTCCCCTCCAAAGATGAGGGTCAATTAAATCGATCAATATTCGAAGGACGATTTTTTCTGGCCAATATTTTAGATAATATTTGTCTTTCCAGAGTACGGCAGTTAACTGGTTATTATCAGTGATAGGACTACTTTAAAATCTTGATGGGGACAAGGTATTGTGTTGTTGATTGGCTGTATGGCCTACTCCCCGCTATAATAATAATGTATGCAAAGTGTAAGAGGTGCTCCTCAAAGCAAAGGACTGGATGTTGGATCAGTATTGAATGACAACGATATGAAAGATTTCATAAATGGAAACACAAGGAAATGACATTTTCTTTCCACTTACGCGGATTATCTATTAAGATACATCATGTACAACGCTACAAAGTTCATTTTATTTCCATGCAGCTTGATCACATTAAATTTCTTACTGCGTTCTTGCAAAATTTCAATTTTGAAGGCAATCTAACCAAGCACTTCTTGAAAAATCAACTTAAATATTGTGTGGTTAAGAGAAATAAAATGTAATTATTTTTGTCGGACTTACTACAGGACGGTAAGCCAATGGTATAACGCCACTCGCCTTTGAACCGGAACTATTTCAGTTCAAAGACATTTGTATTTTTTTTTCTCTAAAAACCTCGGTTTCAAATGTTATAAATCCGATATTACATTCTTAACTTAAAACACGTAACTCAATAATTTTGATAAGTGTTTTACTGCACGTTTTACCATTTCTCTTTTCAAATTCCCAAAACTCATTCTTCCCTTTTAGCAGAAATCCGATTAAATAGATCCGATGTAATTCTGGTGTTATTGTTAGATAGAGTAAAAAAGACAGGGGCTAAGAATCCCTGTAAGCAATTGAAGTACGCACCTAGTCGATGTCTGGGAGTTTTGGAGATCTAGGGACTTATCCTGAGGACTTGGGCCCTTGAAAACACTCGCGGTAGAGATGGTCTCCCTTTTCACACGAGGACAAGACTGTCTCCACGTCGACGCCATATCTCTTGTGTAAGTTGGCCTGTCGTGGCTAGTTTATTCAATAGCAATGTTACGCAAATACATTTTTCTATGGGAAAACAGCTTTTATGAAAGATAATTTGTTTTCTACATGGTGGTGTATTAATACAGCCGCCCTTTCCCTGTTTTATTTCCTGATAATATATGATAATATGTTCAAAAGAATATCTCTGAATTTCTACACCTAACTTGATATTTTACAAGATTAATCAAAATCAATTCACCAAAATGAGAGGAAATTCCTTGTGCGTTATGACTTATGACTTTTCACCGCCGCTAAACAAACAGAGAAAGAAAAGAAAGAAGGGGGATAAAATCAAACAAAAACAAAACAATGTGATATATCTTGCAATGATCCAAAGATAGATATAGCTACACATTTTCGTGACGACGTTCTCGTGATAATAGTATGAAGTACAAAAATTCATGTTTATTTTCATTTTAACCTTCCGTCAAATAGTTTAAACAATCAAAAGTATTTATTCTAATTTTGATTGGTGGATTTTGGAAAGCCCTTGACGGCATTGTGATTTAATAAAGGCAATGCCATTTGAGAGAAAACGGTCTTTGACATTTTAATGGTTTAAAAAAGCGTCGAAAGTGCGTTTGGTCAGCGTTTTTTAATTCCCCTTAGGTAGGGTGCACATGTCATCACAAATAATTTTGAAAAAGTACTGCCTTCCACAGATGTTATTGCTTAGGCATTCCATGAATGAATATAGAGAACCCATCGAACAGACTTCTGACGTCAACGGGTATCACCCGTGTCCAAGTGAGCAAATCGGGGGTTTATTATCTTCAGAAAACCCCCCAACAAATTGCCTAAAATGAGGCTCGAACCTGGGACTACCCGGGTCCAGTACAATGCTTTAATTATTCGGCCACCTCAACACCTGTCATCTTAAAAATAGTGTTGCTGAATTCATGCTTGTAAAATAATAATAAAATAAAATGAGCATTTATATAGCGCAATATCCACTTAACGTGCTCAATGCGCTTTACAAGGGGTCCCTGGTCAACAGCAACATTTAACATGTAGGACGAGACATGGCGCCTGTTAGGCGATATTACAATTTTTCGGACAAAGACAACGCTGTTAACAGCCAGGTACTCATTTTACACCTGAGTACGGTGAGAGAATGTGAGTAAAGAGTCTTTTCCAAGGACTCAACTATGCGCCGAGCGAGGCTCGAACCCTTGTCTCAGAGGAATACATTATTTAAGAGCTTCACACGCTGGTGGCAAAACCGCAAATAAGCGTTATATTTATTTACTGAAATCCATCTGAATCCAACCAGGCATCGAGTCATGCAGCCAACTTGACAAAACAATTTAAACTATCGAGATTATTTATAAGAAAATAATTGTTGACAAAAGGCTTGTCAGCCCGTATACAAATATTGAAATTCCAGCCCAGAGTAAACACGACAGCTTCTAACACAATGACATTTTTGACAACTGTAACTCCGCTCTTTTTTGAAGTAAATGATTTCATTTTATACCCGAAAGACTTCATGCAGCGTTTTTATTTCATCGTACAGCGCTAATCCAATACAAATTTCATCCGAATCATTGTCATATTCTAGACATGGTGTGTCCTAACGATTGCCTTTTGAATATCACAATGTACGATTAACAAAGTCTTTCTTTACATACTGTAAAGCTCTGAAATTGGCTATCACATGTCAAGTTAGACGAATTTAGTCCATGTCATTGAACTGAAATGAATAGAGTCGGAGCGAGACAGAATTGATCAGCAGGTAGCAAGATGCAATTATGACAAAATGATTAGGAACATAGTGTGCTTGTCATGTGAGTTTAAATAGAAGTAAATCCGACATTTTGAATCAACACGACGTCAAAATTAATTTCTTTACAACAAACACGTAACTTTCAATATCAATCTCGTCATTTTGGAGGAGAAAAAAAACCTTTATCCGAGTTTCCTGCTCTCGCTTTTGACAATAATTACGATTTTATTTGGTTATGTTTGTAATGAACATAACAAAATTCCTTTTTTCTGTATTTTTGAATGACTGTCTCACAGAACATCTTTCACCAAAATGGTCGGAAGATTTAGTAATTCCTGAGGCTCTCTCATCTTGATAATTGTTTTTAGCATTTTTCAACAGTATGCAATGCAATTTGATATATATTATCTAAGTCTCCTCTTACTTGCTGTGGTGTGAGGTTGGATTTGTCTTTCTTGGGTATATTTTAAACACACCGGACGAACTATTGAAGCTGCCACCTAAACTTAAGAAAAATCATTCAAACCAGCTGGCGGTGTAGGGTATCTATGGTAGTTGCTGTATTAAATTACATGTTAATAATTCCTTTTTTTCCTCCGAAGAACTAACACTCTGCCCTACTTGGTAAACAAATACATTTAAACATTTTGGCCAGAAAACTCGTCCTTCAAATATCTATCGATTAAAATGACCCTTATCAAAAACTTTCAAACCTGTGACCTCAAAATGTGTCTAACTCGTAAACACCAGCGAGGCTTGTCTGGACAATAAATGAATGTCTCCAAGCTCCATTCTCAGTTCTGATAACTGATTTATCCTAGGAGAAACAAAAGTGCATTTACTTTGTTCTTGTCTAACATTGAGCCAAATCATTATTTTAACTATAATATCTAACAAGAATACTTGTTTACAATTCTATATTTTATCAGAGAAAACAGAGTGGATAATGTGAGTGTTCTCAAGAAAGGTTAAAGTACAGAACGGGTTTATATTATCCGCATCAGCTGAGCTGTAGCCGGTCGTGGAGAAATAAAATCGATCTCAGGTACTTGTGGACGTCTGCTTGAATTACATAGAGATGCTATATACAAGTTTCGTTGGGATATTCAAATGAACAGTAAAAATAAATGAATATGTTTGTTAAATATCACTTAAATAATAAGTAAGTTGCGTTCATAAAAAAAAAAAAGCAAAAAAACAAAACAAAACACCGAGCGTAATATCCACTAAACTTGCTCAAAGCGCTCTACAAGGGGTCCCTGGCCATCATCAACACTTAATATGTAGTATATTTCATGACGCCTGTTAGGGGATATTACATTTTTTTTCAGATAGAGACAATGCTTTAAACGGCCATGTACCCATTCTACACCTGAGTATGGTGAGAGAGTGTGAGTGAAGAGCCTTTTCCATGGACAGAACTATGCGCCGAGCGAAGCTCGAACCCAGAACCTTCCGATCCGAAAGCGAGTATCATACCACAAGACTACATATTCATGTTGGCCAAGCCAAGAGGTCCGTGAGAAAATCGGAACGTTTACCCACCGACATGATCACTTGAGCCGTTTCAGATCAACCACGTTCAAATTGAAAAAGACAATAATAGCAGCTAAGCGGACCCATTATAATGAAAAGTGTAAAAATACCAAATCTTTAAAACAGCTGTTCTCAACATGTGATGAAATTCTAGGAAAATCAAAACCATCACCCCTATCTTCTTTGTACAGTGATGCTCAGTTACCTGAAATGATCGCTTTATTTTTTACTCATAAAATCGAAACAATTCGAAACGACTTAGACAATTTTGAAACAGATAACAGTCTTTCGATGGTGACACTTCAAATTCTTTTTAGCCAGTCTCAGAAAAATTATAAAGAATCTATTTATGAAGGCTCCAAAC
This sequence comes from Berghia stephanieae, assembly GCF_034508935.2. Classification (NCBI taxonomy): domain Eukaryota; kingdom Metazoa; phylum Mollusca; class Gastropoda; order Nudibranchia; family Aeolidiidae; genus Berghia; species Berghia stephanieae. Next base: position 38,265,860 of record NC_088360.1, read on the forward strand.
ATATTTAGTAAGCTAGATCCCCTTCCAACATCGTTTTTAAGTTCTTGCATTGGCGAGCTTATTCCATCATGACTGAAATAATTAATCAGTCACTGCAAACTGGTATCGTCCCCTCTTGTCTTAAGACAACTCTGATTACCCCACTTTTAAAGAAACCCTCTTTAGACCATAATGATTTTTAAAAAAACTACACCCGTTTCAAATCTTCCCTTTATTTCAAAAAATCACGAAAAGGCAGTTCTTCATCAATTAGATTTACATTAAAAATTGATTGATCTTTCTGAGTCAATCCAATCAGCTCATAAGGAATACCATAGCACCGAGACGGCGCTGTTATGGGTAGTACATTATTTTATTTTAAATGCTGACAAAAATGAGGTCAACATTTTATGTATGTTGGACTTATCGGCTGCATTTGATACGCTTGACCATAACAGTCTGTTGAATCGACTCGAACCTCTTTTTGGTATCAAGGGATTGGTGGTGAAATGGTTCGAATCTTATTTAACGAATCGTCGACAGATTGTTGTGGTTAAAACTGTCAAATCACATAATCATCCTCTGAAATTTGGTGTGCACAGGGATCAGTATTGGGTCCAGTTCTTTTTACAATGTACGTAAAACCCCATTGGATCAATTATTTCTTATTTTAATCTAAATTACCAATTTTATGCAGACAATAGTCAAATATTTAAGTCAGAAACCTACGACCATTTACATTTTATAATTGAACGTTACCAATCTTGATTTGTTAAATTGAAAACTTGGATGGAACTGAACAGACTAAAACTCAACGATAGCAGAACTGAAATAATATTTACACCAGGCCAGCATTTCTTAAAAATGTAGAGTGTGAATCAGTCGTTTTATGAAATAATGTAATTGAAACTGCTAAAGTTGTTCGAAATTTGGGTATATTCATTGGTTCAGATTTGTCTTTTACCAACCAAGTAAATCATATCATAAGGTACATGGAAATGAGAAGACTACGTAGTGTTAGGCATCTTATTACATAGTTAATTCTCTAATTCCATCAAAGCTAGATTATTGCAGTTCTCTTCTATCTTCTTATAAATAAAGACAAAATAAAATCCCTTCAAGTAGCCCAGAACGATGCTGCCAGGCTTATTTATCAATCAATCTGCATCGGGTTTGCTAAGAGAACGCCACTGGCTTCCCGTTGAGAAACGTATAGAATATAAGATCTGTACAATTGTTTTTAAATCACTGCACTCTGATTGTCCTGGATACATTAATGACATGCTTAAATTCTACGTCCCAGCCAGAAATCTGAGATAAAAGTCTGATAATCACATTCTTGTGAAGTCAAAAATGACTCGCAAAATTGACGATTATGCGTTTGAATATTCGTCACCCCTTATCTTGAACTCTCCCTACCAAGATATATCAGAGACAGTATTGATGCAGAATTCTTTTAACATTTTTTTAAATGTGTAACACTGTTGTAAAGCGTTTTGAGCACATTTAGTGGATATTGCGCTATATAAAAGGTCAATTTTTAAAAAGAATGATATCGCTTTGTTTCATACCGCATGTTTGAGTGGTTGTATGTTTGAGTGAAAGTTGTCACGTTACTCTAAAGTGCTTTGAGCTTGTGTAAGGCGCTATATATTATTATTACTATTATTATTATTATTATTATTATTATTATTATTATTATTATTATTATTATTATTATTATTATTATTATTATTATTATTATTATTATTATTATTACATAGCCTAACAATAGGAAAAACAACAACAAAAAACAAAGTCAACAACAGAAAACAAAACAGGAACCTCAACGATATTTGCCATAAGAAAACCATGTCTCCCATAATGATGCTCAACGGTTATACGTTGTAAAATTGACCTCTTCATTCGAATTGTGATTACTCACTATAGAAAGTTTACTTTTAAATTGTATTCGTACAGGGCATACTCTATTGTTTAGTGATGATAGGCTGTCATGATTGCATTATGATGTAAAGAAAGCCGATTAGAAAATTGCTTGAAATAAATGTTGGTCCTGATATGAACTGTATGTTTTTAAGTACTAACGAAAGAGTGAAAATGGAGAGGCTTTGTATGTTTTGTTCCCATACGAAGCCTCTCCGTTTTCACTCTTTCGTTAGTATTTTCACGATCACCGGCTTAAGGCAGCCCCTACCGTTTTCTATGTTTTTAAGTATAGCACTGGCATTATAGGTTACCAAGTGTCTCAAATCACATTTGATGCATTTGATTTCTTGCATTATATTTTCTAACATTTTATGCAGTCAGCCACTCAAATTTCGTGATTATATGTATCTACACGTTCTTCCACGCTTTTATATCCATTGAATTCATTCATATTGTAAGAGTAAAGGAGTAATCTATCGTAGTTATTATAGTTTTCATCTTTTCACATTGAATCGCTATTTTGATTTCAAAAGATTATAATATTGAAAGCACATTCAACATCATTTAGTTATAGTATTTCAACTACGTACAATCTAGTCCTCAATACAATCTCCCCTCTCTATCCTCTAACATAACAATTTCAATTTCATACTCATCTTTGAAATGTGTACGCCCCATTTCATTTACAAGATCCCATCCCTAATCTTGCTTCTATTTCTATCCACAAGAGATCTCCTCGCTGTGTATCTCCTCTTGACCTCCCATTGCAAAAGAGCAAGATTGGACACTTTAGAAAGAGGGTCGTGACGGAAGATATAGGATAAACAACCTTTTTAGAATTTGTACGAAGGCACTTAAGACTCCTGCTGGGATACTTTAAATTAATAATCGGGGAAGGTAATGTAAGAAAAATACTGCTGAATGAAACGCTTCTCTTCAAGATCGCATCGCCACCGTAACGGCTTTCATGTTCGTCTTCTCATTGTATCTTTGGATTAATACAACGCCAATCTTGACGATGTAAACGAGTGAATTAATAAAATCGTCAAAATACATTGACATCGACGAGAATCTATGACAATGCTATATTTTGTCCTTACACAACATAGTGGTGGGGGGTTGAGGTAGATAGATTATATTTTGACATCCCAATAACGATTGACTGTTATGGGTTTTAGAGATGTACATAATATCATGATCACACTTTGAGAGTTGTTAAGTGGTACGTTATTTATTACTTCTATATAAAGTTTATGGGTGATTATATTTACCTACAACATCGCGAGACTCTAAGAATTTGTAACAGTGATAGAGAAAATACAAACGCAAACACAGTAAGAGCGATAAAAGAAAATACAAACACACACACGCACACTCACAAACACACACAAACGCACAAACACACACAAACGCACACACTCTTATATACACATATGCATACACACAATGATATAAAATCAGTTGGAAGTATGAGAATTTGGGCAACTAAGAGATACAATCATTTTCAACGTAAGTATTATTAGCCCTCTAGGGGAACATTTTATTTCTTGTTTTGTTAAACGCACTGTGCTTGAATGTTTAATTTATTCTTCTGCCTATTTTGTTATTATTGTCGTTTTTCTCCACCTCCTCTTTTTTCCATCTTCTTCTTTTTTGTCTGTATTTCTTTCTTTCATTTTTAGGATCACAATGACCATGGGAAAAAGGTTGAGCCGACAAAATCTGAAACTGTACCTTGAAATAAAATCCTTTCATGCTATGCTTAATATAATGAGAAAGAGCAAGAAATACGACACAACGAGCTATAAGGCAAGACAGACCTAATCCCAGAGGAGATAAGATCAAGGACATCAAATGATCACATTTGAAGTGAAATTGTTTGAACTGAAAAATCTATATCCATGTCTCGTCATCAACCGGAATACTTGCTGTGTTGTTCACTGATAAAACACATAAAATTTTCTTTTCATCGAAACCAAAACATTCAGGTTTAAAACTTTTAAACAGAGTCATCTTATGAAGAAAAACAACATACCACCTAAAACAAAGATCTAGATTGTTTATAAATCAAGAAGAAAAAAAAAGGAAATATAGGCTGGTTGTCCTCCTTATGGGTTTCTGTATCACCACGACGACAACGAGGAGGAGGAGGAGAAGGAGTAGAAAAAGAAGAATAAGAATAAGTAGTAGTAGTAGTAGTAGTAGTAGTAGTAGTGGTAGTAGTAGTAGTAGTAGTAGTAGTAGTAGTAGTAGGAGGAGTAGTAGTAGTAGTAGTAGTAGTTAGTAGTAGTAGTAGTAGTAGTAGCTAGTAGTAGTAGTAAGTAGTAGTAAGTAGTAGAAGTAGTAGAGTAGTAGTAGTAGTAGAGTAGTAGTAGTAGTAGTAGAGTAGTAGTAGTAGTATAGTAGAGTAGTAGTATAGTAGTAGTAGTAGTAGTAGTAGTAGTAGCAGTAGCAGTAGTAGTAGTAGTAGTAGTAGTAGTAGTAGTAGTAGTAGTAGTAGTAGTAGTAGTAGTAGTAGTGAAAGTAGTGGTAGTAGTTTTTTTTTTACCAAAATGAAAAAAAAAATGTCAGTGTACAGAAGAATCGAAGAGAACAGCAAATACTAGTTTGATTATTTAATTTATCATCGCGGGAAATCACTGGAGAATACTAGAGCAGAACATTTTGAGACTTGCACCCAATTGATATTGACGAGCAGCTTTACCTTCTATGTATGAAACGACCTAATTAGTTACAAATTCGGCACCATTTGGCAAATAATAAATACATGAATAAATAAATAGATAATTATATGAATAAATAAATAACATAAATAAATATAAAGATAGATAAATGAATAAAGGAATTGGAATTGAATGAATACTTATTTAAATGTTTGGACGAATGAATGGAAACAATAAATGAATTAAAAAGAAATAAAAGGAAAGCCATTTCACAAATTAAATTTGGGAATAATACTGCACTAAAAATGCAAAAATAATCTAACACCCCGTACACGCCAAAATGAAATCTGTTAATCGTCCTCACAGCGGAGTAGCCACCTTGACATAATTGTTGGCAAGGACAATAAGTGATGTTTTCCGATGTATTATGAAAGCAAATGTGACTAACACCTCAAAACGATATTGCGTCATGGTGATTTTTTGGTCAAAAAGTGAAATTAAAATCAGAAGAATCAGAAACATGAACTGTTGGGGTCTCACACCATAAATCATACCCGTAAGCTTATTCAACGTCTAATATTTTTATTTACGAATTCGATCTAACTCATCCCGGCAAAATACTGTTGCATGCGTGCATTTAAGTTGATATACTTTACCACGTATAATATAATTATTGTAATCTTTCAATCAATAGATTTCTAGCATTACAATTAATATTAAGGGCATTCAAGGGATTTTATCCCATTTCGCCCTATGCCATATGTTATGTTATGTTAAGGTTCCAGGTTTGATAGTTTTTGCCAAGATGAGGGCCATTTCAATCGATCGATATTTGGAGGACAAGTTATCTGGCCAAATTTTCAAATACCTCTCCAGAGTACGGCAGTTAACTGGTTAAAGAGTGTTGTTTCTTATGAAATGACAATTTATTTGTCGTTTTTATATTTTTTGTTGTCCATTTAAAAATTTCTTTTAAATTTCTTTCCCACGCACGGACATACCCTTCGTATCAAATCTTATACTCTAAGCTCTAAGCGTTCTACTACGTACGCCCAAAGCGACTACGGCGCATGATCATAATACTGTAAGTCATATGTAATATATGACCTGTACCGTTTCAGATAACAGATCCTTTCAGTAAATCAAGCTATATGGCCGGCTGTCGGCGAGATCAAAGGACAAATGCAGCCACTCAAAGAAGTGAAGAAATCACCGGAGTGATTCCGTGAAAGGCACCAACAAATGAATTATAAGTGACAGGAAATAAAGATAAGGACGAATTCCCGCCTCTATGATTTTGTTGATATAAAGAGCCCGCTCGCGATCACACTTACCTGTAAATAAGTATAACGGGAAACATTGAAGACTCAGTCAAAATTCACTTTTTATGTTACATTATCATATAAAGCCATTGAAAAATAGCTATTCATATGAAATTGGAGCTTATACCGGTAATTGTTAGCCTATGCAGTCGATTGAACAACGTACCTAGTTTTGAAAGCTCAACTACTTCTTCTATATCCCAAAAATAGATGAACTCATATACTGATAATAAGTTAAACAGAAATATTAGCCTCCCATCTTTCTCCACACAGTAAAATAGAAGACGGGAAAAAATGGTTTGAAGTTCAAAATCTATATTATCATAGAGATGAGCAATATAATGATAGTGTAGAAATTGACATGATTTTGATAGAAGTTGCCTTCATTCAAAACTGGTTCTATATCTTTAATTAACCCAATTACGAATAGCAGTTAATTATAGAACTAGCCTGCAACCAATGATTCATGCCTAGATAAAATATTAACCATGCTCCATGCCCTTCTCAATGTTTCATTTATTCTCCCAGCTGGCCATATGGAACCACATCTCCATTTCATAAGTACCAGTCGCCTTTTTGTACTCACACTTACAATATCCGTCACTGCTCCTAGCCAGGTATTCATTTACACCTGAGTCAAGAGGGGTAATGTGTGTAAAGTGCCTTTCCCATAAACATAATATCGGGACCAGAATTTTTCACGATCACTGTCACTCTTCCGGTCACTAATCACGCTTATCATTGCTTGACTTTTGTGACACCCCCCCCCCCCCCCCGTAACTCTGAGCCATCGAGCCACACTTTGACCACCCTCTCACTTCAAATGAAAAACTGTCAAGTTTAAGGTGCGATGTTTTTGTACTCAAATCCACAGCCAGTGCTTCTAGTACTATTTTTAAACTTGCTTTGCCATGGTGGTCTTTTCCCTGTACGACTTCAATTTTTCGGACTAACCGGTACGGAATAGAAAATAAATACAGACGCTACATTGCATTCAGGAAGCACAGCGGGGTCGATCTTAAATTGTCTAATCTGTTTAAAATCCACTCAAAGAGTAAAAGTTCACCAAATTTGTCTGACATTCATGAGAGATTTATCAAAGGAGAGTTTTGATGTAACATTGTCTCGGTACAAGCTGCCTAGTCTAAAACATATATTAAACAATTTTGGCCACAAACTCGTCCTTCTAATTTGATCGATTAATATGACCCTCATCTTGACAAAATTATCAAACTTGTAACTTTCGCGAAGTCCCAGGTACGAGAGCTTTTGACAAGATGAGAGTTATTTTTATGGATCGATATTTGCAGGACGAGTTTTCTGGCCAAAATTTCAAAAGCGTGTCTTTTTTTCTCTTCAGACTATGGCAGAATTTTGGAACAGATTGGAAAACGACTTGAAAACACAATAATCATAAACAAATTGTGATTTCCTTTAGGATGGAATCAATTACTTTCAGATTATGATGGAAGTGATTATTCAATTTGTCATTTTATGAGAAACCATACTGGAAGCTCAGAATTCTTGTCTTTTTTATTTTGAATCATTTAGATTTGCGACATTCATGGGGCGTCATAAGACGATACTATTCTGACGTTAGTCGCTACCGTGTCGTACTCTGAAGAGAAAAAAAACACATTTTTTTAATGGCCAAAAATCTCTTCCTTTAAAACTCGATCGATTGAAATGTCCTCCAACTTGTTAAAAACTCTCAAAACTGTAACTTTCTTGCAGACTTCCTTTAAGAACCAGTTTAGTGATTTTTTGACAAAATTAGGGTAATTTTATTAGATCGATATTTGAAGGACAAGTTTTCTGGCTAAAATATTTTTTAAAATTGATGTTTATTAAAGAGGACGTCAGTACTACTGCTCTGTGACGTCGACTGAAACGTTGATGAAATATTTAAAGACGTGTGCAGAGTGAATGAGAGTAATTATTACGAGCCGCCATAATTATCATCAAATTATAAAGGGATGACAGTCGTGCTCTTTAAATACACTTGAACTAACGTTACATTTTAATTTTAATGTGTCCCTAACATGTGACTGGTCGCGTGTTGTAACTACGTCTTTTCCGCATCCAGCCATTGCGTACAACTCATAATGGTAGGGGCGTTTTAAATCTGTTTTTGTATTTCCCTGCTCGGCCGCCCATATTATTAACATTGTCTTCATGACCACGCCCCTGTCGTCACGCTATTTTGTTTCTTTTCATGTTCTGCTCCCTCGTTCTTACTTTGAGTAGCTGTTTATTGCGTTCAATTTAGTTTGAACGTACGTCTTCCTACTCTCTGACATTTAACTTCAACGATCTTAATGTTAATACAAATAAATCAAGAAATCATTTTGACGAAATAAGACATATAAATATCCAGATTGTAGCTTTACAGTCTTTTATACTTAAGATGAAAGTTAAAAAGTTCGTCATCATCAATAGTCCGTTGACATAACAACATTACGTTGACAAAATCCTCCTCCACTTATTCGTCGTGTTCTTTGAACAAGACAAGGAAATCGACATTTTGCATCAAGGAATAGAAGCCGTCCTGCTATTGCTAACTTATTCCTTTTCCACTCTTACATTATCAGTGGCTTGATTGTCAATTACTTCAATAACTGGGGCATTTTGGGCATCGGAAATATATCTCCTCAATATTTTGTTGGCAGCGTTAAACTTTATCCCCCATCTAAAGAATGTCTGCATCATCCGATCAAATTGAATACAGCGGACGAGACAATAAAGAGAGAAATATAAATAAAGAGAGAAATAAGTAGCAATAACATATCAAAACGTATTTAGTTTGTCTATTATCTTGATTTTGACATTTTTGATTTAAATGGATTTTACTTGTTACGCATTTTGATTCTCCCAAGATATTGATTTTAGCATTCTAAGTTTCAAGCTTATTGTAATATCATTTAAGGGTTGATCGCACATAGCTTTTTAATGCCCTTTATCAATTACATATCTATCTATCTATCTATCTATCTATCTATCTATCTATCTATCTATCTATCCATCCATCCATCCATCCATCCATCCATCCATCCATCTATCCATCCATCCATCCATCTCATCTATCTTCTATCTATCTATCTATCTATCTATCTATCTATCTATCTATCTATCTATCTATCTATCTATCATCTTCATCTTAATATATATATATATATATATATATATATATATATATGTATATACATTTATATATATATATATATATATATATATATATATATATATATATATAGTACTTTTATGTAAAATATTGTTATGTATAGTACTATATAATTGATATGATAAATAATTTATTTATCGAATAACTATAACCATTTTAATATAATGATTCATTCATCAAAATCATAAGTCAAATTCACATGGAATATTCTAAAGATAAAGAAGTTTAGCCATTATGGCGAGGAACCATCTTCTTTGAATATTTTGAATAGATCACTTCTTGTAAAATTATTACCATAATAATTTTTAATGTATGATTTCATGTACTGATATATATATATATATATATATATATATATATATATATATATATATTATATATGTATATATATTGTATATATATATATATATATATATATATATATATATATATATATATATATATATATATATAGCTGTATAAGGTCATAACTTATTTGTCTATATTTGAAAGAGCTACAAAAACTATAAAATCACACCATCTTTTATCCAATATTTATCTATAATAAATTAAAGTCAATACTTATTTTTTTTTTTTAAATAATTTTATCTTTGTATGAATCATTCAGTCGGTTTTAAAAATTAAAGGATCTCAACGTTTCTTGCGGTGATTTTGTTGGTCAGTTAATTATTAAGATGGTATGTCAGTTTGTAAAAAAGATCGTCGGCACCGTCGGTTCAATGAAACGAGTTTTTGGAATAAAAGAAGTTTCAGTATTTCATCAATGATTCAAACCCACAATTCCCCGGTCCCAGAATTTAAAGTTTTTGACAAGGTCAGGGTCATTTTAATCGATCAATAGTTGAAGGACGATTTTTCTTGTCAAAATTTTATAAATGTTTTTTAAAGTACGCAGTATTTGTCCAGAGCTTAAAAAAAAAAATGTTGAGCTTTTATATATAGAGCAATATCCACTTAACGTGCTCAAATCGCTTTACAAGAGGTCCCTAGCCAACAGCAACACTTTACATGTAGGACGTGACGTGACGCCTGGAGGCGATATTACAATTTTTTTCGGACAGAGACAACGCTGTAAACGGCCAGGTACTCATTTTACACATGAGTACGGTGAGAGAATGTGAGTAAAGAGTCTTTTCCAAGGACTCAACTATGCGCTGAGCGAGGCTCGAACCCAGGACCTTCCAATCCGAAAGCGAGTGTCATACTTCATGACCACATAGCCGCACATTGAGCTTACCTCAATATGACGCTGCCATGTGCGAAATAAATTATGTGCACGACAATAAACAGATTGTTAAAAAAAACAACAATTTAACAAAACTATCTGCAAGTTAAGAGACAGTTGCTCAATTACGCTTAAAGCACTAAAATGAATTCACAAGAGCGCATTTTTACCAGCTGGTTCAAATATGAATAGAATATGAAGACCATGATTTTTATTTTGAAATGAACAATGCATTTAATCCAAATGACTGATTTTTGTGTTGTTTCTCTCTTGAAGGGACTAGTAGGCAAATAGTAATTAAGTCTTCTTAACATTGAAGGGCCATCTTCGCACTATGTAATTATCGCCTTCGTATCGTGATCAACGCCTAATTAAAATTCTCAGATATTCTCAGAAGACTGTTGTATAATCGTCCGCTTCAGTCGGTGTTTGCTTCAGGCTAAAGTGGATGAGTTGGGCTTGAAGTTCGAAGTGTGATCATGAAGTCTGAAAAGAAAAGAGGTACCTTTCCCCAAAGTTTAAATTATGACAAAGGAGGATATTCATGGTAAAATGCACAAAACAGACGTGAAAGTGAGATTTGCCAGGGGTGAATTATAATTATTCAACACATGCGTAAACAACACACATTCACACATGCTCACAACTAAAACATACACACAAACTTCAAATTCATACAAACACACAAAATGACATTAATATTACGACACCTGTGAGAAATCGATTGTCTTTATTTATATCTAAAATGCTTGAAAAATAATTGAGGAGCAGATTTTTATTTCAATTATAAAAAGAATTCTTTAAATTGTTCAAAAAAAAATAATGATTATTTTCCATAACATTGTCCTGTTATGATAAATGAACATTTATTGTTAGTTTGATGTGATGGACAAGTAATTTAGTACTTTGATATATGAAAACTATTTTGAATTTATGACTTCATTCATATTGTGCTTTCCCATTAAATTGTTTATTTTTATAAGAATAGTGTCACGATACCAACTACTAATACTCGTTTGTTGGGCTTCTTTTCTTGTTGAAAAAATGAAACTGTAGAAGCACAATTAAACTGAAAAAATGAAGCTGAGAAAGGTCAGTCGCAAGAAAAAGCCATTCCACCATGTATTCTCTCATAATAAATCACCGCCCACCAAGAAAATCAAATTTGAAGGGAAAAATTAAAAATCGATTGATACCAATTTATAGAGCAGTTAGTCTAAATGGACATTCCGAAAACATGTGTAATAAATGGATTCTGTTGATACATTGTCACGTCGCCATCTTTGTCGTCTGCTTCCAGTCATTGTATATTCAAATTCTTCCCTCACGACGACCCAGACGAGCCAGAATTTTCGGCGCCACCTCGGTCATTCTGTCAGTCAAATCTACTTGTTAACCAACGGACACTTTCTAAAGTCAACGTCGAGGTATTATTTGCTTTTGCATATATAAATATTTGATTAAGGCGCAGCGATATGGATATCTCTTTATTTGGGAAAACTGGGCGCATCTAATAATGATGACCTGAATAGAAAGCCGGACCACGCCAAGGGAAGTAACAATTACAATAGGAACTTTAAAAAAAAAAACTGCGCAGGCAAGGGAGGTAATGCCGAGATGATCTTGTCAATAAACAATATAATGGCTCCCCTATAAATCATACGGGACTCTACTAAATATGCCCTATCGCCGGCACCGTGCTATAACTCGTGTGTCTTTTTTCACCACCACGTCAAAAGGTTGAAAGGAATTTTAGTGCGGAAAAGAAAGTACGGGAAAATTTTGTCAAAAACGGCGGCATAAACATGGGGGCGAATGGCTTGAATCATTCGTCCCGTCTTCTTTTCTTCTCGCTCAGTTTTGATAGCGTGAAAGCATCGTTGGTGATGATAAAGTGAGCTATTTATTGTTTCAAACAATGGAAGGTCGTATTTGCCTTGATGTTTCTATGGGTGCTTTATTGCAATCATATTATCATTATAGCTGCTGTCATTATCGATAAAAATCGTTTTTCTGGTTTCTAAGTGGCGATCGTCATATTGTAGTAGTGCTATTTACACTAGTAACTATAATATTAACATTTAATATGAGTATAAACAGTCATTTTACGATTCATATTCCCGCTTCAGCGAAAGTAAACCAGGTACTGAAAATTATCAAATCTTTAATGGGTACAGATGAGTGAATCTATTCAAATAAAAATTTGAGTTTAGGATATGCGAATTAGAACAAGTTACCCTCCTCCTCCCTCTCATTCTTTTTTTTTCCTTATCTCATCTTCCTCCTCCTCCTCCTCCTTGTCCTCCAGTCTTCCTCTTCGTGTGCCCCTGTAGTCGAACTGTCGATGTGCATTAAACATCAACAAAGCAAATAACTATCTACATCGTGACAAGAATTTACTACGAGTCATTTTATGATAAACCACTTTTTAAAAAATGATTTCAATTAATCATTTCAAGTGCAGATCATATTCAAATGTACAACAAAGCCATAGCTTTATTTTTTAAAAAAAAAAATTCTTTTCACTAAATTTGCTTTACAGGGGATCCCAAAACCAATAATGGCGCAGGGTGAAGCATGCAGCATCTACGACACTGTTATAATTTCTTTTCGGCAAATAACAAGTTATTACTAATCAGATTATTTCGTTACACCTTATATAATGTGATAAAATGTAAGTAAAATAGTCTTCTCGTAAAACTCAAATGTGCACGACTTAAGTAGGATTCGGAACTTCAATTTATAGACAGCAATTTGGTACCTTAGTCTTCGAAATACTCCCCCAGATTTACACTCAGCAGATGTTGGATGGATGAAGTTACCAGAAACCAAGTCACTTGCTCCAATCACCGTGCCAAGCAACACATCAAGTGTACCACCCAAATTGATAGAGACTATTCATTGCGGATTTTTCCACTGGAAAAACTTGTGGATCATCAAAATGTGGCTGTGTTGCCGCGCCGCTGCCATGCACAATAGTTTGTAAATGCCATGATCATAAGAACTGTCGAAATCGCCTTTATCAAGCTGCTACCGTGTCTAGTGATGAGTCAAACGGAGAAAACATCGATGACGAGTGATTTAGTTTACAAGAGATATATGTGAGATATATGCCGAAAATTGTCATTCTCCTTTTTGGCCTTCAGTAATACGCTTCAACAGTCGTAACGTCACTTCCCTCGTAATGACGCCATGTAACTTAGTAACTGGCTCTAAACTATCGGGAAAATGGCGGACGCCCTTATGAAATATCTCTCCGACGAGCATAAAAGTGTATCCAGAGGGGAAAAAACATTATAAATCTGATCAAGTTTTGACTTTTACACATTCTGATCACAAGACATATGAAAAGTTCTAACCAGCATGAAGAATAAAACGTACCGATTTTCTTTGTTTAGAACCATGATGACTGCCGTTGCTGGGCGACGTGACATCAGACTATTGAATCCAATTAGCAATGTAAAAAAAGCAAAGGTGAAGAAAACTAAAGACTCAATACACGTCACGGTCTCTCATTATGGAGACTCTCTCCACATTTTTGTGTGATCTGACACCTTTCCCACAAAATTAGTAAGTTTCTTTTTCTCAGTTATACTTTTACCGCTGTAGATAATTTAAATATCATCATATAGCATAAATATCCAAAATTCTGTTTTGGTATTGTCAAGACTTTTAATTTGATACCAAAACACAACATTTGGGTCATTTTACGAGACGACATTGGCAGTGACCTTGACCTTTTGCATATTTAAAATACGAATAATTTGTCAACTATTCGATCTATTTAAAAAATAGAAGAATTTTGGCCTTTAATTTGACTAAATATTTCATTCTGTCTTACTATAAAATCATTTCTAATGATTTTTAAAAACGACATTTTCATGACCTTTGTGACGTAATTTCTCAAAATACTCAATATGCTCAAGGCAGCACTATTCTGATATTTAAGCTAGAGATGTTCAACTTTGATAAAATGAAAAAAAAAATGGCGGACAGTTTTTGGGGGTTCATGGTTTGGCAATCAGAGTACCACCCAGATCTGGGGGTGATCACATTTTTGTTGCAAACTAACCACTCATCTAAAGATCCAAATTTTGCTGAGGATTCCGCTTGATTTTTTTCATTTCCAACCCGGTTTAAAGACTGTTGCTTCCGACAGTGCAAGGAATTGGATAGTGTACATCACATGAGTCGTCACCAATCACATGACCAGAAAAAAAGAGAATGGAATATAAATATTTGTGTTTATGATCTGGCTAAACCCGTCGGATGTCGTAAAAATTCGAATCTGATATTATTATAGAAGCAAATAGAGGCACCATTTCTTGAAAAAATGTAATTTGAATTTCGTAAGTATCTTAATAAGGGCTGAAGTTATTCACATTTGAAGGGGTGGAAGGAGGGGGGGGGGGGAAGGGGAGTTCAAAATTAATATACGCAGAAAGTCGCTTCTAACGACAACATATACATATTATAAATTACAAATTGTTTAAAACACTGTTACATTGTTTTCACAACAGCATTTGTACACCACTTTCAAACTCAACAATAAAATAATAAAGCCCTTCTGTCACAAAAACCAAAGATTTTGACTTTATGTTGATAATAATGATGATGGTGATGATAATCATAATGATAATAATAACAATAAGGATGATGATGATGATGATGATAATAATAATAATAATAATAATAATGAATAATAATAATAATAATAATAATAATAATAAATAATAATATATGATAATAATAATATATAATAATAATAATAATAATAATAATAAATAATAATAATAATAAATAATAATAATAATAAATAATAATAATAATAATAATAAAATAATAATAATATTATTATTATTATATATTATTAATAATGATATTATAATGATAACAATGATAACAATAATAATGATAACGATAAATGGCATTTATGGGGCGTATTTCCGACTTCTCTCTCTCTCTCTCACACACACACACACACACACCCACACACACACACACACAAACACACACGCACATTGATACACTCACTATTCCATTCAATTTCTTTTTCCTTCTTATCCATTTGTTATTTATATAACTTTCTAAAAATATCATAACTTGGGTGTGAAGTGATTGACTTCAAAACTCTTTATTTTCCCCAAGTCTCATTACTAGTTCCCATATTAATGCAGAATAAAATCCACCTCCAGATTTCAAATCACCGTGATATCCTTAAACTTTATTTAACCAATATATATATATATATATATATATATATATATATATATATATATATATATATAATACATATATATTATATATATATATATATATATAATATATATATATATATATATATATATATACATATATATATATATATATATATATATATATATATATATATATATATATATATATATATATATATATATATATTGTCTCGGTATAATGTTTTATAAATATCCTATTTCATAATTTTATTTTTAAAAAGTTGTTTATGATTTTCACTACTTTTCCTTTTTATAAAAAAAACAAAAACAACATTTTTATAGCTATACAGGTAGGTACTCCATTAACACTGAGAACTTTATTTTTGTTTTCAATATTTTTTTTTTCTGTTCTTGTTAAGAAAAGAGAAAGACAAAAAAAAAAGTTGTCCTATATATTCCTTATTTTTATTCATTCATAACTTTACAACCGATGCACAGCCGGGGGGATAAAAAGCAACATTCACTGTCAATTTTTAAAACTTTCACTAGCGTAAGGTTTGTACAATGCAGCGTAACGCTCTCCACATTGAAAAATATAGAATCGCTTTCTTTAGACTGAAGCACCGGTATCCTACTTAAAACATGGAATTAAAAAGGTTATGGCAAATCCATGAAAGAGTTGTAATGAGCTTAGGACAGAGGCAGTGAAGTGGAAGATAAGTTGAATCTTAACTCCGATTCACACAAATCTTGAAACGACAAGTATTCATCTCATCGGGTAGTGGAGAACGGAACCCACTATTCTTCAACTCAAAAGCTTGCAGGATTTTCATTCACGTTGCCGTAAAGAAATGTCGAAGGGTTCTTATGCTTCATTTTGGAAAGGGCAATGAATAACAACATAATAAGAATATCGAAAGTCAACTTTGCTCCGTTGAATACAGCAGAATAAATAAAATAAACGAAACAAAACAAAAATACTCAAAGTTGAACGAGGGCATATTATTGTGATTCTACGTATCCTTATACTGAGGGATCTATTTATTCTACTTTGCATAATTAGCGGATTAATGAATGACAAATTTGTAAAGTATTCGCTATAACCGACTGAAAATAGGAAAAAAAGTAACGGTTGTTTATAAGCAACACGCAAATCTAAGTTTTTAATTACTATAATCATAAATAAGGTGTTTTGTCAGATCGCAAAATAGAAAAAAAAGCAAACAGTTGAGATTATTTGGCCACCTCAACAGAATGAATAATAAAATAATCAAAATACTCCAATCTGGACAATCCTCTAGACTTCCAAGACATAGGTCGCGAAAGACTTGGAAGAATCCTCATATGACAAGTCCTAAGAGGACTGGCAATAAAAGTTGAGATAAACAAGAGGTTCTAATAAATATCTAGAAAATTCATTTAAACATACTAAGGTATGAAAACTGTTTGATAGGAGAGAAAAAAAGAACTTTTTAAGATGAATGAGACCAAAAAAAGGTATTTAAATGTGCCAGTAATGATGTCTGTTAACTGCACAATGAATGAGTTAATCGCACATAGTTTATAGTTCTTGCTGTTTTCTTTT
>NC_088360.1:38287938-38307938 GCF_034508935.2 Berghia stephanieae
TCAAACATCAAAAGTGACATTAGGTGACCAGCTACAACGAATGTCTTAAAAACTTTTATAAGACCTCAAGTGATTGTAAAAGGATAGATTATAAAAGTGTATGGCCTTCGGACTTCACGTTTATCGTCGTGGTATAAAAGGTGTGGATACTAGAGAAACGAGACATATTATTATTATTATTATTATTATTGTAACATTTGATAAAAAGCAATAGATAAAGATAGAAACGTCTTGAGAATTCATAAAATCAACTAAAGAGATTAAGAAAAACACGACGTTGATTATAGAATAGAATAAAATAAACATTGTTTATTGGGTCGAAGAAAGCTTCAATTAAAATAGAACAGAACAAAAACAAACTGTATAACGAACTAATTGAAAACATAGAAAGGCAGACATTAAAGATATTGTTATCCTATGATGTCTTTAGGGGTTGAACGGCAACGGCCATCTAAATTTGAATCAGAGCATTGCGGCCATAATGGGTGCTATCATAGATTACCAAGGGCGCTATCCATTTTATTCATTTCATCTCGGAGGTGGCCTCACCTAAGATGTGTGTGGGATATTCCGCCATTGTCCAAACTCTGTGAGGGATCCGGAGTACATCTTCACTTTGGTTAAGCGCTGGGCGCATTCGAATCACATGGGGCGTAAAATCGGTTTTTGAAGAGGTTGACGATTTGAGAAAAGACCTCTCCTCCGTCTTCAGACTTTAATATTCAGATCGCTACCGGGTCGGGAACACGTGTGATCCTCCGCCTCCATATTTCCTTTTATAGATATTTCTTTTTTTAGTTTTTATTTTCTTTATTTTGTTAGCTACACCGTCCCTTGTATGTTTGCCGTTTCCCCTGCAATCTTTAGATAGAGCGATCTGCGGCCACGAATCCCTACGCCTGATTGGATTTCGTCAAAGGTGTTGGTATTCCACTACGCTTTCTCACCAGGAGTCTTTTCTTCTCTTATTAAAACCAGAGAGGACTAATAACCGATACGCCCCTTGAGAGGGTTGTCAGGGGGAAAATTCACCTGCATTTTGATAAGAGCTGAGGTCAGAGTTATAGAAACAAAAACTTTCAAAATAGAAAAAAAGCAGGGAAAACCCGATCCCGCGAGTCGAATCAGCGAGTATTGAATCAGTTCCTACAGAGACCTGGTATTCGAATGCATTTGGCGGATGATGTCATCAGCTTTAAATTGCGTGGAGTGACGTTGATGATTTTAATTGTATAGTAGACGCAATAATCATTATGATCGTTTTAGTGAATATCATTTATATCATTTTAATTTCATTAATCTCTGAATAGTTAAATAGTATGATGAGATAACGATTGTATTGTAAGCTGAATGGTTTGTTTAGAACAATCGTAATTTTAGCTCACTCCCTCCCCCCGCCCCCTTGCCTCCAATTTGATCACCTGACAACAATGAGTGATTTCTCTACATGCTGCGTTTGTTGTCTAGTATTTGTGCGGTAAGTATACCTAAGAATGATTAGCTTGTCATTCAGAATGTAGCAAGAAATTGTCAATTATCATTTGCTAGTAATACGAAATAATCTGGGATATATTCCAGCTCTACAAGCCTGGAAATTCATAAAGACAGCAACTTAATTGTCCTTTAAACCAAAAAGACCCCCTTTCAGGAAACAAATTTATACACATGAGGTTTTGATGGTGCTTTGTAAAAACTATTTTCAGTGTCATGTGGATTTGATTTACATAATAAAACTCCAACAAATTAACATTTTTCATTTGTCGATGGAAATGTTTACATTGTTCAACAAAAATCTTTATAATTTTTCCTTTATCTTAAATCGGATGAAACTACAAAAGCAAATCATAATTTACGACCTGAAACCAAATTGATTATTTTCCCATTTACTCATAATATGCATTGACAACTTGGTTTCGTTACTCTTTGTATTGATGGTACTATCTGGTAAAATGCTACAATACGTCCGTTTCAACAAAAGGAAAATTGAAATAAAACTTCAGTGCTCTTGGTGTATCAATGATTTGTCACATAGGCATTGTAATCTAATAATTTAATAGTAATCAATTGTCTTCTAGAATGCAGCTGGACTGCACGTCTGTTGACGAAAATAAATTTCAAGGGTCTCATGTTCTATTTCATTTTGCCAGTAATTCTGCCGTACTTTGAAAAAAAAAAACACGTAATCAAAATTTTGGCCAGAAAACTGGTCCTTCAAACTTCGATCGATTAAAATGATCCTCATCTTGCCAAAGGATATCAAACCTGGGACTTCCGTGAATTTTAAGGTGTGAGAGTTTTTGTCAAGACGAGAATTATTTTAATCGATTGATATTTCAAGGGCGAGTTTTCTAGCCAAAATTTTAAATACCTGTTTTTTAATGTACACACAATGGTCCATTATCTAAAAAGAGAAAAGGCTTGCTTTAAAAGTTGTTTTGATTAATCCTGAATTTCTGAGGGTTTTTTTATCAATGTCATGACTTCAAAATTGTATTAAAAGAC
The DNA here is from genome assembly GCF_034508935.2 of Berghia stephanieae. Lineage (NCBI taxonomy): Eukaryota > Metazoa > Mollusca > Gastropoda > Nudibranchia > Aeolidiidae > Berghia > Berghia stephanieae. The sequence goes on from NC_088360.1 coordinate 38,290,441, forward strand.
AAAGAACTTAGACTCCACATGTTTTCCTTTTTAGAAAGATGTTTCAAGGATCTGTGGAGTTGGTTCTTTAAAAGTTTTAATACGGCTCTTTTTTTTTCTGCTTCAAAGTGATAATCTTTGTTTTAAAACAAGGTTATGAATAATGATATTCAAGACACATTAATCTTTCTCCATCTGCCTACATGTACTTATCTATCTATTTACTTACATACTTATCCATCTATCCACAAAAGAGACGTCTATCTATCTATACATCTGTCTATCTATCCATTTAGTTAGATTGCTATCAAGCTAAATACCCATCTATTCATTTATTTATCTGTATTATATATATATATATGTGTGTGTGTGTGTGTGTGTGTGTGTGTGTGTGTGTGTATGTATATACCAAGCTTCTACCTACCTTTCAATCTCTTAATCTCCTATTTCTATCAATAGGTCCATTTCTTTATCTTTAATATTATTCCCCTTTATCGATTCCTTATTCAACAAAGTGACAGATTCAGTGAAAGTATATGACAACAATAGAGTAAAGCAAATAATAAATCTCGTTTTCGTCCCATAGACAACGAGTGAAGAAGAAGACGAATAAACTTTGCGAGTTGCTTTGATTCTAGTTGTACTGGCTGCTGCCAATAATGTGTGTCTAAAATTGAGATAAACGATGTTTCTTTGACACCGCAGAGCGTCTCTCTTTTGGTCGACGGCTTTCTTAGTGACTCCAATTATTCTAACCACGGTTCACGTGCCCCTCGCCATTGCCGCTTCTTTTGTTTACATCCGGTGCTCCGCAGTGTGTAATTATCCAATGCTACACAAATCATTTGTCTTGTGTTTGTGTCTTTTTATAATGGAAAGGATGGTGCGTCAGTCAGTTCAACCAAGATTTTGAAAATGTATTTGAACTGAAAACCAATTAATTATCATTATTATAAAGATTTTTTTCCTTCTATTTGCCCGATGAAGAGTTATTGGGAATTGAATGTGTTTGAGAAATGATTACGTCAATTTTATGAGAGCTTTATAATTCAATAAACCATTTAGAATGCAATGAGAACCAAAAGTTAATCACATATTAAGATAAAAAAAAATTTTTTTTAAACCACGTAAACTTGTATTGGGCATTATTGTTTTGTTTTGTTTCTCCAAGATCCGGAAGGTCACACTACACAATGACGTGATTTACTTGAGTGCATACTTGATGTCTTTGTCCACACCTAAAAGACGCTTCTCTCTAAAATGCCGCACACTCGATGACAACAACCACGCATAATGAATCCGTGAGGAGAATCGTCTCAGAAGAGTAAAGTTCATCCTTCATATTGCATTGTTGAGCTCAAAATAATTTCTCGCAATGTAGATTTAGGTGAACTTATAATTGACAGACGCACTGCATAAACCAGACAATGAAGCTTTATTATTCAATCTTGTAGCATATTTTTTTTCACGAACTTTGTATAAGTTTATCTCGATAGCTACTTTTTGGAGTTAGTCTCATAATATAAGTTATGGCATTTTAATTCTTTGTTTTCTATTTATTTCTTGCGTTTGCTCATATAAAAGCATAACCCCCCCCCCCCCCCCCCCCCCCATACAACAAATATTCAAATTATAAAAAAAGAAACCCAATTAAGTAAAATGTTCTATCACTTATGGTATTACGATGATCACAATGATTTTGATGATAATAATAAGGGTAATAATGATGATGGTGATGACGAGATGATGATGATGATGATGATGATGATGATGATGATGATGATGATAATGATGATGGTGGTGGTGGTGGTGATGATGATGATGATGATGATGATGATGATGATGATGATGATGATGATGATGATGATGATGATAATGATGAAGATGCTTATGCTCATGCTGACGATGATGATGGTGATGATGATGATGGTGGTGGATTTGGTGATGATGGTGATGGCGATGATAATGATGCTAGTGTTGATGGTGATGGTAGTGGTCAACCAATAGTGGTTACACCAGGTAGTTTAGATAGTGTATTATCATAATAGTAATATAGATGGTCATATTCTCATGCACGTAATGATTAAAAGTCAATGTTTACGCCTATTTTCCTCCTGAGGACATTGCGACGGACCAATGACCAGTAATTAGCAATGACTATCCCGCACAAATCTTTGGGCCTCTTTTTCGCTCACGAAGTGCCCAAATTCGCGACAAAATATGGGACGAAGCAGTTCCGTCCATGCTATTTTTAAAAAAATTATTCACGAAGCTGTTTATCGATGAATATGACTGAAAGTTGGCACACAGTTAGAAAAGAGGTCATTTTAGATTATGTTAAGCGACAAAACTCGTACGATTAACAGAAGACCGTTAAAAATAGATTTTTATTCTTTGGAGTACAATATTTCTAAAACTACAAAGAGGAGAGATTTTGTCGCTCATAAGGTTATATATGCACATTTCTTCTATTTATATTTCAAATATCATTGGATTATGATAAGTACTTTTCCCGTATTCTCACAAAACATCAACCCAATTTGCATTTCAATGAGTGAAAATATGGAGACGACCATTTTGCTCCACCATCGCGCGACACGAAAATGACGTGAACGAGGCAAGGCTGCCAGATTGCCAGACTTTAACCTGACCAAATTCGACTTCAAAAGTGGCTAAATAGAAAATCATATGGCTTTCACTATTAAGACTGGCCCACTTAAAGTGAACTAAATTTTAACAAACAGAAAATTGAATAGACTAGGATAAATGTCACTGAGACAAAACGAGATGAATAAAATTTAATTAAAAAAAGCAACATTATATATTTGGCCACACACGTGGCCATCCGGCAACCTTGTTCGCGATGACTGACGACACAAATCCTCGCGCGCTTTTAAAAAAAATTAAGGCATTGTTTCATTGTTATGTCATAGGGATAGTAGATTGACACTCTTCTCTCTCTCTCTCTCTCTCTCTCTCTCTCTCTCTCTCTCTCTCTCTCTCTCTCTCCCTCTCTCTCTCTCTCTCTCTCTCTCTCTCTAATAAATACTAGACATAACATAAGCCATGGACTCACGGGACTGATTGATAATAATTTAGCAGGCATTTTTCGTGTCATTTGTATGGGTTGTAGACATAAAATTACACTTCGGAAAAGTTCCAAATGATCAATATTATGTATATTTTAAAACAAAATTATAGTTGACCCTAGCCATACAGCTCTAAAACTATACAAGTTAGAACTTTTCTGATATCTTCATCATATTTTCTGATAATTTTTGCCACAAAATTGCCGAGTTTTAATATCTTATTCCACGTATTAAGCGAGATGCAGCCACAAACCAGAATAAAAGTCAGAAAAAGCGTCCCATATTTTCCGTATTTTTTTCTCTTTGTGAGTCATCCAAATAAATGACACATTTGAAACTGGATAACTTTGTTATATATTAATGGATTTCCAAAATTCAACAAGATTTTTACTCAGTGAAGATAGGGCTTTGATTTAAGAGTAGTATTTCCTACAATTATAGAAAAGAAAAATTTTCATAGTCATTGCTACAGTAATATATATATATATATATATATATATATATATATAATATATATATATATATATATATATATATATATATATATATATTTGCTTATAGAACAATTGTATAATTGGAATCAGGTCAAGGTGCACAGTTTTTGCAGCATGTCTGATAACTGAACGCCATATGGGTTGATTTAACGCCATTGTAATGGAAAATTTATTGATTGACTAGAGAGTATTTTTATTTTAAAAATTTGATAACCTGTAAATAAGTACTCGTGTGTACAGTGTGGAATCAAGTGCATTAGGGAAATTAACTTTCTGAGATCCAAACACTGTTTTCATGTCTAGATTCATCATGGTTTTATTTTTTATTTTGCTGTTATGAAGGTAATAAAATACGTTGATACACGGAAGGGTACTTTTCATATGATTATAGATTATGATATCGCTTTTCCTTTTGACTTATATTGAACATAATATTCAGGTATCGAGGCTAAGCGCGATGAAGCTGAAATGATTCGGCGCTTCGCTCCACCATAATTCATTGAAAAAGGCTCGCTGATCCACGGAATATGTTATACAATTGCGGTCAATTTATGTTTTTCTATTCTTGAAAACCTACAATCACCCCCACCCCTCAAACCCACCACTCCCCCTCCCCCCCCACCACCTGCCCCCCCCCCCAAAAAAAAAAAAAACAACAACAAAAAAAAAAAAAAAACAAAAAAAAAAACAGCGCTATTTTTTTTTTTTTTTTTTTTTTTTTAAAGTTTCAGAGGAGAAAAAGACCGCAGTGCTGCTTCCAATATACTTTTTTCTTTCCCGAAATGCCTGTTCTAACGTAGCTTCGAAAAGAGACAATGAGAGTGCAAGGGCACTGTGCTGATCTCGATTTAAGCCTGACATAACTCTATAGTACGCTGACAAAAGAACTTTTTAACATTTTGACCAGGAACCTTTCCCGGTAAAAATTGTTTGATTAAAACGATCCCCAACATGGTACAAATTCATAAATCCAAGATTTCAAGGATGTCTTGGGTTTAATAGTTTTATATAAGTTGTTAGTCATTCTGAACGATCGATAGACCGTCTTAATTAAATACAAACTTTCAGGTCCAAAAGGTTTTTGGTCATCGCTCGGCTGCTAACTTCAGGAAGTCTTAGAGAAAGGAAAAACTGACTGGAAAGAATGTGAGTTCAGAAAGTCAATATCGTGGGATCAATAAAAGTATGGGCATTTGCTGCATAAAGATTACGATTGATCTTAATTAAGTTTATTTTAGGAGATGAACCGTGGTTTTGCTACTATTATAATATGTAAACGAAAAAATAAATAAAAACATTAATACAAAGGCCTTTTTATGGATTCAGCTTTTTCATTGAGTTACTCACTCAATCCTAGAGCTTTTTGCTACTTATCCAAATTGGAAAAAATGTATTAAAAATTACCATAGATAGGTTTATTCAACTACCATTAACATGTAAAAACTAAAAACAATAGCTTTGATACTGCGCCTATAATTTGTCTCAGAAAAATGTAATAAATAGGCATGGGGTAAAAGTAACTCGGGTAAACTACGGATATAGTAGGTATTAGGGTTGAGGGAGTTAAACAAGGTCCCCCCCCCCCCCCCCCGCCCCCCAAGTAGGTCCTACGGTGGGTCTTTCATAGAGATCAAGTCGCATTATTTGGCGCCACACAAGTCCTTCTCGAAGCCTCGAAGCAGTCAGTTATTTTCATCTTGTAATAGCTCGCAATGTTTAATCATCATTCTCTGCTGTACAGAAGCCAGCGTTGTCTTTTTGGGATAAACCCAACGCTGAAGATGCCACTGACGCCTAACAGGCGACATATACTATATGAGTTGGAAACTTGACATCGCATGGCCTTAATAGGTAAGTAACATTGTGGAGCTCATCGAGCATTTTCTTTTTTTTTTTAATGGGTTGCCTCTGTTATGATTTTAAAAGCAGAAACAGACCTATGGTACCTGATTTCTGTCCGACAAAGTAATCGTTTACCCCCGGATAATACAGTTTGCTTACGAAAAGACGAAAGACGTTAAAACAACAAGTAATTCTTGCGTTTACTCCCATAAAGAACCGATATATTAAGTTTATCATATGAATCGTTAACACGTACATTAAAAGTTCCTTAGTAGAAGAATACGCCTGTTTAAGTTACGGTTACCATTTTACTACTTCTAATTTCTATCCGGATCTATATAAATAGCGCCGTAGCTAGTACCATTCACACTTGTCCTCCTCTAACTCTAATTCTTGTATTCAGCAATGTAAAATGTCGAATAAAGACACTTTTCACAGCTTTAAACGCGGCACTTTACATGTGATTCTTTACTTCTTAAAAGAAGCCATAAAAATACTTGATAATAATATTGCTTTCTTAATAAACAACGATCAACCAGTAAACTGTCGCACTCTGGAAAAACCCGTATTTAAAAATTTGACCAGAAAACTCTCCTTCAAATATCGATCAATTCAAATGACACTCGCCTTGGCAAAAATTCTCAAACCTGGGACTTCGTAAAGTCCCAGGTTTGAGAATTTTTGCCAAGGCGAGGGTCATTTGAATCGATTTATATTTGAAGGACGAATTTTCTGGTCAAATTTTTAAATACGAGTTTTTCCTGAGTGCGACAGTCAACAAGTTAAATAGCTGACGACTTCAATTCATGACAGAGTTTATTGATTGTACGTTGAATAATATGGAGTGGTGGCGCTATTAAGTTCAATGAGTGCCAATAAAATATTTGGACAACGAGCTTATTTACAATCCATTTCGATTTTACTTTTATCTGTTGTTTATTTTCATTGTTACAATTAATGTTGTTGTTGTTGTCGTTATCACTGATATTGTCGATTCTGCAGCGATATCGTTTTATGTTATTGTTTTTTGTTTTTTTTTCAAAATGTTTTAGGATAAGAGCTGATATTTTAATAGTTTAAAAGGATGTAATAGAAAGAATACTTCCGGTTTTCATCACTAGTAATCAGTAAACACCTTATTAAGTGGCGATTATTCAATCACCTTATTAAGTGGCGATTATTCAAACACCTTATTAAGTGGCGATTATTCAAACACCTTATTAAGTGGCGATTATTCAAAACCTTATTAAGTGGCGATATTCAAACACCTTATTAAGTGGCGATTATTCAAACACCTTATTAAGTGGCGATTATTCAAACACCTTATTAAGTGGCGATTATTCAATTTTTAGAAATGTAGCACTGCATTAAGCTAATAAAAGTTCATATTAATATTATAGATTGGCGATTGAATTATACGTAAGGTAAGACAGCATATTATGCTCATGGTGTTTAATTTCAAATTTACTACTACTACTACTACTACTACTACTACTACTACTACTACTACTACTACTACTACTACTACTACTACTACTACTACTACTACTACTACTACTACTACTACTACTACTACTACTACTACTATACTACTACTACTACTACTACTACTACTTACTACTACTAACTACTACTATTCTACTACTATATCTACTATTACTACTATCTTCTACTACTACTATCTACTACTACTACTACTACTACTACTATACTACTATACTATCTACTACTAATACTACTTACATACATTACTCTATACTACACAACTACTACACTACATACTACTACTACTATACTACTATACTACTACTACTACTATACTATAACTTAAACTACTAACTACAACTACTACTACTACTACTACTACTACTACTACTACTACTACTATACTACTACTCTACTACTACTATATACTACTATACTACTCTACTACTACTACTACTACTACTACTACTAATACTACTACTACTTACTACTACTACTACTACTACTACTACTACTACTACTACTACTACTATTTCTACTTCTACCACCAAAACTGCTACTCTACTATTTCTAATGCAACAGATCTTTCTCATTCTTCTTCTCCTTCTTCTTTTTCTTCTTTTCTTCCTCCCACACTTTCGATAAGGAGTAAATGTCCCGTTTCCTTGCTTCAGTGAAACCTGTGTCACATCGCTTTTGCTTTTGTCTCAGTAAAAAAGGAAAGGTCTACAGTAAAAATAAGATAAAAGTGGAAGAAATTGTGACATGAAAAAAATTCAATGTTGAGTTAAAGGATCTATAGCTGGGCCCTCCAATCGTCTGAATGAAATAAGTTGAAGTTGTCTTTAAAAATATATATGTAAAAACAAAGGCGATAAAGAAGAAACAGAACCCTGTCGATTTAATGACAACAAACTCAACACGACTCTTCATTAGAGCCTGAATGATAAAGAATTATGTGTGTTGGGAGATTCCCTGGTGTCATTTCAACTCAGTGTTGTGCTGGAACATTGAACTGTCTCCGGCCATCAAGACCAGGACAATGAATGAGATTCCCATTTTGTGACTTCCGGCTGACGTCCATACTTGCTTTGCATTTAATATTGGCTGTCTTAATTCGTCGGGAGTGCTTCTACCGCAAATCGCCTGGTCGTTAAAAAGTGTCATTATCAACAATTCTATTGTACGTGTCCTATTGTTTCAATGATAGAAAGAGAACAGACAAGCATTTAATGCATGGTTTACTAGACTTGCAAATCTAGGATGTTTTTAGAAGAAAAATATTATTACCGGATACAGAAATAAAATAACCTAATGGATAAATGTGTGTTTGCCAAGTCCATTGAAGTTTTCTTATGGTCAAAATATATATTTGACCGTTTCAAAACAAGGACAAAATTTGTTATGTGGTACCAGCCTGAGGTGAGATTTTGATGGACAAAGGAAGTTGACCGGAAATTTAAAAAAAACAACTCAAATTGTGTTTTAACTACTTATGTTTTTAAAACAAATAAATTTAACGTCATCAAACAACAGCCAAAATGTGAAGCCTACGTATAATAAAGTTATACCACAAATATCTTGAAAAGTATATCCACCCCTCCCACGACACCAAATAAAAAGATAATAAAACCAAACCAAAAACAACAGAAGTTAATGTTTAGAATTGTTGAACTTTAAAAATCTTATCTATGATCAATCGCCATGAATACTATACAATTCGGTCATACTCATGTAAAACCATGGAGGAAATAAACTACAGAAGAGAGCACTCAGCCTGGACGTCAGACTGCTCTTTGTTATTGTTTTAGACCACCCGTTGGGTAGTAGTAGTAGTAATAGTATTAGTAGTAGTAGTAGTAGTAGTAGTATTAGTAGTAGTAGTAGTAGTAGTAGTAGTAGTAGTAGTAGTAGTACTAGTACTACTAGTAGTAGTAGTAGTAGTAATAGTAGTAGTATGGATACACCTCCAAATTCATTTCGTCAACCTAGCTTCGATAGTCTTCCTCCGCCCTAAGGACGGTTTCATAGCCACCTTCAAGTTTAGTAACCGGACGGTGGAGGACGATGTGATCACTGGTCTCTGGGGCTGCATGACATTTCCGGCAGGTATCACTGTTTCCAAGTTTCCATCTGCACATATTTGATGCAGTTCTGCCATGTCCAGTTAAGAGGCCATTTGAGGAAACCCAGTATTTCTTGGCGTTGTGGAATGCAGGCACTCTTTTAGTTGGATCTTTTATGATGTTTCCTCCTCTTGGTGTTTCCCTGTTCCACATTTCTCTCCAGTTTTCCTCCACACTGAAGTCTGCCATTTTTGTTAGGTGGAAAGGTCTTCTCGATTTGAGTCTTGTTGTTGAAGGTACCCACTTTATAATTGTTTTTATCGGAGTGTTGTATGTGGCTTCGTCAATTCTTGCATGCATCCTTTGATTAGCGTCTTGTCGTCTAAGACGTGGTGGTGCAATGCCGCTCAGTGTTGGGAGCCACTGAGTTGGAGTTGACTTGAGACATCCTGTTATAATTCTCATTGAATCTCTTAATCGGATGTCAATGCGGTTTACATGTGGGCTCCTCATCCAAACAAGGGCACAGTATTCTTCCACACTATAGCATAGTGCCAAAGCAGTCGTTCTCAGTAGCTGTGGTGAGGCTCCCCAGGTGGTACTTGCGAGTTTTCTCACCAGGCTGTTTCTTTTTGCGATTTGATTTGCGGTTCCCTCAATGTGTTTACGATAATTTAGTTGTCTGTCCAGTGTAATGCCAAGGTATTTAGGATTAGGATCTGGGGGTAGTATTGAGTTACTGGCTGTGATCTTCAATTCATTTGTTGCCTCTCGATTATTCAAGTGGAAGTTTGTGGATACTGATTTGGTGGTATTCATTTTTAGACACTACCTATCAAAATATTGTTTCAGGCGGGTGGTGTCTTTGCTTAGAACTTCTTCAATCTCTTTCCAGTTTTTCGATTGATAGGCTAAGGCCCGGTCATCAGCATATCAAAGTTTGAGTGCTTTTCGCAGTTTGGCATGTCGGAGATATAAACATTGAAGAAAGTTGGTACTAAAACTGAACCTTGTGGTTTGATATTGATTCTGGCCAATTAAAAAAAATGAGTTGGGTTACAATTGTTGTTTCTTTTAACGTCGGACCGTAAACCTAAAGGCTGAGATACAGACACACACAAACACACACATACACACACACACACACACACACACACACAGAGAGAGAGAGAGAGAGAGAGAGAGAGAGAGAGAGAGAGAGAGAGAGAGAGAGAGAGAGCGGAATTAAAGATGGAAAAGGAAAGAAAGAAAAGAAAAAAAAGAGAGAGAGAGAGAGAGAGAGAGAGAGAGAGAGAGAGAGAGAGAGAGAGAGAGAGAGAGAGAGAGAGAGAGAGAGAGAGAAAGGGAGAGAGATAAAGGAGAATAAAACTAGTGAGAGAGAAAAGTTGGGGGGGGGGGGAGGCTTACAATATCTCTCGGAAGTGGTATTTACCCTTTCAATACAGTGGCTATAACTCACTAGCATCGACTAAATGCATAGGACAATAAACCATAAAACCTTTAATTTTACTCTTTAAACTTGGACCACTCAAACCATTAAGCAATAAAGACCCTACAATTAGTGCTATCACCTTGTCTGGCAGGATTAGCTCTTTGCTTGTTTAACCCTTTAGGTGTTGACTTCTAGTCCATTCTAACCTGACCAAATGTGACCAATCGTCTCAAAACGCTATCATCCGGGGGTGAACTCGAGGCTTAGAATTGAATTTTATGCTAAATTTAAATACATAAATGAACATAACTATGAACATTTTTATGACATTTACACGGATTAAGTGCTTCACAATGTTCAATTTTATTCCCCAAGCAGGGCATATTTTCTACCTCATGCATTACAAGTCGACTGTTAAGCAACTTTTTTTTTGTACTCACACTACTACTATATCCATTACTGTCTCTAGCCAGCTACTCATTCACATCTGAGTCGAGAGGGGTAATATGTATTAAGTAACCTACCCAAGGACACAACGTAGGAACCAGAATTTTGCACTATTACTGTCACCACTCGGCTACTGACCACCCCTAACTTTTGTGAAGAGACGAGATACCCTAAAGCTGAGCTACAGAGCCAAACTTGTTAACTTTCAGTCAGCAAAAATTCCTTCATTGAGAAAAGGAGTTGAATTTATCAAATTTAAGCAACAAAAAACAAAAAACAAAAAAAAATTCATTTCATAAAAACGTTTTCTTTGACCCAAATTTCTTTATTTAGTTCATTACGATTTAGTACAAGATTAACACGATAGGCCCCAAATGTCTAATTTCTCCTATTAATCATCTTCGAATATAACCACAAATCTAACCATTTTCACCAGTAGATAGAACCAAGCCACTGAACTCTTTGTTATTGATTTTAGCCAGCCATTTTTCTGAGTAGTTCTCACCCTTATAAAGCGCTTTGAGCACGTTTAGTGGATATTGACTTACTTGACTTAGATGCCTTTCGCGTCTCGACCGAAAGATCGGGTCGCCTTGGCTGTTTCCAGTATTTCCTGTGTGAGGTGTCTCCAATATTGCCGGTCCTCTTCTAGGGTTCTCAGATTTTCAAGGTCCCCTGCCGTTATGAGACTAAAGCTTTGTCCAAGTGTTGTGAGGTTTTTGTTTAGGATCACAGGGAGTGTTGTGATCGGTCTTCCTCTGAAAAGGTTCCCGTGTTTTTGGAAGTATCCCGACATGGCTTGGTTAGCTGGTATGTTTTTGTCCCTGCGTAGTATGTGACCGAAAAGTTGCCATCGTTGTTGTAAAATGTCAAGGGAGATTGGTCTTTCTTTTGTGATCTTATAGAGTGATTCATTTGAGATCTTTTTTGGGTATTTGATGTCCAGTACCCTTCTTAGCTGTGTGCGATGGAAGGCATCCAGATGTTCTTCTTCGGATTTTGTCAACGCCCAAGTGCCGCAGTTATACAGAAGTACCGGTTTTACAAGAGCACGGTACAGTTTCAGTTTGGTTTTTCTCTTTATTTTGTCACCTCTAATCCATACTTCCAGCAGAAATTTCACAAACAAGTCTCACAAATATCCCCCTTCTCAGGAAACCCTAGAGACCTAAACAACCGCATCACAACAACTGAAGTTAGAAATAGCATAAAGTGCCTAAACAATAACAGATCCCCAGGCGAAGATGAAATTCCCGCTGAATTGCTGAAATGCGGTACCCTCTCCCTGGATCTGAGCATTGCAAACATAATGAACAAAACATTCTCAATACACAAAGACTGGGACATAAACAACGGTGTCCTAATTACAATACAAAAACCAGGAAAAACGAAAGGACCCGTAAACAACCTGCGCCCAATAACATTACTGAATACCATAAGAAAAACACTGTCAACTATTGTCTTCAACAGAATTAGACCGAAAATAGAAAAATATCTATCACATAGTGGATATTGCGCTATATAAAAGCTCAAAATTTTTTTAAAATTGTATCATTCAGAATATAAAACTTAAGGTTACACATTGTTTTGAGTGTTGGTACGTTGTATCCAATTGGTGGATGTAATGGGTTTTTTTAACTTATCTCATAGCATCATTGGGGCCGCTGTGAAAGGATTAACAACGTTGACAATGTTTCACTAGGAGTAGTTAGATCGCATTTCGTTGGTGTGTTGCGATCAATACCGTACTCAAGAATGAGAATAACACCAAAACAGTAATTATGACTACCGTATATTATTATTTTGTTATAAACAAGAAATGACGTGAGTAGGAAAGTGGACTGGGAGCCTTAGGTCAAAGGTCGTCCTTAGTAGGCATTTACCTATAAAATGAAAGAGATATGAGATAAACTCTAGTTGTAGTAACTGAGATCTTTTATTTCTCTCGAAATCCGGAGATTTTACAGATCCTCTAGTTAAAGGGTAAACGCCTCCAAAAAAAAAAAAAGGGGGGGGGGGGAGGGGAGGGGAGGAGTTAACTGAAATGTTTTAACGGAGATGATGAAGAAGAAGAAGAAGAAGAAGAAGAAGAAGAAGAAGAAGAAGAAGAAGAAGAAGAAGAAGAAGAAGGAGGAGGAGGAGGAGGAGGAGGAGGAGGAGGAGGAGGAGGAGGAGGTGGAGGAGGAGGAGGAGGAGGAGGAGGCGGAGGCGGAAGAGGGGGAGGAGAAGAAGAAGAAGAAGAAGAAGAAGAAGAAGAAGAAGAAGAAGAAGAAGAAGAAGGAGGAGGAGGAGGAGGAGGAGGAGGAGGAGGAGGAGGAGGAGGAGGAGGTGGAGGTTGAGGAAGAGGAGAGAGATAGAGAGAGAGGAGAAGAAGAAGGAGAGGGGGAGGGAGGAGGAGGAGGAGAAAATAGGACTGGAGAACGAGGGGGACGACAAGGAGGAGGAGAGAAAGAAGATTTTTTAAAATATTAAGTGGAAACCTCCTAAATCAAAGTCACGACCAAACAAGTATACTATCATAATCAATAACAACAGTGAAAGAACCCAATAAATGTAAGCCCCACTACGTATAATCAAAATAGGGAATCAATCCGTTTTTATTTTGTTTCCTCGTCAAGGGACTTAACCCCAGCAGACAGTCAGTGGGTTAAATTAGAGTTATCCAGCTATTTCCAACTAAATTGAAATCTCTTAATGAAAATGGGGGCCCCATCATCACACTCAGAGTTAGGGAACCAATGGCTTGTCTGCCAATGGCTCTTTATTGGGATCCTTTGGTTCCTCTTGGCATCCTGAGAACAGATTAAGGAACGATCACTCTAATAATCTCGCGAGACATTAGGACAGGGGTAGAAATATTGTCTAGGGTATTTGGGAGGGGCAGGCAGGCCAATAAGTGATGTCGATAAATTATTATTATAAGGGTGCATAAACAGAGAAGGCATTAATACTAATTTGAAAAGAAAAGAAATTGAAAGAACGTTGGCCTAATGGAGTGAAGTCTGGTTACTATGACATAGGTAGTTTCCCTGTTAACATTGGGAGGTTTAAACAATAAGACATAAGTTGGAAAAATAAAAGGGTAGGAGGAGGAGGAGCAGCAGCAGCAGCAGGAGGAGGAGGAGGAGGAGCAGATTAAGAGAGAAAGATATATATATATATATATATATATATATATATATATATATATAGATAGATAGATAGATAGATGAGATAGAGAGAGAGAGAGAGAGAGAGAGAGAGAGAGAGAGAGAGAGATTGAGAGAGAGAGGGGGGAGAAGGTGTAGGAAGAGATAAGGCGAGTAGAATAAATAGCAATAAAAGGAAAGGGGGTGGGGGGGGGGGGCGAAAAGACAAATATTAAGTACACAATTCAAAAGTGAATCAATTTTGCTCTGTATAGAATTAAAGCAACAAAAGTCTGCTATGCGTATTTCTCTCGCTTGTTTAGTTATATCGTTCATGTGACTTCTTATGTTGGTCAGATGAAACTCAACGATAAGAACAAAAACCTTGAAGCACATTGTCCCTCAGCAATATAGGATAATGAATACATTAATCTGCACTTACATGGCACTAGCTTTTACTAAATAATCGTAAAACACTTATTGTAAAGTCTTATTTTTAGAACAAAACAAAAAGTAGTCTGCCTGCAATCACAATAAGATATAAAGATGATAACCATTAAATCATTATTCAGCGTTACAAGCGATGCTAATAACCACATCGTCAATTTTATAGAAAAGAGTCCTACAAAGACAAATTAAGTTAAAATGCGCAACTTCAACCCGTTAAGAGCGGAAGGCCAAAAGAAAATATTTCGATTAAGTGGGAGTCTTGTTTAATCGAGTTTCTTTAGTCTAGTGGTGCCACGGCCTAAAAGCAAAATTTTTATAAAGCATAGATAAGTTTGTTGGCCCTTTGGTCTCTAAGGAAATCAAACAATCGCCATCTTTACCATTATCTCATTTAATTCAGGTTTTCTTTCTTTTCTTTCTTTCTTTCTTTCTTTTTGTTTGTTAGCACCATGCGTACTTTCCATTTCCCACTCTCCTTTTCTAGAGATACTTAATCGTTTTTCTATGAACCCAAGTCCCCCCATTCAATTCTGTAAGGAACTCAATGATGAATGTCGGGATGGAGTAATGATGGAGTAAGACAAAAGATTGCGTTAAACACCCTTGTTTCCATGTATTAAGATTGAGAAAAGAATGGAGAGAATAAAAAATAATTGAGAAAGGCGGATCTTTGGTGCAGCTTAGGCACCCGTAACAGCCAAAGAAGTCCAGGCTATTCAGACGATTGTCGTATGGATAGGTTGATCATGTTATTGACACGGCTAACGTGTTTTCCTCTTTGATTTCTAGCATTACCTTTTTGCAAAGAAAGCTATTTTTGTGACGCTTTTAAAAAAATTAAGAACTGCCTTTATCAAAGAACAAACGGAAATCCCATGAGCTGTCTTCAATCAAATCTTGAGGTCGGTAAAGTGCCTTTGGCATCATCGTTTAAGCAAGAGCTTTTTTCTTCTACAGGCATTTTGCCCATGGCAAAAGTACTTAGAGTCTAATGACAAAGCATTGCGCGCGGCAAGTCGCAATAGATGGTTTGAAAGAAAGGACTCTTTAACCCGTTAAGAGAAACATTAAAGGCTTCGTTGGGACAATTGAGTCATTAAAATGAACCAGACCGCGAATCGAATCAAAAGTTATAATGTATGAATAAGGTATAAATCAAATTGTACATGGAATGTCAAAGTTTCACCTTTACTCAATAAATGCATGTTCACATTTTTAAAATATCAACATATGCTTAATAATAACAATCAAAAGTGTATTTATCGATCCACTAGGTTATTATTATCTACTTCTGGAAATTGATCGTTTAAGATGGCTTTTTGTGCAATATCGGAAGGCAAGCTTGATTTTTTCCACCGAAAAAAAAAAAAATAAATAAAATACTGTGATTTGCTAAAGGCGGCTAAGCTATATTCGATAAAAAGAAATTAATTCCTTTTAAACGGTTAAAAATGAAATCACTTTTGCTGACTTTTTACAAACTCTCTATATTATTTCATACTAATTAGCATCTCCATTCATTGGAAGTAAATTCTAGACTGTTGCCGGAGTTTAAAATATTTATGGTATTATTATTTTTAAAATGTCATTTCGCTTCTTGCTTACTTAGAGCTTGAGGTTGATGAATTCAGGCCGAATTGTGTTGGGTGGGAACTGTGTATCTTTCCATTCTTATAAAGTGATTATTGTAACGGATTATCAATAGCTAAGAACATATTCTTCGTCTTCTTCAGTACTCATACCACAGTGAGTATGGACCACCGATTAAATTTTTCCATCCGCTTCTGTTGTTGGTCAGCCGTTCAGTCTCCTGCCAGCGCATCCCAGACCTCTCCAGCCTTACCAGAAGGTCTCTCTTCCTTTTTTCCTTTTTCCGGAAGGATTCCACTGCAAGGCTGTCCTTGTGATATCATCCTTTGGTTTCCTCAATGTGTGTACTATCCATCTTCATTTTTTTGGGGGGTATAATTGCCTTTCAACGGCTTCTTGTCCTGCTCTGCTCCACATTCCTTCGCTTTTAATTTTGTAAATCCAGTTTATCTTCAGGATTTTGCGAGGACATCTATTCACAAAGGTTTGGAGGCGGCGGAGGATGGACTTAATGGTTTTCCAAGTTTCAGGCCCATATAGGAGGACAGACTTGACATTTGAATTGAATGTTTTGAATCTTGTTTCTATTTTAATTATTGATGCTTTCCAAATGTTGTTGAGTGATTTGAAGGCTACTTTGGCTTTTTGAATTCATTTCTTGACATCTGCCTCCGGTTTGGTCTACAACGCTGCCCAGCTATGTGTCAAGGAATATAGGGTTTTTGGTTTCTGTGTTCAGTCTCGTGATTTTTGTTTTTCCAGTATGGATTTGGAGGCCGATTTTCTTTGATTCGATGTTAAGTCTATATGTTTCATCTTGCACTTGGGTGGCATTATGTGATAAAGATGCTAGACCATCAGCATAGTCTAAATCATTTAGCTAGTTTATGAGTCTCCATTTTTTGCCATTTCTAGTATTTTCCAGGCTTCTTCTCATAACAAAGTCGATGGCAAAAAGAAATAGAAAAGAAGACGGCAGGCATTCTTATTTAATCCCAGTTTGGATTGGGAAAGAGTCTGTGAGGCTGTTGTCGTGGATGATTTTACAGTGTGTCCTTGTACATGCTTTGCATAAGGTTCCATTTGGTGCATCCGTATGTCGATGATTTCCATAAGACTGCTGTTGAGCTATCAAACGTTTCTGTAGTAATAGGTGAGAGGTAGTTCATTCATTGCTTTGCTCGATGATTATTCTCAGGGAGCAGATTTGGTCAGTGCAGGATATATTTGACCCGAATCCTGATTGTTAATATCTGAGTCCAGGGTCAACAATGGTATGGATAAGAGCGTTATCCCTCTATAGTTTTTACATTCTTCTAAAATTACTTTCTTTGTGATTTTTATTATGAGACATTCTTTCCAGTCTTTGGGCATTATTTCCGTTTCCCATATCTTTTCCAAAAAAAAAGTGTGTAGTTGCTTGGCGATTATATTTGAATTCGATTTCAATGCTTCTGGTGGAATCGAATCTGGACCCGATGCTTTTTGGAAGTTCA
>NC_088360.1:38312938-38317938 GCF_034508935.2 Berghia stephanieae
TTATCCTTTATTTCTCTGCAAATATTGCGGGTTCTCATTATTTTTTAACAGCAAATATTGGGAACAATGAAGACAATGGTGGCGATTATAATAATAATTATTTAACCCCGAGGCAAGAGTATTTTAAAACGTTGTGAAATATATTCCTGCATTATTATAATGGCATGTAATGCTGGCTGTTACGGCGGGCGCATTTTAATTAGTATTTGTCTATTGTGTACAACATTGGGACGTAAAAAGAGCATTTCTCAAAACAATGTATTCGATTACAATATTAATAGACAACGGATAACGTTTGGATTTTAGACTCGCGCAAGTTATTACACGATGGTTCCAATAAAAAAAAAAACCAACCCAACAAACAAGCAATAATATCATTTTGTCAATCTAAACTTCATTATATTTTGACATGCTTATCAGCAGGTGGTGCCTTTGGTGTTTGATTTGGAAACAATAAAATTGTCGAGGGATATATTTGGTTTTTATTTTTAAATTCAGCGTTTATATAGAGCAATATCCACTAACGTCATTGAAGCACTTCACAAGGAGTCGCTATCCAAAAATAACGCTTTAACATATAGGACGAGTCATGGCGCCATTACATTTTTTCCCGACACAGACAACGCTGTAAACGGTCAGGTAATCATTTTACACTAGAGTACGCTGAGAGGATAGGCGTAAAGAGCCCTTTTCAATGACACACCTATGCGCTGTTCAGAGCGGTACTCGAATCCAAGGGCATCCAATCCGAAGGCGAGTGTCGTTATACCACAAGACGAATAGAAATAAAAAGTGAGCACGATACGTACAGTGCTAGAAAACAGAAACTGTGCCCCATCGTGCCAATCCGGTAATATGTCGGAATGAAGAAAATTGATTAGGACCATGATTGGACAGGAATGGTAAGCCTTGGATTGAAACCTGTCTGAGAGAAGGGAACTGCAATAAAACCGCCACTGCCTCGTGGACAAGTCTTGGATGACAAAAGGCTAAGGAAGTACATCCTAACAGAAAATCAGGCCGAAGCCAGAGTCACCGGACAGGCCAGGCGTAACTGCCCAACCCTTTAACTGCAGTGGCATGCACATACCCCCTTCATTCATGAGGGTAACGAAGAAAATTAGGAAATTTCTTTTTGTTGTTTTTTAAGTTTACAAAACTGAACATCTTCAATGAAAACATTCATTTTACTCAAATGTTACAACTTAGGGTTAAAATTCCAAATTCGAAGCATCGAATTTACCCCGACTTAATAACGTTGTTAAATAATTGGTCACACATGTGGAAACGGAAGTAAGGGTGGATATTATTTTGATTTTATAAGATTGACAAGGGAAATGTTTCTATTTTGTAATTTTTTTTTTTTTTTTTTGGTTTTTGCTTTCATCATCCCAGTTAATGACAGGAATAAGAGACTTACAGATTTGGATTGTTAGTTATTAAACCTCTCGCTTTTCATGCCTCATTTCATTAAGTTAGGTCATTTTTTATTTCTGTACATTGTGACAGTTTTACGGACATTTTCAAGACGTTTTAAAAAGAATATATTTTATTGCCAACAGGATGTAAAAGATGGTATCTAACTTAATCTTAGCGGTTAAAATGGTGTTTAACGTAGGTTTCCAAAGTTTATTGAAAAGATATTATATTCATAGAAGAAAAAAAACTAGGTGAAAATCATGGAATCTAATGCGTGGACAAACAGTTGACAAGCATAGATAAGCCACAAGAAACGGAAAGAAATGCCTATTTTCAAAACATTCCATCGATTTGACTTCCCGAGATGTCCATTCTCCATTACCCACACATCTCTATCTGCCAAATCGCTATTCACAGGCACAAGAGTGCAGAAAATTTGTCCAAAAGTGTTTTTGACTTTCTTTCACATTATCAAGCTTATTGGTTAATGGAAAACCACAACTTTGCTTTCCATCAGGGATTCTAGCGAAACGAAAGGCAAAGCATGCCCATCTCAAACTCTGCTTGACACCTCGCGCCTAAACAAAGCGCGCTGAGTGTTATTTTCGTACGCATGGGCAGTGATGCGAACTGAGCATGAAATCGGGCGCTACAAAGCAAAGTGTTGTTGATAAAAGGCCTGACAAGATCCAGGGTGTCATCGGGTTACAGATTTCCTCAGCTCTTCTTGCTCGTTTTGACGCATCCCGTATTGAATATGTCTGTGTCGAGGGAGGTGGTCGACAGATAAATATATATAATCTAGTCTACATGTATTTCTCTATTTCATTCAAAGATCTGGTTTGTTTTCTGTTTTGCGAAAACAATTAGGGGGAGTTATATGCATGTTGTTTGATAATGAATATCATACATTGTACCTTTGTCCAGAATAACAATTTTTGACATTTTTGATAGTCTTTTTTTTTAACGAGCTAAATGTAAATTCTTACTATTCTATACATTAAGAACGTTTTTAAAATTTGCATTGAAGTATCTTCTTATCACACAACATATACTTCAAAATTGATTGTACAGTTTCCAGCAACAGCGATATATTATATTAATACACGAGAAGATTGTTAATGCATTCTAACTTTCGTAAAGACAGTTAGCAAATTACCGGAACTATTGTTTAAAATCAGACATTTTAAGGAAGGAAAGTATTTGGAGAATATTTTCTACTTGTTTAATGCCACATAAAATTATATAATAGAAGTCAATGGCAATGATGACATTTTTTTTTGGTCCAATCCATCAATCAAGCACATCGCTATGCACGAATTGCACCGAATGTGAATCACAATAATGCAATTTGCATACCAGCAACATCTCAGTGTTGAAGACGCACTATTAACCGCCACAAATTTGATCTCGAAACACCTTGACCAAACGCCCTCGAATTACGCCAGAATCCTGTTTGTCGACTTTTCGTCAGCTTTTAATGCCATGAACACAGATATTTTGCTTCAAAAGTTGTGCAGCATGGATATTCCAAACTACCTTATTAAATGGTATAAAGAGTTTCTGACCCATAGACCGCAATGTGTAAAATTGGGTGAACATATCTCCAACAAAAGAACGTTGTCGAACGGATGTCCCCAAGGCTGTGTGAGTTCCCCAATCCTGTACATCTTATACACCAACGACTGCAGACCATCCTTTGAAAATTGTTTTATAGTAAAATATGCAGATGATACTGCTATTCTTGGCTTATTAAAAGATAAAGTTACCGAAAAGAATTATTTCAAACAAATAAATATATTCACCGATTGGTGTAAACAAAATCAGCTTGAATTAAATGTTGAAAAAACGAAAGAACAGGTGTTTGGTGTAAAAAATAAAAACGACTTAAAGTGTGTGGCGATCGGTAAAGATGATGTTGAGATAGTTGACTATTTTAAATATTTAGGAATAACCATTGATAGTTCCCTCAATTTCTTCAACATATTAATATAATATCTAAGAAAGTTGCCCAAAGATTATACATCCTAAGGAAATTGAGAACATTTCAAGTAAGGAAGAAAACTATGTTAAGAGTTTATGACTCATTGATTAAAGTGTAATTGCGTTTGGCTGCACCATATGGTTTGGAGGATGCCGACTTAAAGATAAATCAAAAATTTCAAAATCTATCAAAGAGGCATCAAAAATAATAAACCATTCTCTTGATGGAGTAGAAAGAATTCATGGAAAAGCAATAGAAAGGAAAGCATTCTCAATTACCAACAATAAAAAACATATTTTATACCATGAATTTAGTCTTTTACCATCTGGGAGAAGGTTTTGTCAGATTAAATGTAGAACTAACAAGTATAAATCAACGTTCGTTCCATCAGCAATAAAAATTTTGAATATTTCATATGGTACAGAAAAACCAAAGATTGATTCGTTGACTGATTAACTGATTAATTTATTTAATGTAAGATTAACTGACCAATTGATAATGATGATAATTTTTGGTGTCGAATTGCCACAATTGTAACAAATTGAAAACGAAATGAATATGGTTATGTTGTGTATATCGCACGTGTGAAAGAAAGAAAGAAAGGGGAGAGAGAGAGAGAGAGAGAGAGAGAGAGAGAGAGAGAGAGAGAGAGAGAGAGAGAAAATAATAGGAGTGAAATATCTGTTCAATCTTAGTTATCGTTTAACATTATAACAAGTGTAACTAAATGACAAATTGCCATATTTATGGACAATAAAGATCTATTATTATTATTATTATTATTATTAATAACCCAGCTTGGTAGTCTAAGATAAATATTACTGAACTTGAGACACAGGGTAGTAGTAAAATCATTAAGGCATGATAGTGACATGCATACGAATAAGAATAGGAAACAGCCAGAATAGAATTGGGTTGCTTTATCTTTCCAAACTAATCTTTGTTGATTGTCAGGTGTGATAAAATAATTTTCCAAAGTGTTTGTTCTTCGGAACTCGATCTTGAAGCGCAGCACTCCCAAGAACTGGTGCCGAAAAACAATAAAATTTGAAAAATGGTCTAATACTGCACAAAAGATTAACGAATACTAATGCATTGGATTCAAATTATGTTTTTGCATTCATTAAGATAATCGTTAAGATTTCGTTCTATAATGAAAAAAATCATGTTGTTAATCTTAAATAATTACAATTACATAATAATTCGTCGTCTGTAAAAATAAATAAAACATCAGTCAAAATTGAGATTATTTTAAGTTATTTATGTTATTATCATATTATATAGCTTACAATAACGTACAGTAACAATATATGTTCATTTAGACGTTATTTCATTTCCACATAAGCCATATCGTCTTTTTTATTGAGCACATTTCTTTATTTCAATCTGATGATATCACAAACTGCAAAGTGTAAGTAAAACCGTAGCCTGATGCCGTATTTCAAAGACTAGGCATGGCAAACAGATCGATCTGTATTTTATGAGGCATGCACTCGCCGATGTGTTAAAAGAATTCTGGTAGTTGGCTACAACAGCAAACGGCAAACAGCAAATGACCACCTCTGTAGGGACGCTGGACAATGCAAGGCTGCCCTGA
>NC_088360.1:38322938-38335438 GCF_034508935.2 Berghia stephanieae
AATGGAACCTCGGATCGCTGGTACTATAGCATTTAAACGTTCTACACATCATATTTTTCTGTCAAGTGGACTTTTAGCTTTAAAAAATTAATTAAAAATAATTTAAAATGGGAAAATGCCTATTAGTGTTTTGAGTAGTTCTATCGTTTCAGTTTGTAACGCATATGTATGCGTAGACTGAGACGAGTATGGAGTGTCTGAAGCCCGGTAGTAATAACTTGACGGAGACTTACATTAAAAGTTTGAAGATATGCTCTTGGCAAAAGTAAGTGTTTAATTAAAGTTTATGACACGTTGATCAACTTATAAACTCCAAACATAAATATTTTACTGCTGTACTCTGAAAAACACGTTTTAACAATTTTGGCCAGAAAACTCGCCCTTTGAATATTAATCGATTTAACTTATCTTCAATTTATCAAAATCTCTAAAACCTGAAGCGAGTGAAATGACCCTCATCTCGTCAAAAACTCCCATACCTGGGACTTCACTATAGTCGATCGATATTTGAAGGACAAGTTTTCAGGCCCAAAATTTTAAAACGTACTTTTTCATAGTAGATGCAGCAGTATTATAAGTGTTAAAAATAACATGAGTACTTACGAAGTATTACAATGCTAATACTGTTCAAGAAACGCCGAAATTGTTACACAAGAAGTAAAATCGTTTTGATGAAATCTTCATGCCACTTTCGAAAGATAAACACAATTTTAACTTAAGTCTTGAACAACTTTATTCCTTTGGTCGGTTGGTGCTTTTCATGTACTGAATTTTTAATGAATTTGAGGACATGCGTTGTACAAACGGTTATTTATTATCATGTTATACATTGTTGTAATAGAATGTAGCAGTATGTGTTTATATAACAAGTTAAGACTCAAGTTCATTGCTATTATGAGCCATTGTTATTTTGTAGAAGACCTATCTTTAAAAATTATATTTTCCTTGTGTGCACTGTTTATCAGTCTTCTTTCTCTTTGTTGAACAAAATGAATTGACCCATTTATAAAACAAATTTTCTCTATAAATTTCTATTTAAATCTTCTGCATGAGAATAATGATACATGAATGTCGTTTTATATTATTTCACTTGTTCACTGCCGTACTCTCGAAAAACGAAGACCCAGGTTTGAGAGTATTTGATAAGATGAGGGTCATTTAAAGTCCCAGGTTTGAAAGTTTTGCCAAGATGAGGGTGATTTAAATCGATTCACATTTGAAGGACGAGTTTTCTGCCCAAGTTTTTAAATAGGCTCTTTCCAGAATTTGGCAGTTTACTGGTTAAATAAATAATATAACTTACCCAGTTTGCTAAATCGTCTACAATCAATTTACCTACACCGGTTCAAAATTCAAATGAATTTAAAGCACTGTCCATTAAAAAAATCAAATGTGATAATATGACGAACCCAGGTTACTCGGGCTACATTTCACTACTTCTCTAATTCAATTTGCTATCTTATACATACTGTTTATTTGTACTCATTTAAAAAATATAAAGCCACGCGCTTCAATTCTAATTTAATATTTAAAGTCGTTGTCTAAGTTAAGATTAAGATACAACAAAATTATGAGAGGAAGATGATTTGAAAGGGGTCTCGCCGTGTGATTACCTCACAGATTCCCTTTCCTGTCTTTTCCCAGCTTTCTTTCTCTTGTATTGATTAAACTCACACTTTAACACTCTGTTTTAACGACACCACTTTTAATTCTACTCTTGACGCTAAACAGGTTTAAGGAAAGGGGAGACAATTTCTTTAAGTGGAGGTAAAAATACTGAAGAGTTTTCTAACTTTCTAATCTCCTCGATTCTTAAAAAACTCGAGAGGCGTCAAGTGTGTCTGCTGTGTTCCTGTAATGTTATCGGTGCTAGCAGTCAAAGAGGTTTGTTGGATGCTTAGCTTATTTCTCCGATTTTACTCACTAATAATTTAGAGATATACAGATGTAATTATTGTTGTCTGGGTTTCTGACCGAGCGATGTTTAGGAAGTTTGTGGAGAATTTTGAAACGAGTTTAATTTCTTTTTTTTATATAACAAAGAGCAAGCTACTTCTTCAGCACGAGACTAAAATACGTTTGGAAATGAACAATGTGAAATTCGGTGATGTGGAAATACGCTTTTCAAAAAAGAAAAAAAGAAAATAATTGCTACCGTCTTTTTCCTTTATATCTTTTTCATCCTCTTAATCCTCCTATTTGTTATCGAAATCCTTCTCCTCCTACACATCCTCCTCCTGCTCCTCAGCATCTACCTCCTCCACCTCCTCATCTTCCATTATTATTATCATCATCATCATCATCATCATCACCAATTTGACGTGATAACCATCACCTTCGTTTTCATCATCATCATCATCATCATCATCATCATCATCATCATCATCATCTTCATCATCATCATCATCATCATCATCATCATCATCATCATCATCCTCATCATCATCTTCATCCTCATCATCATCATCATCATCATCATCATCATCATCATCATCATCATCATCTTCATCATCATCATCATCATCATCATCATCATCATCATCATCATCATCATCATTATCATTCTCATCATCATCTTCATCATCATCATCATCATCTTCATCATCATCATCATCATCATCATCATCATCTTCATCTTCAACTCTCTTACTGTCTCTCAGGACAACAATGGCCAACACATTTATTATCATCAACATCTTCCACCACAGTAACGGCAACAGTAACAATAACAAATACAACAATAGCAACAACATATCATTTGACAAAAATAAATATAAAAAGAAAACCCAGACATTTTATCAATGATGCTATTTTATGTCATGAAAAATGTAACATAATTGTAATAACAATCAAAACAACTAACGGAGTATCAATAGATAACTGTGAAAAAATCATTGCCTAATATTATTTAGGAATTATTCAACTCAAATTATATACAAAATATACAAAACTAAATAAGATTGTATATCAATACTAACCCGACAAGCATTATAAATAGGCCTGTCCGATTAACCACTTGACTCTTGAAACACACGTATTTAAAAAATTGGCCAGAAAACTCGTCCTTCAAATATCATTCGATTTAAATGGCCTCATCTTAGCAAGAACTCTCAAACCTGAGCCCTCGCGAGGTTCTAGATTTGATAGTTTTTACCAATATGACGGTCATTTAAATTGATCGATATTTGAAGGACGAGTTTTCTGGTCAAAAGTTAAATACGCGTCTTTCCAGAGTACGAATGTTAACTGGTTAATTATCTATTTTTAGACAAAGAGTATCATTTCATCATGATGATCCAAAAGTAAAAAAAAATTATTGCAACAAAATCGGTTATTTCCCATGACCTTAGAGAGCAGTGATTGTCTATAATTTCTTACCGTGGTATCAATTTGGGACAAAGATAGCAAGGATGAAAAATATCAATTTAAAAATGCGAATTAAAATATCATCTCCCCTTTTTAACCCTCTCCTTACCAACAACAGGAAAATCGTCACATTCGTATGATACAACCTACAGTTTTCTCATTCTGATGTCTCTTGTACATCACAAAATTTAAAGAAATGCTTTGATTACAGCTATAAATACTAAACACTGTGTTGAAGACATCATTTTGCTGAACAACATTCTGTATAGAATGCACTTAGATCTAATACTTTTTTATTTGGTTGGGAAAAGACTATTTTTGTGTCGGGTGGGTGTGAATTTTCGGGGGAAATTCTAAAAATGGCTGGGAAGGAGGGAGTTAAGCAACAAGCTTTAAAAAATTATTTGAAAAAGAAAGAACATTTTTCAATGTTATCAATCAGATCACTCGCTTCACACGGACAGGGACCAAGATTGATCCCGGGTGCAGTCGAGATTCTTTCCGACCCCACCGGTCCACCCAGCAGTGAATGGGTAGCTGAGTCTGTTAGATTTGGCGTAAAGTACTTTGCGATAGACTAGCGTTCTATTCAATGGATAGCAAGCAATTGCTATTGTTTTTATTTCACGCTACAGAAACCGTGATAAACTCCGACTCCATGGGCCAATGGCTCTGAGGGACTACTTTAATGTCATCAATAAAATAATAGTAGGATCTTTGGAAACAAATAGACGTCTACGATCTACGCTTATTGCAGTATCTAAAATTAGGATATGTGGGTATGTGGTCTAGTGGTTTGACACTCGACTTCGAATCGGAAAGTACAGGATTCGATTGCCGCTCTGAGCGGCAGATAGTTGAATCCTTGGAAAAGACTTTTTAATCACATTCTCTTACCGTATTCATGTGTAAAATGAGTACCTACAGCGTTGTCTCTGTCCAAAAAGAAAATGTATTATCGCCTAAAAAGCGCCACGTGTAGTTCTCTGTTGCCGTTGGCTTTCGACCTCCTATAAAGCGCAAAAATCTGACCCATTGTCTCAATGGGGTGCTATGTCTGATGAACTAGACGCCGACAAGTGAATATCTCCAAATTTTAAGGTTTTTACTATGAGAAGGCTACAAAGAAAATGTTTGCTTTTATATAGTGCAATACCAACTAAATGTGCTGAAAGCGCTTTACAAGTGGTCCTAAATCAGTAGCAACATTGAACGTGTGGTGTTATTTTCATTAGTTTTTGACCTAAAGAACTCTATTTACTGGCCATGTACTCATTTCACATCCGATGAGGATATGTGAGCGAATACCTTATAAGATCTATCAACCTATCTATCTCTCTATACATATCGATCTCTCTTTCTAGCTAGCTATCTTTTCATTTCCTCCTATCCCACAAGTTCAAGATACAAACTCAGACATACACTCGCACACCAATAACTATCCACGTTCCAAGCACACAAAGCCGAACACACACACACACACGCACCCACCCACCCACCCACACACACACACACACAAACATACCCATTCACACACGCAATTACTCACAACCACAGACCGCTCAACATAAATTAATTTTCAAAACGAATGAATAAAATCATCACGATGGTTTGAATATAAAGTTATAAAACTTGTATTGGTTTTAGGCATCGAGTTACTGACTATAGCACAACTTTAGGAGTGCTACTATCAAGAACGATTGCCGAAAACCAGTTCAAAAATCATTTTATTACAACTTCTATTTGAGAGTAACAGTCAGCAAAGACTACTTTGGAATAAATTCAGAAAGGTTGTGATTATTTAATGGAACTTTTATAAGAGAAAATGCCATTAATTGACAAATCATCTGATTGTATCTTGTTTGACTGAACTTGTATTGCGTTGGTCACCATAACTTGTTATTATGCCACTTAAAATATAAAAACACTCTATAATAAAAACGCACGATGCGATGATTTTTGCTTCAAATTCAAAATTCAATAAAGGTCAATGATCATCGATAATTTCCCTTAGTCGTCTGTAATATGTATTACGAAAGTTTAAGGCCTCAAAAAGTAGTGCCCCCCCCCCCCACCTCCCCCGTTGCTACGTGCATTTATGGGCTTATAATGGTACCTAGCAACCGCTCTTTATCATTACTAAACAAGTGTAATAATTATTCTTATTGCATGTCAAATAAGTGATTAGTATAAACTAGACTAAATTTGATTTTTCCTCCCCTGTATTATAGTTCATGTTTTGTTCTGCTAAGTGGATGAAAGTTACGTGTAAATTAGTATTACATCACGGATCTATCATAACTCAGAAATATCCACACAACGTAAAGAATGAAATTGCATTTTAAAAAACTGATGAATAGTTTTTGAACAAACAAGTCATATTATAATGCCTCTTCCCTTATGATGAAGTGAATCGAGGAGTTGAGATTGCATGCGTGTTGAATATGGTATCCTATTATTGTTTAGTCTTTAATGGATTATTGTGAGATGGTTGATTTTCACTGACGACAAGAAATAATAATTCATCATTGTCTTTGTATCTGCTATGGCGATTGTTAAGACAAAAGACAAGAGTTGTCACCTAATTTCCAGCCATGGTGATTAGTTATCTTCATAAAACAACCACAGAGACAGATGTGTCAAACTGATCACATTGCATTTCTGTACTGATCATGTCGTTTAGAACAAAAGCAACATAGTTTACTGCTAGCTATATTATCAACCTTGCCAGTAAAGCAGTCTGCATTTAAATGTGCCTCCGTTGCCTTGGATGAATTAAATATTCTTTTGACTCGTGAACTTTTCATTCAACAGACGTTTCCGAAGTGGTAAATCGACAGGAAGTAAATCTACACTTCATTTGATTGTGTTCTTGCAGTCTTGAAATTGTCACCATCTCAACTAATTCTGAGACGCACAGCCGATGTACTCCGGGTACGTACATATAAAATGTCACCCCTTCATTTTGACGGTCCGGCTTAAAGAGGAGCCAGTCTTCAAGAGTTTTTAAAATCTAAAGAAAGAATGCAATTTCGGGTCACCACCATCGTGTTTGAGGCTGCATGAGGGGATGGCTATAGCCCGGTAAAACATTCATATTATTCACACTGGGAACGTTCAGATGACTAATGGAGTTATTATAGGAGCAGCTCATATTCATATTGACAGACATTGAATTTGCAAGCGTGGAAGCGATGGAATGCCCGCTGCCCGCAGAGTATCCGTAACCGTTCATAGACCCCATTGGATTGAGGCTACTCGGAGTCATGCCCATGGACATAGGATTGCCCATTCCTGATTGCATGGATAGATGGTGATGGTGATGGTCCGGCGTTTTAAGGGTAGTTCCCATTGAAGGACGTTGGCATGGAATCCCGTCTTTGACTAAAACAGGAACCGCAACCCGACGTGGAGACGGAAGAGGATTCAAATCTGCAAGACCCTTTTCCTGGCGAGCTCTTTTCAACTTGTATCGGTGATTCTGAAACCAAATTTTTACTTGGACAGGGGTTAGGCGAATTATACTGGCGAGATGCTCACGCTCTGGCGCGGAGAGGTATCTTTGTTGGCGAAAACGCCTTTCAAGTTCATATGTCTGAGCTTTTGAAAATAGAACTCTTCTTTTCCTTTTCTTGGGATGGTCGCCGTTTGAGTCGTTTAAGGAATCGGGATTTCCATCTTTGCCATTTATAGACTTGTCGTTGGAATTACCGGAGGCTGCATCGTCTTCATCGTCGTCGTCTTCGTCGTCTTCGTTGTCATCGTAACATTCTTTGATTGGAGAGGCAGCATTGCTGCTAGTGTTGTGACGGTGATTGGTATTGTCTTGTTGTGATGCGTCACTGTGGTGACCATCGTGGCTTGACGGGCTGCTCGTTGTGTGGACATGTGCACTGGGCGTCAGAAAATTCATATCTGAGAGAATAAAATAAACGAGATTAGATTTCTGACAGATTAAAAAAAATATATATTCTCAAATGATATTAATACAGTGAAGATTGCAATAAAACAATATCCACAATCTTCATTGTGGAGATGTGGGTGTAGGAGAAGGCAGGTCTTGTCTGGACGCCGGGTTGGATCATTCGTAGTCTGACATTTCACCATCAGCTGATTCCAGCATGATTGTATCTATGTACTGAGAGGAGAAAGAATCTGGTTTGCTAAAATCCTAACAAAAATTCATATCTCGAAACAAGAAAGGAGCAGAAATACTAGAGTCTCCAAAAGAAATTGATATATCGAGAAAAGGAATTGCTGGAGGAATACAGTCTAAACAAAAACTGAAGTGAGTAGAGAACTGCCAATGACATTAAGGAATACATTTTTTTTCAGAGATAGTAATCGAACACGGAACCCGATTTCAGCACCTGTCACTGCTTATAGCCACGTAGTTATTCACACACGAATCAAGTGGGATAATGTATATACAGTGCCCTACCCAAGGACCCAACACAGGGGCTAGAGTTTTGGCAATAATGTCACCCTACCAGTCAAGGACAATGTAAGATAATGCTTTACTTTGTAACAAGAAACGAGATTGTACCGCCAAGACATCAGCTACCTTTTAATTGTGTGAAGTCCATTTTGCACTCATTGACAATTTAACACAACCATCTAGAACTGAAGAAAAAATTCAGCAGAATAATCCATGAGTTATCTCTTATATAACGAAAATGCCTCGTGCACTCGTTGGCAGCCGTTCAAAGGACAGCCTGCTGGGTCTCTTGTCAAGGAACTTTAAAAGACTGGGAGAGTAATCACAATCGGGTCTGATAATCATTTTATCTCATGGAATTCAGTTTTAAGACCCATGTTATTGTCAACCTAGATTTCATGGTAAAGCTTTTATAACCTGTTATGAATTAGGGCTTTACGGAATTTGTACTCGTTTAAAATTAATAACTAAAAAATTGAGAGGATGTAATATTCATTCATCATTTTTTGCAACTTTAATGAAAATTGGAAAAAATAATATGGTGATCAATAATATAGCGATATTAAAATTATTGATATGACCATTGTTGTCATTTGCTTTTTGTCGAAGTGAGAGTTGTCAGAATATAGGCAATATGGTATTATAATTATCAATCTTTTTTATATTTCAAAAACATGCTCAACTAGAAGAGATCGATTAAATTTGTTCCCCTTTTTATTTAATAAAAAACATTTTACCTCCTTCAGGCATTTCCATGGGGACCCAGCACATGTGTTAAATTCATGTCAATAGTTTACAATTTTTCTATAAAGATTTACTTTCCAATACGTTTCACTTTATCAAAATTGCGACATGACATATTCGTTTTAAATTGAGATTGTGATATGACAGTGGGACAGGGCTATTGAAACTCCAGGTCACACAGGAACATCCCAAATATGAAATCCGAAGAACGAAAACTCTTGTGAAGAATCTTATAAGCATTAAATTATCCCATCTACCAAATGCCCTCTGTGGTATAGTGAGGGTATGTTTGACCGGTAATCAGGAGGTCTGAGGTTCCGTCCGCAGTCGAGGCCGCTTGATTTTATTTTGGGAGAATTTTCCCTTTTTATAATTGTTCTTTCTGCTTTGTCTGTCGCGGTTTAAGAGTTTCATCTGACACCAGTGCCTGCTTCCTATTTTGTCTATTCGATAATCCATAGCCTCTATTCGAACCTTGCCTTCCTATCCAAAAGCAAGTGATTGAGTGCTGCATCACCGTTTCTTTCTTAGTCATATTCAACATGGATCACAGTGTCATAATTCTACAGGCATATTTCTTCTCTTAACCAGCTAACTGGTACTTTATAAAGTAGAAAAGACGTTTAGTGGATATTGCGCTATATAGAAAGCTCAATTTTTAAATGCTGAACTACGGAAAAACATGGATTAAAAATTTGGCAGGAAAATTCGGTCTTCAAATTTCAATCCATTCAAATGACCCACATCTTGGCAAAAACTTTCAATCTTGGGACTTTGCGAAGTTATGTGTTTGGTATTTTTTAAAAAAAAATCTTATATTCATTTTTGTTTATTACTTTTTACAGTCCACAGCTTCTATCAACTTAGTAATACTTAAACGTTAGGATACACGCCTCATCTGGCTAAGATGACAATTTCCTTTCTATGTGTTAAGTTTTCATGATTGATTTTTTAAATGACTGAAATACCAAAACAATGATTGCTTTGACTCGTCATGTTATAGGAAAAAGAATTGTGGCAGTGTAAAAAGGTAGAATAATACATTCTGACATGAAAAGTAGGACGTACTATTATTGTCGGGTTCATAGTCACTAAACGTTTTTCATTAGATGTGAGATTAGGAAAAAGAATTTTGGCAGTGTAAAAAGGTAGAATAATACATTCTGACATGGAAAGTAGGAAGTATTATTATTGTCGGGTTCATAGTCACTAAACGTTTTTCTTTAGATGTGGGATTGTTATAGACTTTTTGATAAAACAATCTGACATCTAAGAAAGGAAGAAAAAAACATGCCGTGGCGTCTATTGTTGTTACACTGATTTTTTTTTCTTTTATTGAGCTTTGTGTCTTTTTTTATGTCGCGTAATATCCACTAAATGTGCTCAAAGCGCTTTACAAGGGGTCCCTGGCAAGCAACAACATTTAACATGTAAAACGGGACATGATGCCTGTTAGGCGATATTACAATTTTTTCGCACAGAGACAACGCTGTTAAAGGCCAGGTACTCATTTGATACCTGAGTACGGTGAGAGAATGTGAGTAAAGAGCCTTCAGCAAGGACTCAACTATGCGCCGAGCGAGGCTTGAACCCAGGACCTTCCGGTTCGAAATCGAGTGTCATACCACTAGACCACATAACCGTATACAATTTTAAAATATTGGCCAGAAAAATCGTCCTTCATATTCTCGATCGATTTAAATGACCCTCAGTTTAGGAAAAACTCTCAAACCTGGGATCTCGCGAGGTTTCTTGAGATTAAAACAGAACCAAACTCTGGCTCCATAAAGAAGTCAATTCCCTTCATTCATGGTCTATTCTATCATTTAAGCTCAACATTGATATTTTTAGCGTCAAGTTCATAAAACCGTTTAGAGACAACTGCCCACAAATTCACAAATGGTAATTCCAACGTCTGATTCTTTTTTTTAATGGTTAGACAGACTATAATATATATATATATATATATATATAATATATATATATATATATATATATATATAGAGAGAGAGAGAGAGAGAGAGAGAGAGAGAGAGAGATATTTCGCAGTCGCTGTTACTTTCAATCCATTATATGTTTTTGTTTTGCTTTGTTTTGTTTTGTTTACTAAAATATCTTATGTACTAGAATCTACGTGCATATATATATTTACAGGTCCGACAACCCAAATTGTCATGGGCTCATTGTTGTAAGGGAAATATTCTCAAACCCACCCAAAATATTGTCCATTAGAACGATGTTAAATCAAACCCATAACCGCGTTCGATTATCAGACCTATGTAGACATTCAAAACTCATTGTTGTAATAGAAATACTCTTAAACCAATGAAAAAAATTATTGTCATTTACAATAATGTTAAACTAAGCCCTTAATTGCGGCTATGTGGTCTAGTGGTATGACACTCGCTTTCGTATCGCAAGGTACGGGGTTCGAGCCTCACTCGACACATAGTTGAGTCTTTGGAGAAGGCTCTTTATTCACATTCTCTCACCGTACTCAGGTGTAAAATGAGTACCTGGCCGTTAACAGCGTTGTCCCTGTCCGAAATAATTGTAATATCGCCTAATATGCGTCATGTACCATCCTACATGTTAAATGTTGCTGTTGACCAGGGACCCTTTGTAAAGCGCATTAAACAAGTTAAGTGGATATTGCACTATAGAAAAGATCAATTTTTAAAAATATAATTGCGTTCAAATGTCAGACCTGCAAATAAGTACACGTTGACTTGAATCCCATAATGATGATCAATTCTACCACAGTCTTTTCCTACTGTGCCTTATCGATATATTACGGACGCCCTTATCATGAATTGGGATTCCCCAACCACACAACAGAAATCTGAAATTTGATTTATAACTGGTTTTTTTTTATTGTCTACTAGAAAATATTCAGTTCCTTATACTTAGACTGGAAGCGTAATAGCATATTTCATCAATGATATGTTTTAAAGGTTTAATACTTAGCTTTTCTGTCCGCCAGATTAATCGCACCAAAATACAAACCTATAATAATATTACGTAACCTTTAACATTTATAGTCTGTTAGAGGGAATTTAGTGAGAACTAATCGGCCGACTGGAGGTCTAAAATCAATAACAAAGGGTAGAGTGACGTTCATTTATCCATTCTATAATAATATATTCTGTATATGTTTGGATGAAAAAAAAATCAAAATAAAAAATCGTGTTTCTTATTTCTTTGTAGACGTCTAGGTTCATAATCCAGTAAAAATGATTATCGCGATCTTTTTTATTTATTTATTTTTTTTTTTTTGAAGTATTTTGAAAAGTTGTTTAAAATGTGGTTTGCTTAGAATGATAAATCTACTTTCATTGCTGATATTAAACATTAAAATGAATAGCTAGTTTTATTTAGCTT
The DNA here is from genome assembly GCF_034508935.2 of Berghia stephanieae. NCBI lineage: Eukaryota > Metazoa > Mollusca > Gastropoda > Nudibranchia > Aeolidiidae > Berghia > Berghia stephanieae. The sequence continues at coordinate 38,334,868 of NC_088360.1, forward strand.
TAGAAAAAGCTTTGAAAACATCGAAAAAGTTATTGCTCTGTCTATGTCTACTAGCTCTCACACGCATATTTACTAAATTAAGCAATAAATCGACTTTGCTTGATATCAATTTATTTCATTTCTTTTCTGTATATTACCCTATCCGTCTTTTCCACTCCCCACAACCTGATGATTTTCAATTCATTACTTCCCTTTTCTTCATCCACTATGGACCGTAACCAGTTAACTGTCGTAATCTGGAAAAACATGGCCAGAAAACTCGCCCTTCAAATATCTATCAATTTAAACGACCTTCTTCTGGACAAAACCTCTCAAACCAAGGTCTTTACTCCATGATTTAAATGAAATGCCATTTTGGATGTTTAGGTTCCATGCTCAAGAAATACTTCATGAATACAGATCAATCATATTTATGTATATACCACAATCTAATAAGAAATACTGACCCTTAATTTTCACGATTTATATATAATTATTGTTATATTTTGTTCACACGTACTCACCCGCACACATATATAAACACATATATTATACACACATTTACACATATACACACACAAACCACAAAACC
>NC_088360.1:38337938-38352938 GCF_034508935.2 Berghia stephanieae
CTTTCAAGCAATTTCTTACTGTAAGAGCCCTCTTTCAATATCCGCCTACACCTACAATTATCAAGGTATCCATTAATACCTGAGTAAAATGAAGTAATAATGTGTAAGGTTCTTTACTCTAGCACACAAAGCCGGAGCCAGACTTTTGGTTATTGATCAGTGTCACTAATTTGGTTACTGGCCACGATTAAAGTCACTTGATGGTTTTACAATAGTACACACACTACAGTCTTATCAATTTGCCATGGATGCCACAGTCATGTCCATCAGACTAACTTAATATGTTTATAAAATCAAAATCAAAGAAATGTCACCCAATTTTAATCTTTATCCGGCGGGTTTTCACTTAACTAAAAAATAAATAATGAGCTGTTATATGAGCATGATCCACTAAATATGCTCATATTGCTATTCAATAGGTCCCAAGCCAGGAGATACACTGAACATACTGCAGGATGAGTCATGTCGTTAAAAGAGCTCTATCTCAATTTCTCTTTTCTGACAGATTCAAAAGCTGGTACTTGATTTACACCTGAGTGTGGTGAGACAATGTTATAAAGAACCTATTATCCATGCTTAACTTGGAGCCGCATGGACCTCGGATCTACAGGTCACAATACGAATACCACACAACTAGACCATAAAGTTGTACGTAATTTACTTTGAATTCTTTCACAATAAGATCAGTAACCGCATCGTTGAAGCTTAAGTCGTTCAAATACGACTCGCATCGCGGCCATTGCTCTCTGAGTGAAAACAGGAAAAGTGAAAGAATTGGAATGTCGTAAGTGGCTGACGTCGTGGTAAAGTCGTTATGTCTATGCAAGTCAAAAAATATTTAGACGTCTACACCAATTTCCAATAATATAAAACCTTTTCACTGTCTTTGTTTCATGTCATGTATTGTTTTGAGGTGCAACTTTTAATAAAATTAAGAAGAAAAAAAAAAAGCAAAATATCCTCCATAGTCTTGAAATTGCTTACAATATTTTGACAGAAGCAATTTTTTAAAAAAAGAAAGAAAAAGATTAAAGACCATATAATTTTGCAAAATAATATCGAACGCAGCAATGTAACAAAACATCATTTTATAAATTTGATAAATGATATCGAAGCGCAGGGGCAACTAAGCGTAGCCTTCCTTGCATAATATAGCCTGATACTACCCCCCAAAAAATGTCACAATAACTGGCTACGACCATCAAAATAAAGTTAGCAGTGAGATAATATATTCCATAGCACAACCCATGGTGTCATTTATTTATTGTTATTTGAGCACTTCTGACGACAACTAATTTTTTACTTTTTTCATTGTGATCATTGCTTTGAATTTTGGCGTAATTCTTGGGGAAATGCATGTCTATGACTAATTAACGAAAGCTATTTGGATTTGGATGATATAAGATTTCTCACTCTGGGTCTGAGAGCAGTCTTCGTTAACTCATAAGCTGGCACTTCCTTAAAAATTAAGTCACAATACGTAGCGACGATCACCAAAAGAAAGTGAAACACGAGTGGTCGTTAGTAGGTAGTGATCAATGATCCTGTTTGTTGAACTATTAAATGTATCTCAAAATGTACTTTCTTTTGGTGATGGTAGCCTTGTTCTCTGGTTTGATTTGTTTTTGTTTATTTTATTTTGTTGTTGTTGTTTTGTTGGGTTTTTTTTGGGGGGGGGGGGGTTGGGGTTTTTTTTGGGGGGGGGGGGGGGGGGTTGGTCTCTGACAAGACAACAATGTAAAAGCTATGGACTAAATCACCTAGAAAAGGGTCTGATACTTACTGTTGTAAAGGGCATTCTCGTTGTTCTGTAACCATCTTGAATATGGATTATCTGGGTCATAGTAACTCGGGTGTAACCGGCTTATATCTGTCTCGGGGTGTCCGAGGGGACCCTGGGCGTGAAGGTGACGAAGATCTGGGGTTACCTGCTCTGGAGAACCCATAGATCTAGGATGAGGATATCCTTGTGTGGGTGACATATTTCTTGGGGGTAGTGAGGACGGTGGGGGAGCCACAATCGCGGTGGCTGCTGCAGTTGCTTTGGATTCTGGCAAGTCTAATAAGTCTTTTACGGAGAAACGATGACCACGTACGCTGTTCATCTCATAGTGATGGGTGTTCATGCTAGGAGTTGTCGCCGAGGTGAAGCTGATGGAGGTGATGATATAGCCTTATGGGCTAATTCTTCCCCTGATCTTTATTTTGCACTTGGATAGTGATTTTGAATTGCTATTTAAAAGCATTAAAAGAGGAAAATCTTTACACTATCTTGCAATCACCCCAACTTGCTTAGCACATTGGTTAAAACAATACAGTGTTGAAAAGGAACAACACAGTTTGTTTCAATTATAACATTATTTAAGTAAAATCCAAAGCAGATGTCTTTCTTCGTTGTGACTGGTTGAATCTCACTCACTCTGTGAAAATAAAATAAATGCCATATATAAATAAATAAAGTGATATTGTAATTGTAAATTAATTTTTCAATCGTCATTTATAAAAAAAAAAGCAGTGGCTGTGTAGTAGCTGAGTGCTAGTGCATCCCCCCCCCCTCCTACCCTTCTCTCCTCTTTCAGCCAGGCGATGGGTGTCGGATCAGTTGGATCCCTTGTTTGATTCCATGAAACTGTGATATTTTTATTCCCTGTTTTCATCGGGCACTTTTCTATTCCTTTTATGTATCCTTATTATCTGTATAAGTACCTGCTCCACATTTTATTTCTGTCTATGAAGTAGCTGTATCCAATTCGGACCTAGAGGAAAGCATTTTACGATAGATCAATGTTGTATGTAGCGAGATGCTTGAATGGATAAGGCATTACACTTCCACTTCCCTATGACTCAAATTCCCTCATTTGAGCATCACGTCATCGAACTCGTTGAGACATTTTCATTTCATTTATCATTCAAGGTTTTCAATTTTTGAAAAGTAAATCAAAGAGCTCGTATAATATCCGATAAACGTTTAAATATAAGTTATATATCAAGATGAGATAAGGAATTATAAAGATTGTATCCGCACCAAATTTTCTTATATCCTCTTTCCAATTTCGTAATAATTCTGTGCTCAATAGAATAAAGGCTTTACTCATTTCTAGTATTTCTCTTATTTATGCTTTCACTACAAACTTTCAGGCCTTTACAATACGTTTATAGAGATTTATCCTGTCTTTTTCTTTTTTTTTTTCTTTCTTCTTTTTAATGTATATATCTTATTCAATAATTTTAATGATTTCAATAGGTGTCGCCATCCTAAAGTCGGTCTATGTCAGGACGGTCAATATGTGATAAAGGCTTTAGTGTCTTCTAACATCAGATCTGTGACCCAAAACGAGTCAATTGACCCAATGATCTATGGAAAGTCTCTGATATTTATTGTATTAAACTCGTGCAATGCTAAGTCATGGAGAGTAAATATCTTTAAAAAGTGATTGTTGGCTTTAAAACAGCAAACAGTGAAAACTTGAGCTCAAATTCAACAACAACAACAACAACAACAACAACAACAACAACAACAACAACAACAACAAACCATAACCGATTTAGAACGAAAACTCTCTTTATCAATTCGATCCTGATATCAATATTATAGTACTGTTGAGTGGAGATATTGAAGGGAAAAGGCTGTAGGTACTTATTCAATGATCTCCTTTCTTAGCGTCTTTTTTTCATCCTCTATTTATATACTATTTGTACATGTCCTCACCCCACTTCTAGTAAAACTCTATATGACACTTTCTCATTATCTGTGGGGAAACGTTATCATTGTTTTGTTAGAATGGGCAGAAATAATTTCTTTGTATTATCAACAATTTTCAGGACATAGTGTTTTGATAACTTCTTTAATATTTACCATACAGCAGACAACAATGGTGCTCTATTTATGGCATCGGACTACCGTCGGGATTTCATTAGATTAGAATAAATGGTACCATTTTGCCAAATATTTCAAATCCATATTGCACGATGATAGAGAACTTTTAGTTTGACCGATGATATTTACTTTTATCTATAAATTAAAGGAGAAAAAATACTAATTTATAAAGCCATAAGAAAAGGCAAAATTCTACGGCCACAGGAGCATTTTGAGATTTGCTAAATTCAAACTATAACAGCCATTGATATTGACAAAAAGGATTAGGGCAATGAAATTTAATTCCTCGTGTTAAGTAAATAAAAATAGAAATATATAAATCTGGATGATAAATCATAAAAATGAGCAAACATTCTAATCTTATTAACTGCCCCTTCTATTTCCATTATCAATCAGTGAAGGAAATATATATGTTGACAATAGACGTCAAATTAATGTATTATAAGATTTCCAATGCACTGACATTTCTTCCAACCCTGAAAATCCATATAAATACTTACTATAACATGGTGATAATAATTAATCCATCTTGGAATTATAAAAGTGGGATGAGTTTTGTCAAACGAAAAGTACCAGCAAAGCTGTATCCAATGAGATTTTGAGAACCTTCTTAAAATGGAACTTGACAACTTCGACACCTCAAAAACACGAAATACTATCTAGCACATGCTATTTCGATAATGTCATTATATTTATATGTAAGTTAAAAGCAGACGCACTATTTAAGTTGAGCAGTTTGTTATGACTGGTGTGTAATACATTCTACAGTACACGACATATGAATGGGATGACGCTCAGACTTTTTATCGCTGCTGCTTCTACTTAGCACCGACTTCTGAAATCTCTTAGCCGTCTGCTGTCAAATGTCTTTCCACACCAATATTTAATCATTGATCTTTTACCCCCTCCTACCCACCACCCCATTCTCACCCTTCAATTATAGTCTTCCTCTTCTCCTCTCTTTCTAAAACTTCCCCACCCATTAACAAAGGAGAGGCAAACAGGCTTTCGTGCAACTTTTCAACCGTTTATTTTTAACATTTTTCTCGTATAGCCAGTAAAACCGCAAACAGAAACCAGAGACGAAAGGCGGGGTATCGTGAATTCAGAAAACAGGGTAAATTGTGAAAAGCTTAAAAGAAATGGCGGCAGTAGAGATTCGCCCCTCCCACTTTGTCTATTGACGCGGCCAATGCCAGCGTGAAATTCTCTCGCTTATCGGTCCGACTGTTTGACTTTTCGCTCCCTGCTATTGGTCGCTATCTTCAATAGTCTATTTCGCTATCAGCCTGTCGTTTGCACTCTCTCAGCCCGTGAAATATTTGATTGACAAAGTATTGAATCAGACGACGAAGTGGTGTGTGGGTGTATGTGTGTGTGTGTGTGTGTGTGTGTGTGTGTGCGTGTGTGCGTGTATGTGTGTGTGAGTGTATGTGTGTGTGTGTGTGTGTGAGTGTGTGTGTGTGTGTAAGAGAGAATGAAGAGACATGAATCCAAGATGGTAGTGAGAGTTCTATTGGTAAAGAGCTTGATACAAGAATTGATGAATGAGTAGATGTGTTATTGACAGAAAAATGGGTGGCAGATAGATAAAGAGATAGATCGACCGATATATATATATATATATATATATATATATATATATATATATATATATATATATATATATATATATATACTATATATATATATATATATATATATATATATATATATATACATGAAGACAGATAGATAAATAGATAGATAGATAGATATATAGGTATATATATATATATATATATATATATATATATATATAGAGAGAGAGAGAGAGAGAGAGAGAGAGAGAGATAGATAGATAGATAGATAGATAGATAGATAGATAGATAGATAGATGGATAGATAGATAGATAGAATGACAGATAGATAGTCATTAATCCTATATTCAACCATTTTGACCAATTTATCCGAAACACTTTTCTCTTACTCTTTTCGTTAAACCCATAAACCCATAATATATTCCCGAGAGGAAAGCATTAAACGTTCATAGATAAGACCAGTATTAATTGACATCGACATGAACTATAGCATGATGTTATGGATGCGAATAGAAAATTTTCATAGTCAGACTTCAAGCGAAATCAGTCGCATTCATTCGAGATGTTAAGCTATGATACTTAACGATAAAAGAAAAGAAATATTTTTAAAAAATAGATTTTTAATTTGAAAATAATGCTAGGTCTAAGAAGCATATCAAACGTATAACTTATAGAACCTCAATAACACTGACTTATAGAATATCACTAACACTGACTTAAAGAACATCAAAACACTGACTTATTGAAGATCAATAGCAGTGACTTTAAATTGAAAAATATCAATAACACTACTTAAAGAACACCAATAACACTGACTCATAGGACATCAATATCACTGATTTAAAGAACACCAATAACACTGACTCATAGGACATCAATATCACTGATTTAAAGAACAGCGATAACACTGACTCATAGAGCATCAAAAACACTGACTCATAGAACTTCAAGAACAACTAAATTATAGAAGATCGCCGATTTATCAATAATAGTGACTTATAGAACAACAATAACATTGACTTATACAACATCAATAACATTGACTTATAGAACGTCAATATCGCCGTCTTATCATTAACATTGACTGAAAGACTACCAATAACACTGACTCATAGTATATCAACAACACTGACTTATAGAACATCAATAACACCGACTCATATAACATCGATGACACTGACTTATAGAACTTCAATAACACTGACTTCTCCTAAAGGCACATTATATCCCCTCTGTCTTCAGCATCATAAATAGCAGTAGCTTCTAACGTCAGGTGCCCATAACTTTCATGGGTCCCCTAGACCTTGGCAGGCTTGACCAATTAAACCAATTTTGGGTAGAGGATCTTCGACAGCCCTGGCTCAACCGGAACTCTTTAACACTTGGGCACAAAACCTGGTATAACTGTCACCTTTTCTTTTGGATTTCACCTCACCTTACTCTAAATCTCTAACTGTCGAATGACGAATAATGTATGAACATTCTCTTTCATTTTCTTCATTGTTCGGTCATTCATTGCAGGCGTCCAGCCTCACTGTATTTCTTCTCACCAACCACCGCCATATTGTTTTTTATATTCTCTTTTCTTTCTTTCCTTTTCTTTCTACACTCTTTTCCTCTCTCCTACATGTAGTTTTCTTGACCACTTATCTTGAGGGTAGTTTCATCTAATGAGTTGTATTATTACAGCAACAGGATTGCTTGCTAGGGAATTAAGGACATGTCATTTCAATAGCTATCCGTCAATTGTTCCAGTTATTCTTTTTGTGGACTATGAGTTTACATCATTATCCTTTGCCGACTTGCAAGTCTGTTAGAACTTACTTGTAAGCTCTTTGACCTGCGATACAATTCTCTAATTATATCTAATTACTGCTTCATCATATCTAACCAGTTCTTGAAAGATCTCTTCATCTTTCTTATTCGGCTCTCTTATTTGTCAACTGTTTTTCAAATGCCCTTACTTTTGTTGCTCTTGAGCGATGTATTTCTTTACTTTTCTAGTCTTAGATATAAATTGGTTCTAACAAATATCAAAGACGGTGATTTGAGGGGGGGGGGGGGGGGCGGCGGGAGGGAGGGAGGGGGGGGGGGTGTCATTACCGTCCTAAAGATAATGGATTAATGGCACATGTACAACTTCATTACTTTTTAGGAAACATGTCACAGTGCAGACTAGATAAACCAACATTAAAGGCTTACTAAATATCAAGTTTTCATCATGTTTAATAGCAACAAAGAAAATAGTATGAACGCAACAAGATAGATGGAATCCAAAATTCCACGACAATCATGAATCGTATTACAAAATAAATCAAATAAACTCGATTTGATAGGGCGACCTTTTACCAAATTAAAAAGAACCAGGCCAATGCAATTGCCATTGAAGCATAGCCAGCAGTGGTAGTATGACCTGATGAACGCATTTCCTGGGTACATTCCAGTGTCCATATTATTGAAAATCTCGCAAAGAGCCACATTGTTATCATGAAATTTGAATTCAGAAAGACTCGGATGACTTAAAGATACATTCAGCACTTTTTCTCCTTTTTGATCAAAAGGTTGTCTCATCGCATTAAAGTCGATTCTTATTGTTTATCATTCATTGCTTACTTGAATTCTCCTAAGCTTCGTCTTGCGTCACTATGCTGGTGTCGAGGGAGACAGAAAAAATAGAGCATTTAAAAAAAAACAAATCATTTATAGAGTACAATATCCACTAAACGTGCCCAAAGCGCTTTACAAGGGTCCCTAGCAAACAGATACAACACGTAACATATGGAACGAGACATGACGCCTGCTAGGCGATATTACAATTTTTGTTCCCGACAGAGACAACGTTGTTAACAGCATATATTAAATTGAAGCATAAATTCAATTTCACATCGTTAATTACTCAGTGCAGTCCATTGGTTTTTTATTAATCATTAGTATTCAGGAACAAAAATAAATCTTGATCATATTGATACATAATATTATATTATATCAAACTTCCAGATACCCATTCAACTACAATTACTGTCTACTTTCGATTTTTCAGATTTACATCAGTATACTAGCCTATATTCCTAATTGTTTTAAAGAGAGTTTAACTATATAAAGCATGTTTTTCGTCCGCTGCCTTTTCTTGCATCGACAATAGTCATAGTCCACTGATTACACAACGCGTATGGTGATTCTAGTTTGAGTCAACTTTGTCATATTGTTTATCTCTGGAAGGTCGTAGTATACTTGGCTGCCATATCCGATCATAAGAATTTTCAAAAACTTTGATCAGAAAACTTTTTCCTCAAAATTTGGTTGATTAAAACAAACCCCAGTTAATGAAAACTTCCAACGTTTTAAACCTGATATTTAGTTATGAAACATTTTGGTAAATTTGGTAAATTGGGGGCAATTTGAATCCATCGATATTTGAGGTGAACGTTTTCTGGCCAAAGTGAAAAAAAAATAGTTTATCGTCTACGCCAGTATGCAAGATTTTTTGGTGGCAAGTCTTTAATAATATTTTGAAGAATTGTCATTTACTGCCACGGATCTCATGTGGCCAATGGCGTCCCAGTTAGACGTTAATCACGTTTTTACCATCAACATAATATTTAAATGAGCGTTTTGACAGTACGGATATCAACAACAGGACATAAGGGGGATGAAAAAATATCAAGCCGCGTTCTTTACACTTTACCCTTCAAGTCCCCTATTTTGAATCGAGAAATGAAATCCACTTTATTTCTTTTTTTTTTTTTACCCAGTTTACGGATAAAACTGGAACTCTCAAGAGAAATCCTTTTAAAACTTTCCATTTTGTGTGTTGTGTCCTCTCTCAGTCGTCCTGAAATCCCCGATAAGAGCTGGTATTTGTTGTCAATTTGTTGTGTGTTCGTAGGTTCGAGTTGACAGGCCCTTTAAGCTCCCACTGGGGACTTAGGCCTGCTCTTGTGTGGAGGGCCGACTGCTTAAGTTGGAGGGTCCCCGTGCTCTACCTCGAGTCTCGGTTCTTGACGTCTTCGGAGATATGGAGAGCTGGGTGCGGAATGCTGTTACTATAACAGTGGGGTTGAGATCAAGATGCATGGGTTATGTTATTGCCGAGTTGGAGAGAATCTATTTACATTTGTTTTGATATTTTTTTCCTGCTTTAAAATGGGGCCGTTTTCAACTGTACCAGAAAAATGAAATTAACTGTTTTCTATCATATCGATGGGAATTTCAAAGGGTTATTTCAAAATAGGATTGAGGTAACCAAGGTGTCAGACACAAAGTTACGTCGCAAAGTATCTTGCTCGAGTAAAACAACGGAATAATACAAACATAACAAAAAAAAAAAAGAAAAAGAAAAAGAAAAGGAGACTAAAAACACTCAAACAAACAAGCGAACAAAAACCCCCCCCCCCCCCCCCCCCCCCCCCCCCCCCCTACCACAAAAAAAAACAACAAAAAACAAAAGAAGAACACCCCCCCCTTTTTTTTTTCAAACAAAAAAAAAAGAAAAAAAAAAAAGAAGGAGATTTAAGACTTGGACTCGGATATGCTAGGGGATGGTGTGTAGCTCATTGTCAAATCAAACGTGGCCATCTCACTCCTATCTTTTTCTTCACTCCCTTCATGAGGATTTGCTGATTTGTTTCTGTTGGAAATATATCACAGATTCTGTAGGTTTGCGATTTGATTGAAGTTGTAAGTGTTAGCCTTGTTCTTGTTCTTGTTTGCTTGAGTTCAGGGATCTTATGGAATTTATAGTGAATAGTAAGCTGCTGGAATATGTAGTCTGTAAAAAAGTTATGTATAAAAATGAAATATGCGGCTATGTGGTCTTGTGGTATGACACTCACTTTCGGACTTGAGTCTTGCTCGGCGCATAGCTGAGTCCTTGGAAAAGGCTCTTCACTCACATTCTCTCACCGTACTCGGGTGTAAAATGAGTACATGGGCGGTAACAGCGTTGTCTCTGTCGGGAAAAAAACAACTGAAATATCGCCTAAGAGGCGTCTCGTCCTACATAATAAGAGTTGCTGTTGGTCAGGGACCTCTTGTAAATCGCTTTGAGCACGTTTATTGGATATTGCGCTTTATAAAAGCTTAATTTTTTAAAACAGGTTAAAAAGAACATAAGACCAAAAGCGGAACGTTTCGGACTAAAAAACTTTCTTCAGCCACTACCACAAGCATCAAAAACTTTGATAAATCACTTTATATTCAGACAGATGGCAGTCTAGCATTACTATTTTCACTGCCGCATTTAATGATATTAGCTGGTCATTTGCTTTACAATTGCAGTTATTAACTACAACAACGACGATGACGATGATGATGATGGTGGTGATAATGATGATGATGATGATGATGATGATGATGATGATGTGCTATGTAATGTAAAAGAGCAAGCTGTATAGCTATATAATGCTCAGTAGTGCTTTTTACCAATAATCGATAAATAAACACCTTGTCAGAAAATAATATATAGAAAAGACTACGAAAAAAGAAATGCAATATCAATGGATTGTTTTTGCGAGATAGGAAATTCAAAAAGTTTGACAATTTCTAGCAAAACTATTATTAAGTCGTAAGAAGAAATGAAGAAGGGTTTTGAACTTAAAACGTTCTTTCTTGCGTATTTTGTTATATTCCAAAGCTGATGGGTTCACTCTTTTTTCATATCATAAAATGATCATCTATGTGCAAAGTCAGACATGATTGTTTTCTTTTCCGCCCCCCCCCCCCCCCACCACCACCCCCCCCCCCCCCACCCCCACCCACACATTTTTGGAAAGACGTATGTCTCCCTTTTAAGGCCACAACTCCAATTCCGTACACACCCAATAACCGCTCTCAAAAATCCCCCCACATTTTTTGGAAGGCATATACCTCCCTTTGAAGACCACAACTCCAATGTCATACCCATTTTTGGGAGAGGCTTATGTCTCCCTTTGAAGATCACATCTCCAGTTCCATAATAATATAGTCCCAATAAAAGCTCTCAAAAATCTCCCACACTATTCGGAAAGGCATATGTCTCACCTTTGGAGACCACAACTCCAGTTCTATATACTCACCCCCCCCCCCCCCCCCCCCCCCCCCCCCCCACAAAAAAAAAACAAAACAAAACAACCCAACTCCCCAAAACCCTCATATTTTTTGGAAAAGTTTATGTCTCCCTTTGAAGGCCCAGCTCCAGTTTTGTATAATCCCCCCCCCCCCCCCAACCCACCCACACATACATACATTTTTGGAAAGGCATAATTTGTCTCCTTTTGCAGGATGCAAATCCAGTTTCATATACTCCCAAGAAGAAGAAAAAACCTTCCAAAACTCCACATTTTTGGAAAAGGTTTATGTCTCCCTTTGAAGGCCTCACTCCAGTTCCGTAAAGGTCTCTAGCTACTTTTGTCTCCCACTAACAACAAACATGCCACAGGGATGCCTTGCCTTGTGTCACACTAAAAGAGTAAATATGGCGACCGACCGCAGGTTAGGTTAGCGCCCTTTCTAATTGGCTGTTGCAAGATAACTCTGGTAGAATATAACCGAACAATCAGAATGGGTTATCTTCCCGGTGGAGATAAGGAATAGCGGAGTACCAGTCCGTCGGTGTGGGTTTGTATTTGAGTTTGTGGGTGTTCGGGTAGAGGTCCGGTTGCTTGGCTGATTCGACACCCGGCCATGTTTACAGTTTGGGGTTAATATGGGGAAAGATCGATGACATCTCATAAACAAATCAATCAACGTGATTTGGACTCGGCAATCTGGTGGTAAAGAGAGATAAAATGTATTGTAATATTTCTATATTGCTGTGAATGTCTCTTGTCGTTTTTCAAAATTATGGTCAAACAAAAAAAATATTTGGGGTGAAAATAGGATTCGATTTTTTACTTGACACAAGCTATGAAAATGATAAGATTCATCTGGTGGAAAGTTTCAAACATTAGCCCAATACTTGATGTATTATGTTTTGAAGATATGAAAAAGTATGTATAAAACATTGCCAGACAAAGTACGAAAGAAAAATACAAGAAAAAAAACATTCCAAAAAATTCAGTCTTCCTAAGGAAAAGCACGATAGAAAAAAAAAGCCCCATCCCCAAAAATCAGTTATAAAGCGTAAGGATAAAAGAAGTCGCTTGAAAAGATTGAAAACTATAGAACACAGGATCCATTGTGTCATTTTATTGTAATTTCTTAATCATTATCTTTTCACCCAATGGTTCATTCATCTAAGCAAAATGTACGCAGACGCAGTGATTTTTTTAGAAAGAAGAAGAAGGGGGAAAAAAGAGACATCAATAGACACCACTGGGATGATCTCCTCAAGGTTGAAACATCGTCCTAATAATTACCTATAGCACAACATGATTTGAATACCACCACGGCAGGACATGGACGAACATCAGCTAATTTTGTGTTAAAAATATTTTTCATTCACTCTTTATCAAAACCATCATCATCATCATCATCATCATCATCATCATCATCATCATCATCATCATCATCATCATCATCATCAACTTCACCACCACTACCACCACCATCACCATCAATCATCACCAATATCATCATCAACAGCAACATTTTTATCTTACAACCAAAGCCACCTTCTTCGCCATTCATAACATACAAATAACATTGACACCCACCAGCTTTATCTACCTTAATTATATAATAGCCTATACGAGGCATTGTAATCCCATTGAATCAACCAAAGCTAGGAATTGCATAAACATATGTTAAAAATCCATTCCCAGTCCTACATTTACACCAAACGCTGATAATAATATACGTAAACAATGAATGAACGTAAAATTGGAATAATGACATCGACGGGAATGCAAAACACGAGTGGCCATAATGATGAAGATACTTGTCTGTCTGTCGTGAATTAGACGAACACAAACACTGTAATTCAAAGCTCTATTATAATAATTGTATGTGGAAGCTTCAAATCGTGTAGATTTCAAGATGAAAGCAGATTACCTGTGCAATCAAGTAGGAAAACCCAAGAAAACACACTTAACCTGAAGAGATGGCACTTGGCCGTCCCGTCTACCAACAAAGGGAATCGGTTTTGTAGGCAAACAGAAATACCGGATCCTGTGTCGATCATCGAAATCAGACGTCGCCACAATTGCCGTCTTTTTTTTTTTTTTTTTTTTGCTTGTTGAAAACGGTCTAAATTAAGTTCTCAAATCCATCCCCATAATAAAATTATCAGAAAACCAGAAATTTTGTCCTTCAAATATCGACCAAATTTAATGTCATTCATCTTGGCAAAAATCTCAAACCCGGGACTTCGCGAGGCCACGATGAGGGTCATTTAAATACATCGATGCTTGAAGGACGAGTTTTCTGGCCACATTTTTATATACGTTTCTTTCTATAGAACGGGAGTTAACTGGTTACAAATGAGTGAAAAACATGAAGCGTATTTCAAATGGTTGCATCATGCCCGCCCAATGTGTATCGCAATGCTTTATTAATTCCTCAAGGATGCTGTTGTCCCAAAAATGTATATACATTTAAATGATTGTAAACGTATCATTTAATTATTGCTTAAGTATAAAAAAATCTATAAGTATAATTTTATTTGAATTTTTTTTTTCATTGCATCGTAGCTACATTTTAAATAATAGTTATACTTTATTAAATCCCACGTCTATTATCATTTTTAATGTGTATACATCTTTTGAGACAAACTTTAGAACCAAGTTTCCTTTCCATGCACTTAGAGTCCCCTTTTTGTACTGGAATCTTGACCACACAAAATCCGATTATTGTCCCCCAAACAGTCATAGACTACACTCAAGATAACTTGACCGTCGTCAATAAGATCAAGAATATCAAGAATATATCGCTGTTGTATACGATTTGTATAATGAATGGGCCTTTCGGAGTTTCCCTTGAGTGAAATGAATAACAATCAATTAACTATGACACTTATTTCAACTAAGGTAGCTCTCAATCATCCTTTACCTGCCAAAGACACACAAAAATAGGTGTTAAAAGAATTTGGGTAAAATTTTATCAAAAACAGGTTAGTAAATAATTTGATTGACCATGCTAAAGATAGCTTGATTTTCAGACTGTTAGGGTCATGGGCGAATTCATTTAAGTGGACGCCTAAAATCAGCTTCAAGGCGACATGAAATGTCTTAGAGGCTCCGTTTTTTTGAGCCCATGACAATGGAAATCCCCAAGGTACACATGACTTTATCAGAATTCGATACCAGTGCACGAAAATGTGTCATCAATACTTTGTCAACATCCCCAGCCAGTACCGTAATCACACCGTGACTGGATAATGGGAGCTCTCTAGTGACAAGAGATAGAAATGGCTTGTAGGTTGAGCAATGATGGGAGATTATCACGATAAATAGAGGGGGAAATGCTCTAATATCATGTGGAAAGATTTCATCAAAATAGAATTAAAGTAATAGAGGAAAAATCAAAACAAATTAAAAGTGATATAATATAAAAAGTAAATACTTATGAACAAAACGAAATACTTTTAACAACCACAAAGACGCAGATTTTTCTTTGGCAACATTAGGC